>NC_041388.1:380880795-381224422 GCF_002162155.2 Triticum dicoccoides
ATACAGTTTGTTGTTTATTTTCTTCTAATATAAAATTAGTACTTGTAAAAATTCTGACCAAGTATATTTTGAAAAGTGTCAATGTAATAATATCAAGTAAATGCAATATAAAAATATATCTCCTGACGCAGATTATGATATTTACTTGGCACCATAGATCATAGATGTAAACATTTTCTCTATACATTTTGTTGAACTTTATGAAGGTTGAATTTTGTAACACAAAATAAATTCGCTATGTTTTGAAACGAAGGGAGTATTGTTTAGCGCCGTACGCCGCCAAGAATTCAAGATGACATTTCAAAACTTTCTCTAGTAAAATAATGCTTACCTGTCGTCGTCTTTCATATCCTCTCCGTGAAGGAAGATACATTTAGAAGGTAACAAGATGACACATATCTTCATCATATATAACACCATGAGCAGCTGCCGCGCCACAAAGATGATCTTCAACAGCAACAAAAAGCGACCATGATCTTGTCCTATCGGGCTATATTTTTCATGGCATCCAGTTCAGATGCCAAACCGGTCATTGTCAAATGACCAGGTGTCATTTGTTCCGTTCTGTTTTTTCAACAACCTATTGCCATGTTTGAGAAGTACTCCTCGCGAGTAAAAAAGAAAGAAACAATCAAGCAAAGAGAGAAGAAAAGTAAGGCAAGAAAGCAACACTGCGGTGGGTACGCGTAGATGCTGTCCAAGAAAATCAAACACCGAAACAAGATCGACCGCGTTTACCACAACGGCATTGACAAGTCAAAACACTGTCAGGAATCACTCTGTGCATTTAAAAACCGAACCAAAAAACCATACCTAAAATAAACCAAACCGAACCAATTTTATGGTTTTTATGGTTTCTAGTTTCGGTATGGTATGAACTTTTCATACTGATTTGAACTTGGTTTTTATGGTATATACCGGAAAACCGAACGGTTAACCGAATAAACCGAAGTAAAAAAATAAATTTATATTTCTTGAGATGAACAACCATACAAGTTGTCATTTTTCTTGTACATGAGTCAAATGCACTACTAAGCACGTAATTTTTTCTTGTAACATAGTCATTTTTCTATTTTTAAAATGCTAAGCACGTCCATAACCATCAACAGATGAATCAATGCATGCATATATACTTATATATATAGTCATATACTATTTTGTGTAGAATAGTATGTGTTTTGAGTCATAAATTTGCTAATTATTATTACGTCATTTCCAAATTCGCGTCAACTTTGGTTTTATAGTATATACCGAAACCATACCGAAATAATTTGGTATATACCGAAACCGAACCGTATTTTAATTTCATATCATATTTATCGAAGTATTAATACCGTACAAACTTAAAAACCGTATAAATCAAACCATGTAAACCGAATAAACCGAACACACAGGGTGAGTCAGGAGTGGCGACCATGGACACACGGGGGACCGGACCCATAATGCCGGGGCCAGATGGGCCCATGATCCTCGCGTGCACGGGTGCACCGCGTACTTGCGGAGCGCGCGTGGGCAGAGGCTCGGCCGGCCGGCCGGTGCGCCGTCCGTACAGCCGTGGCCCTGGCGTAGCGGATGAGTGTGATACAGGTTGGCCTTGCCGTGCCGCTTTTGCATGTCGGCCGGTCGATCGGCCCTACGGATCCGCGATGGCCGTCGCCTTATCCGAGCGACTGCGCTAGGGTAGCTAGCCGTGCTGTCCATGTCGTGCACAGGCAGTGTAGGGTGGCCGTCTGGTCTGGGTTGGGCGCCACTAACAAACATGCTTAAAATGGGTTGCTCTTGCTCGTGTCGTGTGGGCTTAATTTCCACGGACGCAAGCAAATGGAGCACGTCAAAACTACTAATAGATGTTTGAAAGCAGCGAGCAGTGGTGTGCATGTGGTTCGCCGTCGGAATCTTTGGCAAGACATCCTCATGTCATCGCTTCTTTAATTTCCTTTTTGTTTTGGGGGATCGCTTCTTTAATCTGTGGCGGTGTGCAACGATCGTCTATAATTAGGGCATCTCAAATGTGAAATACCTTGGTGCTTCTGGGTGCGTGCGCACCCTACACGTGCGAAATAATTTAGTAATTTTAAAAAATGGGTTTTTAATGAAATATGATCTAGTATTATACTCGTATAAAAAGTTTGGCCAAGAAAATGATACTCATTGACTTCAGGGGAAAGAATATGATCCAGTTAAATTATGAATTTTACTCCATAACCGTGACCTTGTAACAATGCTTGCCACATTTCACCCCTTAAAAAGTCATCTTGTTACAACTTCTATCATACCTTACTAATTTACCAAAATGGTAAGCGGTATCTATGTGTTACAAGGTGTTGTCGCTGAAAGGATAGTCAATTCAAGCCAACATTCATCACATGATTATTAAATATGGCGCTGGATCCAATGGAAATGAAACTTTATATAAGTTCATTGAATCTTGATCAATGTTTTTTACATCATCCAATGCACCTTAATGACTATGTGTATGAGTTTTTTTTACTATGTACTGCAAGGCAAAAGGCTCACAGTTCTTTTATTGAATAAGAAGAAAGCAAAGTGTCCTGTACAAGTCAAAGAAGACAAAAAAAGAAGAGAAAGAGGAACTCACAACACATTAAAATACATACATAGCTAACTAGGGTAAGGGCCTGTTCTGATCTCCTCCCGCTCCACGCTTCACAAAATCCTGAAGCAGATACGAGCCGAATGAAAAAGCAGCTAGAAGCTAGCTTCAGGAAGCAGGGATCGATCACAGTGTAAAATCGTGAAGCAGCCTCGGCCCAGCTCCACCGATTTGTGAAGCTGGAGCTGGCCGATATTACAAGCGAACTGCCACGCCAAGTCATACGAGCCGAACCGGTACGCTCGATAAACTGATCGTTCCACGTTCCCTCGACTGTGCTCCCTCGCTACTCCTCTACAAGGCCGATTTTGGGCTGCCTCCCGTCGGCCCAATTAGCCCAAACATGCCACAGCCCTCCTAGCTGGGCTGTAGTGACACGAGAAGCTGCAAATCGAGCCGAACGGATTTTCCATCGCTGCTTGGAGTGAGAAGCTACTCTGAGAAGCTGAATTTGTGAAGTTTTGGGAAGCTAGAGGACATCAGAACAAGCCCTAAGTTAGAAATCCAACCCAGAAGACTATCCTTATATTTGCACTTGATCCTATGTGCCAGAAGGGTCATATCATGGATAAAGTTGTGCCTCCATGACCTGAAAAGTGGTCTTTCATTCCTGAAAACCTTTCCATTCCTGATTATCCATATATTGCAAGCAGCGGTGAACACCACCTCAGTGAAAAAATTGTTGCCAAAATCCTTCCTAAGATTCACCGCTATCTGATAAGTGGTCATTCCAGGCTGTGGGTCCCATTTTATCTGCAAATAATTCCACACTGTTTGGCTGAAGTTGCATGAGAAGAATAAATGGATCACATCCTCATGGACTAGATACAGGCATAGCACACATGAATGATCATCAACATGCCAATGCCTTCTCTTTAGCATATCTCTGGTGTTGAGGCGGTCTCTCAGCAACAACCATCCAAACATTTTAATCTTAAGGGTGCATGAACATTTCCAAATCCATTGGAAAATGGGATCAACTACAATACCTTGATGCACATGGTTATAGAAAGATTTAGGTCTGAAGCATTACTTGTTGAAAGGCTAGACCCAGGTATCTGAAGGAAATATGCCCTAGAGGCAATAATAAAGTTGTTATTTATATTTCCTTATATCATGATAAATGTTTATTATTCATGCTAGAATTGTATTAACCGGAAACTTAGTACATGTGTGAATACATAGACAAACAGAGTGTCCCTAGTATGCCTCTACTTGACTAGCTCGTTAATCAAAGATGGTTAAGTTTCCTAGCCATAGACATGTGTTGTCATTTGATGAACGGGATCACATCATTAGAGAATGATGTGATGGACAAGACCCATTCGTTAGCTTAGCATAATGATCGTTTAGTTTTTCTGCTATTGTTTTCTTCATGACTTATACATGTTCCTCAGACTATGAGATTATGCAACTCCCGAATACCGAAGGAACACCTTGTGTGCCATCAAACATCACAACGTAACTGGTTGATTATAAAGATGCTCTACAGGTGTCTCCGATGGTGTTTGTTGAGTTGGCATAGATCGAAATTAGGATTTGTCACTTCGTGTATCGGAGAGGTATCTCTGGGCCCTCTCGGTAATGCACATCACTATGAGCCTTGCAAGCAATGTGACTAATGAGTTAGTCATAGAATGATGCATTACGGAACGAGTAAAGAGATTGCCGGTGACGAGATTGAACTAGGTATGTTGATACCGACGATCGAATCTCGAGCAAGTAACATACCGATGACAAAGGGAACAACGTATGTTGTTATGCGGTTTGACCGATAAAGATCTTCGTAGAATATGTAGGAACCAATATGAGCATCTAGGTTTCACTATTGGTTATTGACCGAAGATATGTCTCGGTCTTGTCTACATAGTTCTCAAACCCGTAGGGTCCACATGCTTAACGTTCGATGACAATTTGTATTATGAGTTATGTGATTTGATGACCGAAGGTTGTTCGGAGTCCCGGATGAGATCACGGACATGACGAGGAGTCTCAAAATGGTCGAGACATAAAGATTCATATATTGGAAGGTTACATTCATAGTGATCGTAGGTAAATTTTTTGAAATACTGTGTTCCCCAACAGTGGTATCAGAGCCAGGTCTATACGTAGATGTTATATGCACAAGTAGAACACAAAGAGTTGTGGACGATAATAGTCATACTTCTTACCACCAACGTCTTACTTTGATTCGGCGGTATGTTGGATGAAGCGGCCCGAACCGACATTACATGACCGCGTTCATGAGACTGGTTCTACCAACGTGCTTCGCACACATGTGGCTAGCGGGTGTCTGTTTCTCCAACTTTAGTTGAATCGAGTTTGACTACGACCTGTCCTTGTTGAAGGTTAAAACATCACACTTGACGAAAAATCTTTGTGGTTTTGATGCGTAGGTAAGAACGGTTCTTGCTAGAAGCCCGTAGTGAAGGAAATATGCCCTAGAGGCAATAATAAAGTTATTATTTATTTCCTTATATCATTATAAATGTTTATTATTCATGCTAGAATTGTATTAACCGGAAACATAATACATGTGTGAATACATAGACAAATACAGAGAGTCACTAGTATGCCTCTACTTGACTAGCTCGTTAATCAAAGATGGTTATGTTTCCTAACCATAGACATGAGTTTTCATTTGATTACCGGGATCACATCATTAGGAGAATGATGTGATTGACTTGACCCATTCCGTTAGCTTAGCACTTGATCGTTTAGTTTGTTGCTATTGCTTTCTTCATAACTTATACATGTTCCTATGACTATGAGATTATGCAACTCCCGTTTACCGGAGGAACACTTTGTGTGCTACCAAACGTCACAACGTAACTGGGTGATTATAAAGGTGCTCTACAGGTGTCTCCGAAGGTACTTGTTGGGTTGGCGTATTTCGAGATTAGGATTTGTCACTCCGATTGTCGGAGAGGTATCTCTGGGCCCTCTCGGTAATGCACATCACTCAAGCCTTGCAAGCATTGCAACTAATAAGTTAGTTGCATGATGATGTATTACGGAACGAGTAAAGAGACTTGCCGGTAACGATATTGAACTAGGTATTGAGATACCGACGATCGAATCTCCGGCAAGTAACATACCGATGACAAAGGGAACAACGTATGTTGTTATGCGGTCTGACCGATAAAGATCTTCGTAGAATATGTAGGAGCCAATATGAGCATCCAGGTTTCGCTATTGGTTATTGACCGGAGACATGTCTCGGTCATGTCTACATAGTTCTCGAACCCGTAGGGTCTGCACGCTTAAAGTTCGGTGACGATCGTAATTAGGGTTTTTGTGTTTTGATGTACCGAAGGTTGTTCGGAGTCCCGGATGTGATCACGGACATGACGAGGAGTCTTGAAATGGTCGAGACATAAAGATTGATATATTGGAAGCCTATATTTGGATATAGGAAATGTTCCGGGTGAAATCAGGATTTTATCGGAGTACCGGGGGGTTACCGGAACCCCCCAGGGGTTATTGGGCCTACATGGGCCATAAGGGAGAAGAGGAGGGCCGGCTAGGGCAGGCCGGGCCCCCTCCCCCTAGTCCGAATAGGACAAGGAAAGGGGGGGCGGCGCCCCCCTTTCCTCTTTCTCCCTTCCTCCTTCCTTTTCCAACAAGGCAAGAGGGGGGAGTCCTACTCCAGGTTGGAGTAGGACTCCTCCAGGCGCACCCATAGGGCCGGCCGCACCTTCCCCTCTCCCTCCTTTATATACTGAGGTAAGGGGGCACCCCAAAACACACAAGTTGATCCTCGTGATCGTTCCTTAGCCGTGTGCGGTGCCCCCTTCCACCATATTCCACCTCGGTCATATCGTAGCGGTGCTTAGGCGAAGCCCTGCGTCGGTAGAACATCATCACCATCATCATGCCGTCGTGCTGACGAAACTCTCCCTCAACGTTTTGCTGGATCGGAACTCGAGGGATTTCATCAAGTTGAACGTGTGCAGAACTCGAAGGTGCCGTACGTTCGGTACTTGGATCGGTCGGATGGGGAAGACGTACGACTACTTCCTCTACGTTGTGTCAACACTTCCATTGCCGGTCTACGAGGGTATGTAGACAACACTCTCCAATCTCGTTGCTATGCATCACCATGATCTTGCGTGTGCGTAGGAATTTTTTTGAAATTACTACGTTCCCCATCAGTGGCATCCGAGCCTAGGTTTTATGCGTGGATGTTGCGCACGTGTAGAACACAAGTGAGTTGTGGGCGATATAAGTCATACTGCTTACCAGCATGTCATACTTTGGTTCGGCGGTATTGTTGGATGAAGCGGCCCGGACCGACATTACGCGTACGCTTACACGAGACTGGTTCTACCGACGTGCTTTGCACACAGGTGGTTGGCGGGTGTCAGTTTCTCCAACTTTAGTTGAACCAAGTGTGGCTACGCCCGGTCCTTGCGAAGGTTACAACAGCACCAACTTGACAAACTATCGTTGTGGTTTTGATGCGTAGGTAAGAATGGTTCTTGCTAAGCCCGTAGCAGCCACGTAAAACTTGCAACAACAAAGTAGAGGACGTCTAACTTGTTTTTGCAGGGCATGTTGTGATGTGATGTGGTCAAGACATGATGCTAAATTTTATTGTATGAGATGATCATGTTTTGTAACCGAGTTATCGGCAACTGGCAGGAGCCATATGGTTGTCGCTTTATTGTATGCAATGCAATTGCGCTGTAATGCTTTACTTTATCACTAAGCGGTAGCGATAGTCGTGGAAGCATAAGATTGGCGAGACGACAACGATGCTATGATGGTGATCAAGGTGTCGCGCCGGTGACGATGGTGATCATGAAGGTGCTTCAGAGATGGAGATCACAAGCACAAGATGATGATGGCCATATCATATCACTTATATTGATTGCATGTGATGTTTATCTTTTATGCATCTTATCTTGCTTTGATTGACGGTAGCATTATAAGATGATCCCCCACTAAATTATCAAAGTATAAGTGTTCTCCCTGAGTATGCACCGTTGCGAAAGTTCTTCGTGCTGAGACACCACGTGATGATCGGGTGTGTTAGGCTCTACGTTCAAATACAACGGGTGCAAAACAGTTGCACATGCAGAATACTCAGGTTTAACTTGACGGGCCTAGCATATAACAAATATGGCCTCGGAACATGGAGACCAAAAGGTCGAGCGTGAATCATATAGTAGATATGATCAACATATTGATGTTCACCATTGATACTACTCCATCTCACGTGATGATCGGACATGGTTTAGTTGATTTGGATCACGTGATCTCTTAGAGGATTAGAGGGATATCTTTCTAAGTGGGAGTTCTTAAGTAATATGATTAATTGAACTTAAATTTATCATGAACTTAGTACCTGATAGTATCTTGCTTGTCTATGTTTGATTGTAGATAGATGGCTCGTGCTGTTGTTCCGTTGAATTTTAATGCGTTCCTTGAGAAAGCAAAGTTGAAAGATGATGGTAGCAACTACACGGACTGGGTCCGTAACTTGAGGATTATCCTCATTGCTGCACAGAAGAATTACGTCCTGGAAGCACCGCTAAGTGCCAAGCCTGCTGTAGGAGCGACACCAGATGTTATGAACGTCTGGCAGAGCAAAGGTGATGACTACTCGATAGTTCAGTGTGCCATGCTTTACGGCTTAGAACCGGGTCTTCAATGATGTTTTGAACGTCATGGAGCATATGAGATGTTCCAGGAGTTGAAGTTAATATTTCAAGCAAATGCCCGGATTGAGAGATACGAAGTCTCCAATAAGTTCTATAGCTGCAAGATGGAGGAGAATAGTTCTGTCAGTGAACATATACTCAAAATGCCTGGGTATCATAATCACTTAACTCAACTGGGGTTAATCTTCCTGTTGATAGTGTCATTGACAGAGTTCTTCAATCACTGCAACCAAGCTATAAAAGCTTCATGATGAACTATAATATGCAAGGGATGAATAAAACTATTCATGAGCTCTTCGCGATGCTAAAAGCCGCGGAGGTAGAAATCAAGAAGGAGCATCAAGTGTTGATGGTCAATAAGACCACCAGTTTCAAGAAAAAGGGCAAAGGGAAGAAGAAAGGGAACTTCAAGAAGAACATCAAACAAGTTGCTGCTCAGGAGAAGAAACCCAAGTCTGGACCTAAGCCTGAGACTGAGTGCTTCTACTGCAAGCAGACTGGTCACTGGAAGCGGAACTGCCCCAAGTATTTGGCGGATAAGAAGGATGGCAAAGTGAACAAAGGTATATGTGATATACATGTTATTGATGTGTACCTTACTAATGCTCGCAGTAGCACCTGGGTATTTGATACTGATTCTGTTTCTAACATTTGCAACTCGAAACAGGGGCTACGGATTAAGCGAAGATTGGCTTAGGACGAGGTGACGATGCGCGTGGGAAATGGTTCCAAAGTAGATGTGATCGCGGTCGGCACACTACCTCTACATCTACCTTTGGGATTAGTATTAGACCTAAATAATTGTTATTTGGTGCCAGCATTGAGCATGAACATTATTATCTGGATCTTGTTTGATGCGAGACAGTTATTCATTTAAATCAGAGAATAATGGTATTTCTATTTATATGAGTAATATCTTTTATGGTCATGCACCCTTGAAGAGTGGTCTATTTTTGATGAATCTCGATAGTAGTGATACACATATTCATAATGTTGAAATCAAAAGATGCAAAGTTGATAATGATAGTGCAACTTATTTGTGGGACTGCCGTTTAGGTCATATCGGTGTAAAGCGCATGAAGAAACTCCATACTGATGGACTTTTGGAACTACTTGATTATGAATCACTTGGTACTTGCGAACCGTGCCTCATGGGTAAGATGACTAAAACGCCGTTCTCCGGTACTATGGAGAGAGAAACAGATTTGTTGGAAATCATACATACAGATGTATGTGGTCCAATGAATGTTGAGGCTCGTGGCGGATATCGTTATTTTCTCACCTTCACAAATGATTTAAGCAGATATGGGTATATCTACTTAATGAAACATAAGTCTGAAACATTTGAAAAGTTCAAAGAATTTCAGAGTGAAGTTGAAAATCATCGTAACAAGAAAATAAAGTTTCTACGATCTGATCGTGGAGGAGAATATTTGAGTTACGAGTTTGGTCTACATTTGAAACAATGCGGAATAGTTTCGCAACTCACGCCACCCGGAACACCACAGCGTAATGGTGTGTCCGAACGTCGTAATCGTACTTTATTAGATATGGTGCGATCTATGATGTCTCTTACTGATTTACCATTATCGTTTTGGGGTTATGCTTTAGAGACGGCTGCATTCACGTTAAATAGGACACCACCGAAATCCATTGAGACGACGCCTTATGAACTGTGGTTTGGCAAGAAACCAAAGTTGTCGTTTTTGAAAGTTTGGGGCTGCGATGCTTATGTGAAAAAGCTTCAACCTGATAAGCTCGAACCCAAATCGGAGAAATGTGTCTTCATAGGATACCCAAAGGAGACTGTTGGGTACACCTTCTATCACAGATCCGAAGGCAAAACTTTTGTTGCTAAATTCGGGGTTTTTCTAGAGAAGGAGTTTCTCTCGAAAGTAGTGAGTGGGAGAAAAGTAGAACTTGATGAGGTAACTGTACCTGCTCCCTTATTGGAAAGTAGTACATCACAGAAACCGGTTTCTGTGACACCTACACCAATTAGTGATGAAGCTAATGATAATGATCATGAAATTTTAGATCAAGTTACTACCGAACCTCGTAGATCAACCAGAGTAAGATCCACACCATAGTGGTACGATAATCCTGTTCTGGAAGTCATGCTACTAGATCATGATGAACCTACGAACTATGAAGAAACGATGGTGAGCCCAGATTCCGCAAAATGGCTAGAAGCCATGAAATCTGAGATGGGGTCCATGTATGAGAACAAAGTGTGGACTTTGGTTGACTTGCCCGTTGATCAGCAAGCAATTGAGAATAAATGGATCTTCAAGAAGAAGACTGACACTGACGGTAATGTTACTATCTACAAAGCTCGACTTGTTGCAAAAGGTTTTCGACAAGTTCAAGGGATTGACTACGATGAGACCTTCTCACCCATAGCGATGCTTAAGTCTGTCCGAATCATGTTAGCAATTTCCACATTTTATGATTATGAAATTTGGCAAATGGATGTCAAAACTGCATTCCTGAATGGATTTCTGGAAGAAGAGTTGTATATGATGCAACCAGAAGGTTTTGTCGATCCAAAGGGAGCTAACAAAGTGTGCAAGCTCCAGCGATCCATTTATGGACTGGTGCAAGCCTCTCGGAGTTGGAATAATGCTTTGATAGTGTGATCAAAGCATTTGGTTTTGTACAGACTTTTGGAGAAGCCTGTATTTACAAGAAAGTGAGTGGGAGCTCTGTAGCATTTCTGATATTTTATGTGGATGACATATTATTGATTGGAAATGATATAGAATTTCTGGATAGCATAAAGGGATACTTGAATAAGAGTTTTTCAATGAAATACCTCGGTGAAGCTGCTTACATATTGGGCATTAAGATCTATAGAGATAGATCAAGACGCTTAATTGGACCTTCACAAAGCACATACATTGACAAGGTTTTGAAGAAGTTCAAAATGGATTAAGCAAAGAAAGTGTTCTTGCCTGTGTTACAAGGTGTGAAGTTGAGTAAGACTCAATGTCCGACCACCGCAGAAGATAGAGAGAAAATGAAAGATGTTCCCTATGCTTCAGCCATAGGCTCTATCATGTATGCAATGCTGTGTACCAGACCTGATGTGTGCCTTGCTATAAGTCTAGCAGGGAGGTACCAAAGTAATCCAGGAGTGGATCACTGGACAGCGGTCAAGAACATCCTGAAATACCTGAAAAGGACTAAGGATATGTTTCTCGTATATGGAGGTGACAAAGAGCTCATAGTAAATGGTTATGTTGATGCAAGCTTTGACACTGATCCGGACGATTCTAAATCGCAAACCGGATACGTGTTTTTACTGAACGGTGGAGCTGTCAGTTGGTGCAGTTCTAAACAAAGTGTCGTGGCGGGATCTACATGTGAAGCGGAGTACATAGCTGCTTCGGAAGCAGCAAATGAAGGAGTCTAGATGAAGAAGTTCATATCCAATGTAGGTGTCATACCTAGTGCATCGGGTCCAATGAAAATCTTTTGTGACAATACTGGTGCAATTGCCTTGGCGAAGGAATCCAGATTTCACAAGAGAACCAAACACATCAAGAGACGCTTCAATTCCATTCGGGATTTAGTCCAAGTGGGAGACATAGAAATTTGCAAGATACATACGGATCTGAATGTTGCAGACCCGCTGACTAAGCCTCTTCCATGAGCAAAACATGATCAGCACCAAGGCTCCATGGGTGTTAGAGTCATTACTGTGTAATCTAGATTATTGACTCTAGTGCAAGTGGGAGACTGAAGGAAATATGCCCTAGAGGCAATAATAAAGTTATTATTTATTTCCTTATATCATGATAAATGTTTATTATTCATGGTAGAATTGTATTAACCGGAAACATAATACATGTGTGAATACATAGACAAATACAGAGAGTCACTAGTATGCCTCTACTTGACTAGCTCGTTAATCAAAGATGCTTATGTTTCCTAACCATAGACATGAGTTTTCATTTGATTAATGGGATCACATCATTAGGAGAATGATGTGATTATCTTGACCCATTCCGTTAGCTTAGCACTTGATCGTTTAGTTTGTTGCTATTGCTTTCTTCATAACTTATACATGTTCCTATGACTATGAGATTATGCAACTCCCGTTTACCGGAGGAACACTTTGTGTGCTACCAAACGTCACAATGTAACTAGGTGATTATAAAGGTGCTCTACAGGTGTCTCCGAAGGTACTTGTTGGGTTGGCGTATTTCGAGATTAGGATTTGTCACTCCGATTGTCGGAGAGGTATCTCTGGGCCCTCTCGGTAATGCACATCACTCAAGCCTTGCAAGCATTGCAACTAATAAGTTAGTTGCAGGATGATGTATTACGGAACAAGTAAAGAGACTTGCCGGTAACGAGATTGAACTAGGTATTGAGATACCGACGATCGAATCTCGGGCAAGTAACATACCGATGACAAAGGGAACAACGTATGTTGTTATGCGGTCTGACCGATAAAGATCTTCGTAGAATATGTAGGAGCCAATATGAGCATCCAGGTTCCGCTATTGGTTATTGACCGGAGACGTGTCTCGGTCATGTCTACATAGTTCTCGAACCCGTAGGGTCCACACGCTTAAAGTTCGATGACGATCGTAATTAGGGTTTTTGTGTTTTGATGTACCGAAGGTTGTTCGGAGTCCCGGATGTGATCACGGACATGACGAGGAGTCTCGAAATGGTCGAGACATAAATATTGATATATTGGAAGCCTATATTTGGATATCGGAAACGTTTCAGGTGAAATCGGGATTTTACCGGAGTACAGGGGGGTTACCGGAACCCCCCGGGGGTTATTGGGCCTACATGGGCCATAAGTGATGAGGACATCAATACCATTGTTACACCCACAGGCCCTGCTGCTATACATACTGGACCAATTACTAGAGCTCGCGCACGCCAACTAAATTACGAGGTACTTTCGTTTCTTGGTAATGATTCTAATGTTCATGAGAATATGATGCTGCCAAAATTGGATACATTTGTTTTGCTTACAAATGAAGGGCCTAGCTTGGAGAAGGATGAACATTGGAGCAAGAACAAGCATGGAGATGATGGCATGCGCAAGGGGAACAAGAACGGAGTTACAAGTGATGATTTCAGGACTTTGAAGCCACCATAATGGGTGCATGAAACCTTGGACGAAATATACAAGATGCCACTTCATAAATTTCGTCCCGAGGCTATTTTAGGTGCTGCGTCACCTTATTATTGGGCCAGGCCCATGTAATTTCGAAATACATAAGTATAGGCTATTTTTAGAGTCCGTATGTGTGGGGAAACAAGAGATAGGGTTGATTTCGGACTCCTCCACCAAGGGCCACGAAATTCCCCCCTCTTCCTCCATATATACAGCCCTTAGGGCATCGTTTAGACTTTGGGTTTTGTTTAGATTAAAAGTTCGCCATAGCTGCAACTTCGCGTACTTCGTTTGTGTTCAACGACCAGACAAAGGCGTCACAGAACCCCACCTTGATCAATAAAGCTTTCATCTTATATTCGCAATATCCAGATTGCAATCTTAGTTTCTTGCTTGTTCTTCGTTTGCTCGCAGGAAACAGACCCTCGTGGTCAGGTTGATCGTGCTCCGGCGTGGTCAATAACCTCTCGGAGTTGGTTTAGCGATTGCTAAGGCGCGACGTCCTCGCACGTTCGTAGTCGGATCGTCAAAGTCGACTTCCACCAAAGCGAAATCCACCATCTCATCGAAAGACGGGACACCTCCGCCTCTATCAATGGGTGCATGAAGCCTTGGACGAAATATACAAGATGCCACTTCATAAATTTCGTCCCGAGGCTATTTTAGGTGCTGCGTCACCTTATTATTGGGCCAGGCCCATGTAATTTCGAAATACATAAGTATAGGCTATTTTTAGAGTCCGTATGTGTGGGGAAACAAGAGATAGGGTTGATTTCGGACTCCTCCACTAAGGGCCACGAAATTCCCCCCTCTTCCTCCATATATACAGCCCTTAGGGCATCGTTTAGACTTTGGGTTTTGTTTAGATTAAAAGTTCGCCATAGCTGCAACTTCGCGTACTTCGTTTGTGTTCAACGACCAGACAAAGGCGTCACAGAACCCCACCTTGATCAATAAAGCTTTCATCTTATATTCGCAATATCCAGATTGCAATCTTAGTTTCTTGCTTGTTCTTCGTTTGCTCGCAGGAAACAGACCCTCGTGGTCAGGTTGATCGTGCTCCGGCGTGGTCAATAACCTCTCGGAGTTGGTTTAGCGATTGCTAAGGCGCGACGTCCTCGCACGTTCGTAGTCGGATCGTCAAAGTCGACTTCCGCCAAAGCGAAATCCACCATCTCATCGAAAGACGGGACACCTTTGCCTCTATCAAGTGGTATCAGATTTCCAGGTTGCTCGGTGAGATTTTACAGTTTTTCGTAGTTTAGATCGAGTCTGTTCTTCATACCTACAGTCCACGAAAAAGCCATAAAAAAATTAGGGTTAGTTCATCATATCCGAACCAATCTGAGCCTTTGCATAATCTTTTTAGGGTTTTGCTTTGTTGAATTTGCGGTTGCATCGTCGTGTCTAGTTGCTGGTCTTAGAGTCTAGTCTTTTAGAGTTTCGAGTTCTGGTCATAAGTTGTCACGCCGCCGCCGCACCATCATCATCGCCCCTGCCATCTACCACCACCGCTCCGAATCCGTATCCATATACCACCACCAATCCGTGTCCATATACCACCACCGATCCATATCCATATACTACCACCGCTACCACCACCGCTGCCATATACCACCACCATATATCCACCACCAATCCGAGTTCCTTGCTTATTAGGGTTGTTTTCGAGATCCATCTAGATTCCGATTCGTGTTTCCTTGCCGGAGTAGGTTTCGGAAAAAAGAAAAAGAAAAAAAAAGAGTCGGGTAGCCACGCTCCGTTTAGGCCCAAAATTTTTCGAAAACGCATTTTTCGAAAAAATTTCTGGCTATCCTATTTTTAGGTGTTTCTGAGTGTTTTGAGACAGGTGCCATTATAGGAAGTTTTTTTTGACCCGTTTCCAGTTTTTGGGTCCGGGCAGTCGAAAAAAAAAATTGGTCGAAAAAATTTCGTGCCCATCCTGTCCGTTTGAGCTAGGAAGAGTTTTGAGACACTCGCCATTATAGTGATTTTTCGCAAAAAAAAAAGCAGCGCAAAAAAAAAAGAGCGCAAAAAAAAGAGCGAAAAAAAAATTCAGAGTGTGCTTTTCCCTTGTTTACGTGCCGCGCCGTGGTTTTGTTGGTGTTCTAGGCTCGCGTCTCTAGCACAGTCTAGCCTAGGACCAGCACAGTACCGTCGTTGAGCGTTTATTCAACTTTGCATCTCTGAATTGATTATTGCTGACCCTTTTTGCTACCATACTATAAGCCTTCCCAGCTCCACATACATCTACATCGTGTGTTTGACTCTCCCTGGTAATCGCTCTATCCAAGCTTTGAGAGTTTTTTACTACAACGGTTGCCGATCACCGCCTGCTGCTGGGTAAGAACTGGTAAGAATTTGAGTTTTGCTTGACGGATTTGTGACACCCACCACCACCACTTGTTCGTAGTCTGTAGGATCATATTCTTGTGTGTTTCTATTGCTGCTAACCATGCCAGGATCACAAGCCGACGAGATTGACTGGGAGAATTTATCGAACAAGGAGCTTCATGATAAGTTTCAGCAAATGATGACTGAACAGGTGCAAGATGTGCTGAACAATTTTGAAGAGGCCATGGAGAAGATCACTGGCCTTGAGAAGACGTTCGAAACAAAGCTCGATAACAGATTTAATGAATTGCTCGCGCGTCTTCCACCACCACCACCCGCTGCACCTTACGCACCTCTCCAACAACAACAACAACGACTACCTCCACGTCGCGAAATAGACCTTCGCCGAGCGAGCCGTGTTCCTCTTGCGTTTGGCCAAACTGTTGGTGCTGCTGTTGATACTTCTGTGGCTCCTGCTACTGCTGTTGCTGGTACCCAGGAGGATGATGAGTATGCGGGCGATTATGAGGATGAGGTTGATCAAAATCAGATCTACGAGCAGCCACCAGCACCACCACCAGCAGGTCGACCTCAGGTATATATTCGTAATGGTAGGCCTGCACCACCACCTCAGGTACGAGATGATGTCCATATTCCTAAACTGAAATTGAATATTCCACCATTTGAGGGTAGATATGTTCCTGATATATATCTTACTTGGGAGTTAGAAACTGAACAACGATTTACATGTTTACAATATCCTGAGGAGAGACGAGTTGCTGCTGCTGTTTGTGCTTTCACTAGTTTTGCATGTGTATGGTGGTCTGAACATTGTAGATTATATCCTACTCCAACTACTTGGGCTGCTTTGAAAACTGCTATGCGTACGCGTTGGGTTCCACCATATTATCAACGTGAATTGCTTCAAAAATTGCAGCGTTTAAGACAAGGGAAAATTTTTGTAGAAGAATATTATCAGGAATTACAAACTGGCATGATTAGATGTGGTATTGTTGAGGAGAATGAAGCTATGCTTGCACGTTTTCTGGGTGGATTAAATAGAGAGATTCAGACCATTCTAGACTATAAGGAGTATACTAATATCACTCGTTTATTCCATCTTGCTTGTAAAGCTGAACGTGAAGTGCAGGATCGACAAGCATTGGGGCGAACTAACTTTTCTGCAGGCCGATCTTCTTCATGGACAACACGTGCATCTTCTACTTCAACTGCACCAGCACCTCCATCCGGTGCCACCTCCAGCCGTGATACAAGAAAACAGGCACAACCACCATTATCTGCCAAGAGCGCACCTGCGGGGCCTGCACAGCGTTCTTCTTCTTCCATGGCATCAACAGGGCACACAAGTGATATTATTTGTCGTCGTTGTAAGGGAGGAGGTCATTATGCGAGGGAATGCAAATCTCTGCGTGTGATGATTGCTACTGCGGATGGTGGATATGAGTCCGCTAGTGACTATGATGAGGAGACATTGGCTCTTATTACACGTGAAGAACATGGTGGAGATGATTCTGATCATGAGACGCAATACATGGCTCCTGAAGACGCTGACAGGTATGAGTGTTTAGTTGCTCAACGTGTTTTGAGTGTGCAGGTCACACAAGCTGAGCAAAATCAGAGGCACAATTTGTTCCATACCAAGGGAGTTGTGAAGGAACGTTCTGTGCGCGTCATAATAGACGGAGGGAGCTGCAATAACTTGGCTAGCATGGAGATGGTGGAGAAGCTTTCTCTCACCACAAGACCACATCCACATCCTTACTACATCCAATGGTTCAACAACAGCGGCAAGGTTAAGGTAACACGTACTGTTCGTGTGCATTTTAGTATCTCTACATATGCTGATTATGTTGATTGTGATGTGGTACCTATGCAAGCATGTTCCTTATTACTTGGTAGATCATGGCAATTTGATAAAAATTCTGTACACCATGGTAGAAACAATCACTATACTCTTGTTCATAAGGATAAAAATATTACTTTGCTTCCTATGACTCCTGATTCCATTTTGAAAGATGATATTAATAGAGCTAATAAAGCAAAACAGGAGACGAATAAGAGTGAAAATCAGATTGTGGCAAAAGAATTTGAGCAACAAATGAAGCCTAATAATAAACCCTCTAGTGTTGCTTCTGAAATTAAATTGAAAAGTGCATGTTTATTTGCCACCAAATCTGATATTGATGAGCTAGATTTCAGCAAATCTGTTTGCTATGCTTTTGTGTGCAAAGAGGCATTATTTTCATTCGAGGACGTGCCTTCCTCTTTGCCTCCTGCTGTCACTAACATTTTGCAGGAGTTCGCTGACGTCTTTCCACAAGATGTGCCACCGGGATTACCGCCTATTCGAGGGATTGAGCATCAGATTGACTTAATTCCCGGTGCTTCACTGCCAAACCGTGCACCATACCATACCAATCCAGAGGAGACGAAGGAGATTATGCGTCAAGTACAAGAGCTTCTCGACAAAGGTTATATACGCGAATCCCTTAGTCCTTGTGCTGTTCCTATTATTCTAGTGCCGAAAAAGGATGGTACATCACGTATGTGTGTTGATTGTAGAGGCATTAATAATATTACTATTCGTTATCGTCATCCTATTCCTAGGCTAGATGATATGCTTGATGAATTGAGTGGCTCTACAATATTCTCCAACGTTGATTTGCGTAGTGGCTACCATCAAATTCGTATGAAATTGGGAGATGAATGGAAAACAGCATTTAAAACTAAGTTTGGATTATATGAGTGGTTAGTCATGCCTTTTGGGTTAACTAATGCACCTAGTACTTTCATGAGATTAATGAACGAAGTTTTACGTGCTTTCATTGGACGATTTGTGGTAGTTTACTTTGATGACATATTGATTTATAGCAGATCTTTGGAAGAACATTTGGAACATTTACGTGCTGTTTTTATTGCTCTACGTGATGCACGTTTGTTTGGTAACCTTGGGAAGTGCACCTTTTGCACCGACCGAGTATTTTTTCTTGGCTATGTTGTTACTCCACAGGGAATTGAAGTTGATAAAGCCAAGATTGAAGCTATTGAGAGTTGGCCGCAGCCCAAAACGGTCACACAAGTGAGGAGTTTTCTTGGCCTCGCTGGATTCTATAGGCGTTTTGTGAGAGATTTCAGCACCATTGCTGCACCTCTCAATGAGCTTACAAAGAAAGATGTGCCTTTTCTTTGGGGTACTGCACAGGAAGAAGCCTTCACGGTATTGAAAGATAAGTTGACACATGCTCCTTTACTCCAACTTCCTGATTTTAATAAGACTTTTGAGCTTGAATGTGATGCTAGTGGAATTGGATTAGGAGGTGTGTTATTACAAGATGGCAAACCTGTTGCATACTTTTCTGAAAAATTGAGTGGGCCTAGTCTGAATTATTCTACTTATGATAAGGAATTATATGCTCTTGTTCAGACTTTAGAAACATGGCAACATTATTTATGGCCCAAAGAATTTGTTATACATTCTGATCATGAATCTTTGAAACATATTAAAAGTCAAGCTAAACTGAATCGTAGACATGCTAAATGGGTTGAATTCATTGAGACTTTCCCTTATGTCATTAAACACAAGAAGGGAAAAGAAAATGTTATTGCTGATGCATTGTCTCGTCGCTATACTATGCTTTCACAACTTGACTTCAAAATATTTGGTTTGGAGACCATCAAAGATCAATATGTGCATGATGCTGATTTTAAAGATGTAATGCAGAATTGTAAAGAAGGAAGAATGTGGAACAAGTTTGTTGTTAACGATGGATTTGTGTTTCGTGCTAACAAGCTATGCATTCCAGCTAGCTCCGTTCGTCTTTTCTTGTTGCAGGAGGCGCATGGAGGAGGATTAATGGGACACTTTGGCGTGAAGAAGACGGAGGACGTACTTGCTACACATTTCTTTTGGCCAAAGATGAGACGGGATGTTGAGCGTTTTATTGCTCGCTGCACTACATGTCAAAAAGCTAAGTCACGACTCAATCCTCATGGTTTATATATGCCTTTGCCTGTACCTAGTGTTCCTTGGGAGGATATATCTATGGACTTTGTTTTAGGTTTACCTCGAACAAAGAAGGGGAGGGATAGCATATTTGTTGTCGTGGATAGATTCTCGAAAATGGCACACTTTATACCATGTCATAAAAGCGATGATGCTGTTAATGTTGCTGATTTGTTCTTTCGTGAAATTATTCGCTTGCATGGTGTGCCAAATACTATTGTTCCAGATCGTGATACTAAATTTCTTAGCCACTTTTGGAGATGTTTATGGGCTAAGTTGGGGACTAAACTGCTTTTTAGTACTACTTGTCACCCCCAAACTGATGGACAAACTGAAGTAGTCAATAGAACGTTGTCTACTATGCTTAGGGCTGTTTTGAAGAATAATAACAAAATGTGGGAGGAATGCTTGCCTCATATTGAATTTGCTTATAATCGTTCATTGCATTCTACTACTAAGATGTGCCCTTTTGAAGTTGTGTATGGTTTCCTACCTCGTGCACCTATTGATTTGTTGCCTCTTCCATCTTCGGAGAAGGTTAATTTTGATGCTAAACAACGTGCTGAATTGATTTTAAAAATGCATGAGTTAACTAAGGAAAACATTGAGCGTATGAATGCCAAATATAAACTTGTTGGAGATAAGGGTAGAAAACATGTTGTGTTTGCACCTGGAGATCTTGTTTGGTTACATTTGCGTAAGGATAGATTTCCTGATTTGCGCAAATCAAAGCTCATGCCACGGGCTGATGGTCCCTTTAAGGTGTTAGAGAAAATAAATGATAATGCATATAAACTTGAGCTGCCTGCAGATTTTGGGGTTAGTCCCACTTTTAACATTGCAGATTTGAAGCCTTATTTGGATGAGGAAGATGAGTTTCCGTCGAGGACGACTTCCTTTCAAGAAGGGGAGGATGATGAGGACATCAATACCATTGTTACACCCACAGGCCCTGCTGCTATACATACTGGACCAATTACTAGAGCTCGCGCACGCCAACTAAATTACGAGGTACTTTCGTTTCTTGGTAATGATTCTAATGTTCATGAGAATATGATGCTGCCTAAATTGGATACATTTGTTTTGCTTACAAATGAAGGGCCTAGCTTGGAGAAGGATGAACATTGGAGCAAGAACAAGCATGGAGATGATGGCATGCGCAAGGGGAACAAGAACGGAGTTACAAGTGATGATTTCAGGACTTTGAAGCCACCATAATGGGTGCATGAAGCCTTGGACGAAATATACAAGATGCCACTTCATAAATTTCGCCCCGAGGCTATTTTAGGTGCTGTGTCACCTTATTATTGGGCCAGGCCCATGTAATTTCGAAATACATAAGTATAGGCTATTTTTAGAGTCCGTATGTGTGGGGAAACAAGAGATAGGGTTGATTTCGGACTCCTCCACCAAGGGCCACGAAATTCCCCCCTCTTCCTCCATATATACAGCCCTTAGGGCATCGTTTAGACTTTGGGTTTTGTTTAGATTAAAAGTTCGCCATAGCTGCAACTTCGCGTACTTCGTTTGTGTTCAACGACCAGACAAAGGCGTCACAGAACCCCACCTTGATCAATAAAGCTTTCATCTTATATTCGTAATATCCAGATTGCAATCTTAGTTTCTTGCTTGTTCTTCGTTTGCTCGCAGGAAACAGACCCTCGTGGTCAGGTTGATCGTGCTCCGGCGTGGTCAATAACCTCTCGGAGTTGGTTTAGCGATTGCTAAGGCGCGACGTCCTCGCACGTTCGTAGTCAGATCGTCAAAGTCGACTTCCACCAAAGCGATATCCATCATCTCATCGAAAGACGGGACACCTTTGCCTCTATCAATAAGGGAGAAGAGGAGGGCCGGCCAGGGCAGGCCACGCCCCCCTCCCCCCTAGTCCGAATAGGACAAGGAAAGGGGGGGGGGGCGGCGCCCCCTTTCCTCTTTCTCCCTTCCTCCTTCCTTTTCCAACAAGGCAAGAGGGGGGAGTCCTACTCCGGGTTGGACTAGGACTCCTCCAGGCGCACCCATAGGGCCGGCCGCACCTCCCCCTCTCCCTCCTTTATATACTGAGGCAAGGGGGCACCCCATAACACACAAGTTGATCCTCATGATCGTTCCTTAGCCGTGTGCGGTGCCCCCTTCCACCATATTCCACCTCGGTCATATCGTAGCGGTGCTTAGGCGAAGCCCTGCATCGGTAGAACATCATCATCGTCATCACGCCGTCGTGCTGAAGAAACTCTCCCTCAACGTTTTGCTGGATCAGAACTCGAGGGACGTCACCGAGTTGAACGTGTGCAGAACTCGGAGGTGCCGTACATTCGGGACTTGGATCGGTCGGATCGGGAAGACGTATGACTACTTCCTCTACGTTGTGTCAACACTTCCGTTGCCGGTCTATGAGGGTACGTAGACAACACTCTCCCCTCTCGTTGCTATGCATCACCATGATCTTGCATGTGCGTAGGATTTTTTTTGAAATTATTACGTTCCCCATCACGTAGCAGCCACGTAAAACTTGCAACAACAAAGTAGAGGACATCTAACTTGTTTTTGCAGGGCATGTTGTGATATGATATGGTCAAGACGTGATGAGATATAAGTTGTTGTATGAGATGATCATGTTTTGTAAAAGTTATCGGCAACTGGCCGGAGCCTTATGGTTGTCTCTTTATTGCACAAGATGCAAGCGCCATATAATTGCTTTACTTTGTCGCTATGCGATAGCAATAGTTGCAAAAGTAACAGTTGGCGAGACGACCATGTGACGACACGTTGATACAGATCAAGATGATGGAGATCATGGTGTCATGCCGGTGACAATGGAGATCATGATGATACTTTGGAGATGGAGATCAAAGGCACAAGATGATAATGGCCATATCATGTCACATATTTTTGATTGCATGTGATGTTTATCTTTTATGCATCTTATTTTGCTCAGTACGACGGTAGCATTATAAGATGATCCCTCACTAAATTTCAAGGTATGAGTGTTCTCCCTAAGTATGCACCGTTGCGACAGTTCGTCATGCTGAGACACCACATGATGATCGGGTGTGATAAGCTCTACTTTCACATACAACGGGTGCAAGACAGTTTTGCACGCGCAGAATACTCGGGTTAAACTTGACGAGCCTAGCATATGCAGATATGGCCTCAGAACATTGAGACCGAAAGGTCGAACATGAATCATATAGTAGATATGATCAACATAGTGATGTTTACCATTGAAAACTACTCCATCTCACATGATGATCGGACATGGTTTAGTTGATATGTATCACGTGATCATTTAGATGACTAGAGGGATGTCTATCTAAGTGGGAGTTCTTAAGTAATATGAGTAATTGAACTTAAATTTATCATGAACTTAGTCTTGATAGTATTTGCATATCTATGTTGTAGATCAATAGCTCGCGTATAGCTCCTCGTTTATTTTTTATATGTTCCTAGAGAAAAATAAGTTGAAATATGATGGTAGCAACTACACAGACTGGTTCCATAACTTGAGGATTATCCTCATTGCTGCACAGGGGAATTACGTCCCGGAAGCACCGCCAGGTGCAAAGCCCGCTGCAGGAGCAACTCCAGATGTTATGAACGTCTGACAGAGCAAAGCTGATGACTACTCGATAGTTCAGTGTGCCATGCTTTACTGCTTTGAATCGGGACTTCAAGACGTTTTGAACGTCATGGAGCATATGAGGTGAGTTGAAGTTAATATTTCAAGTAGATGCCCGGATTGAGAGATATGAAGTCTCCAATAAGTTCTATAGCTGCAAGATGGAGGAGAATAGTTCTGTCAGTGAACATATACTCAGAATGTCTGGGTACCACAACCACTTGACTCAACTGGGAGTTAATCTTCCTGATGATAGTGTCATTGTCAGAGTTCTTCAATCACTGCCACCAAGCTACAAAAGCTTCGTGATGAACTATAATATGCAAGGGATGGATAAGAAAATTCTTGAGCTCTTCGCGATGCTAAAGGCTGCGGAGGTAGAAATCAAGAAGGAGCATCAAGTGTTGATGGTTAACAAGACCACTAGTTTCAAGAAGAAAGGCAAAGGGAAGAAGGGGAACTTCAAGAAGAACAGCAAGCAAGTTGCTGCTCAAGTGAAGAAACCCAAGTCTGGACCTAAGCCTGAGAATGAGTGCTTCTACTGCAAAGGGACTGGTCACTAGAAGCGGAACTGCCCCAAGTATTTGGCGGATAAGAAGGATGGCAAAGTGAAAGGTATATTTGATATACATGCTACTGATGTGTACCTTAATAATGCTCGCAGTAGCTCCTCGGTATTTGATACTGGTTATGTTGCTCATATTTGCAACTCGAAACAGGGGCTACGGATTAAGCGAAGATTGGCTAAGGAGGAGGTGACGATGCCCGTGGGAAATGGTTCCAAAGTCGATGTGATCGTGGTCGGCACGCTACCTCTACATCTACCTTTGGGATTAGTTTTAGACCCGAACAATTGTTATTTGGTGACAACGTTAAGCATGAACATTATATCTGGATCTTGTTTGATGCGAGATGGTTATTCATTTAACTCAGAGAATAATGGTTGTTCTATTTATATGAGTAATATCTTTTTTTGCCATGCACCCTTGATGAGTGGTCTATTTTTTATTAAATCTCGATAGTAGTGATACACATATTCATACTATTGAAGCCAAAAGATATAAGTTTAATAATGATAGTGCAACTTATTTGTGGCACTGCCG
Source organism: Triticum dicoccoides (assembly GCF_002162155.2). Taxonomy (NCBI): domain Eukaryota; kingdom Viridiplantae; phylum Streptophyta; class Magnoliopsida; order Poales; family Poaceae; genus Triticum; species Triticum dicoccoides. The sequence continues at coordinate 380,905,296 of NC_041388.1, forward strand.
TTTAGGTCATATTGGTGTAAAGCACATGAAGAAACTCCATGCTGATGGGCTTTTGGAATCACTTGATTATGAATCACTTGATGCTTGCGAACCATGCCTCATGGGCAAGATGACTAAGACTCCATTCTCCGGAACAATGGAGCGAGCAACATACTTGTTGGAAATAATACATACTGATGTATGCGGTCTGATGAGTGTTGATACTCACGACGGATATCGTTATTTTCTGACCTTCATAGAGGATTTGAGCAGATATGGGTATATCTACTTGATGAAACATAAGTCTGAAACATTTGAAAAGTTCAAAGAATTTTAGAGTGAAGTGGAAAATCATCATAACAAGCAAATTAAGTTTCTACAATCTGATCGTGGAGGTGAATATTTGAGTTATGAGTTTGGTCTTCATTTCAAACAATGCGAATAGTTTCGCAACTCACGCCACCTGGAACACCACCGCGTAATGGTGTGTCCGAACATTGTAACCGCACTTATATTAGATATGGTGCGATCTATGATGTCTCTTACTGATTTACCGCTATCATTTTGGGGTTATGCTTTCGAGATGGCTGCATTCACATTAAATAGGGCACCATCGAAATCCATTGAGACGACACCATATGAACTGTGGTTTGGCAAGAAACCCAAGTTGTCGTTTCTTAGAAGTTTGGGGCTCGATGCTTATGTGAAAAAGATTCAACCTGATAAGCTCGAACCCAAATTAGAGAAATGTGGCTTCATAGGATACCCAAAGGAGACTGTTGGGTACACCTTCTATCACAGATCCGAAGGCTAGATATTCGTTTCTAAGAATGGATCCTTTCTAGAGAAGGAGTTTCTCTCGAAAGAAGTGAGTGGGAGGAAAGTAGAACTTGATAAGGTAACTGTACCTTCTCCCTTATTGGAAAGTAGTTCATCATAGAAATCAGTTCCAGTGATTCCTATAGCAATTAGTGAGGAAGCTAACGATGATGATCATGAAACTTCTGATCAAGTTACTACCGAACCTCGTAGGTCAACCAGAGTAAGATCCGCACTAGAGCGGTGCGGTAATCCTGTTCTGGAGGTCATGTTACTTGACCATGATGAACCTATGAACTATGAGGAAGCAATGATGACCCAGATTCCACAAAATGGCTTGAGGCCATGAAATCTGAGATGGGATCCATGTATGAGAACAAGGTGTGGACTTTGGTTGACTTTCCCGATGATCGGCAAGCCATAGAGAATAGATGGATCTTCAAGAAGAAGACTGACGTTGACTGTAATATTACTGTCTACAAAGCTCGACTTGTTGCGGAAGGTTTTTGAAAAGTTCAGGGAGTTGATTACGATGAGACCTTCTCACCCGTAGCGATGCTTAAGTCTGTCTGAATCATGTTAGCAATTGCCGCATTTTATGATTATGAAATTTGGCAAATGGATGTCAAAACTGCATTCCTTAGTGGTGATATCTTAAAGAAGAGTTGTATATGATGCAAACAGAAGGTTTTGGCGATCCAAAAGGTGCTAACAACATGTGCAAGCTCCAGCGATCCATTTATGGACTGGTGCAAGCCTCTCGGAGTTGGAATATACGCTTTGATAGTGTGATCAAAGCATATGGTTTTATATAGACTTTTGGAGAAGGCTGTATTTACAAAAAAGTGAGTGGGAGCTCCATAGCATTTCTGATATTATATGTGGAAGACATATTGTTGATCGGAAATGATACTGAATTTCCGAATAGCATAAAAGGATACTTGAATAATAATTTTTTAGTTAAAGACCTCGGTGAAGCTACTTATATATTGGGCATCAATATCTATAGAGATAGGTCAAGATGCTTAATTGGACTTTCAAAAAGCACATACCTTGATAAAGTTTTGAAGAAGTTCAAAATGGATCAGTTAAAGAAAGGGTTCTTGCCTGTGTTATAAGGTGTGAAGTTGAGTCAGACTCAATGGCCGACCACTGCAGAAGATAGAGAGAAAATGAAAGTCGTTCCCTATGCCTGAGCCATAGGTTCTATCATGTATGCAATGTTGTGTACCGGACCTGATGTGTGCCTTGCTATTAGTTTAGCAGGGAGGTACCCGAGTAATCCAGGAGTGGATCACTGGACAGCAGTCAAGAACTGATACGTCTCCAACGTATCTACTTTTCCAAACTCTTTTGCCCTTGTTTTGGACTCTAACTTGCATGATTTGAATGGAACTAACCCGGACTGACGCTGTTTTCAGCAGAATTACCATGGTGTTATTTATGTGCAGGAGCAAACGTTCTCGGAATGACCTGAAACTTCACGGAGCCACTTTTCAGAAAATAAGAAAAATACCTGCAAAAGATGAAGGCCAGGGGGCCCACCACCTTGTCACGAGGGTGGGGGGCGCTCCTGCCCCCTAGGGCGCGCCCTCCTACCTTGTGGGCCCCCTGTTGCCTCTCCAATTCCACCTCCATATATTGAGTTTCGGGGAGAAAAAAATCAGAGAGAATAAATCATCGCGTTTTACGATACGGAGCCGCCGCCAAGCCCTAAAACCTCTCGAGAGGGCTGATCTGGAGTCCGTCCGGGGCTCCGGAGAGGGGAATCTGTCGCCATCGTCATCATCAACCATCCTCCATCACCAATTTCATGATGTTCACCGCCGTGAGTGAGTAATTTCATCGTAGGCTTGCTGGACAGTGATGGGTTGGATGGGATCTATCATGTAATAGAGATAGTTTTGGTAGGGTTTGATCCCTAGTATCCACTATGTTCTGAGATTGATGTTGCTATGACTTTGCTATGCTTAATGCTTGTCACTAGGGCCCGAGTGCCATGATTTAAGATCTGAACCTATTATGTTTTCATCAATATATGAGTGTTCTTGATCCTATCTTGCAAGTCTATAGTCACCTATTATGTGTTATGATCCGTTAACCCCGAAGTGACAATAATCGGGATACTTACCGGTGACGACCGTAGTTTGAGGAGTTCATGTATTCACTATGTGTTAATGCTTTGTTCCGGTTCTCTATTAAAAGGAGGCCTTAATATCCCTTAGTTTCCGTAAGGACCCCGCTGCCACGGGAGGGTAGGACAGAAGATGTCATGCAAGTTCTTTTCCATAAGCACATATGACTATATTCGGAATACATGCCTACATTATATCAATGAACTGGAGCTAGTTCTGTGTCACTCTAGGTTATGACTGTTACATGATGAACCGCATCCGGCATAATTCTCCATCATTGATCCATTGCCTACGAGCTTTCCACATATTGTTCTCCGCTTATTTACTTTTCCGTTGCTATTGCTATCATCACTACAAAATACCAAAAACATTGCTTTTACTACCGTTACCTTTTGTTACCGTTATCACTACTATCATATTACTTTGCTACTAAATACTTTGCTGCAGATATTAAGTTTCCAGGTGTGGTTGAATTGACAACTCAGCTGCTAATACTTGAGAGTATTCTTTGGCTCCCCTTGTGTCGAATCAATAAATTTGGGTTGAATACTCTACCCTTGGAAACTGTTGCGATCCCCTATACTTGTGGGTTATCAAGACTATTTTCTGGCACCGTTGCCAGGGAGCATAGCTCTATTCTTTGAGTCACTTGGGATATATATATATCTGCTTATCATTATGAAGAACTTGAGAGATCCAGAAACCAAGATCTATCCCTCAACTACGAGGGGAGGTAAGGAACTGCCATCTAGCTCTGCACTTGATTCACCTTCTATTATGAGTAATTTTGCGACACCTACACCTGCTTCTGCTATTCGTTCTGATATGTCGCATGTTATTGATGATGCCCTTCTGCTATGCATGATACTTATGATGAAACTACCTCTATGCCTGATACTACTATGCCACTTAGTGATTTTCTCGATGAACAACTTGCTAGGGCTAGAGAGATTGAAAATATTGAATCTGATGATACTGATGATGAAGAATCACTTGTTATTCCTAAGGGTTATGTCTTTGATCAAGAAACTTCCTTAGCTATTTTAGCATGCCAAAATAGAACTGAACTCAAAAGATTATTAGCTAAATGGAGTAAGCAATCTCTAAATGCTAGAATAAAACCTGACCCTGCTTTTGCTACTTCACCTATCTTTGTTACTGATAAGGATTATGAATTCTCTGTTGATCCTGATATAATTACTTTGGTTGAATCTGAACCTTTTCATGGTTATGAATCTGAAACTGTTGTGGCACATCTTACTAAATTAAATGATATAGCCACCCTGTTCACTAAATATGAGAGAACTCGTTACTTTTACATCCTCAAAATATTTCCGTTCTCATTAAAGGGTGATGCTAAGATATGGTTTAATTCTCTTGATCCTGGTTGTGTGTGTAGTCCCCAGGATATGATTTATTACTTCTCTGCTAAATATTTCCCTGCTCATAAGAAACAAGATTCTTTAAGGGATATATATAATTTTGTGCAAATTGAAGAAGAGAGTCTCCCACAAGCTTGGGGGAGGCTTCTCCAATTACTTAATGCTTTGCCTGATCATCCTCTTAAGAAAAATGAAATACTTGATATCTTTTATAATGGACTAACCGATGCCTCTAGAGATTACCTAGATAGTTGTGCTGGTTCTGTTTTTAGGTAAAGAACACCGGACGAAGCTGAAATTCTATTGAATAATATGTTGACAAATGAAAATAATTGGACACCTCCGGAGCCAATTCCTAAACCAACGCCGAAGAAGAGGGGTATCTATTTCTCAGCCCTGAAGATATGCAAGAGGCAAAGAAATCTATGAAAGAAAAAGGTATTAAAGCCGAAGATGTTAAGAATTTACCTCCTATTGAAGAAGGTCTTAATTTACTGCCTGTTGGAGAGACATATAATCTTAATCCTTTACCTATTGAAGAAACTCATGGTCTTGATAACCCGACACAGGTAGTAAAGGTAAATTATCTCTATAGATATGATAAAGCTGTAATCCCATTTACTAAGTTTGCTAGCCCATGCTTAGATGAGTTTGATAAATTTATGGCTAAGCAAGAAGACTTTAATGCTTATTTTGGTAGATAATTGAAATACAATTCAAATATGCTTGAACACTTAGGTGATTATATGGCTAATGTTAAGGGTGAACTTAAAGTTATTAGTAAACATGTTCTATGGTTACCACTCAAGTAGAACAAGTACTTAAAGCTCAAAATGATTTGCTCAATGAATTGAATAGTAAAGATAATGATTATGTTGTTAGAGTGGCTACTAGAACTGGTAGAATGACTCAGGAACCTTTGTATCCTGAAGGCCACACTAAGAGAATTGAGCAAGATTCTCAGAGAAGTAATATAGACGCACCTAGTTCTTCTAAAAAGAAGAAAAAGAAAAATGATAAGACTTTGCATGCTTCTAGTGATCCTATTGTTGAAACACCTGAGAATCCAAATGATATTTCTATTTCTGATGCTGAAACTCAATCTGGTAATGAACCTGAAACTAGTGATAATGCTAATAATAATGTTCATGATGATGCTCAACCTAGTAATGATAATGACATAGAAATTGAACCTGCTGTTGATCTTGATAACCCACAATCAAAGAATCAACGCTATGATAAGAAAGACTTTGTTGCTAGAAAACGTGGTAAAGAAAGAGAGCCTTGGGTTCAGAAACCCATGCCTTTTCCTCCCAAACCATCCAAGAAAAAGGATGATGAGGATTTTGAGCGCTTTGCTGAAATGATTAGACCTATCTTTTTGCATATGCGATTAACTGATATGCTCAAAACCAATCCTTATGCTAAGTATATGAAAGATATTATTACAAATAAAAGAAAGATACCGGAAGCTGAAATTTCCACCATGCTTTCTAATTATACTTTTAAGGGTGGAGTACCAAAGAAACTTGGAGATCCCGGTGTACCAACTATACCATGCTCTATTAAAAGAAACTATGTTAAAACTGCTTTATGTGATCTTGGAGCTGGTGTTAGTGTTATGCCTCTCTCTTTATATCGTAGACTTGATTTGAATAAGTTGACACCTACTGAAATATCTTTGCAAATGGCTGATAAATCAACTGCTATACCTGTCGGTATTTGTGAGGATGTGCCTGTTGTAGTTGCAAACGTTACTATTTTAACGGACTTTGTTATTCTTGATATTCCCGAGGACGATAGTATGTCTATTATTCTTGGAAGACCCTTTTTGAATACTACAGGGGCTGTTATTGATTGCACTAAATGCAATGTCACTTTTCATGTTAATGGTAATGAGCATATGGTACACTTTCCGAGGAAACAACCTCAAGTTCATAGTATCAACTCTATTGGAAAAATTCCATCGATTATATTTGGAGGTTTTGAATTTCCTCTTCCTACTGTCAAGAAGAAATATGATATTCTTATTATTGGGGATGTGCATATCCCTGTTGAGGTAACATAGTGTTATCCGAAATTTCTCCAGTTCCATGTTATTCGGAATGAGTTCGTTAACAAGACTTGATCAACCTTGTTAGTGGATTCCTTTTGATGATCATGAGATGGATGAAACTAGAAGGCACAAGCTTCTGTACCCCACTTTTATTTTCTGTTATTTATATTAAATAAAATAAAAATAAATATTTTTGTCTGTTATCTGATTATCCATGCAATATAAAAATACCTCGAAAATAAAAGTTCTCCAAATGCCCTGAAATTCAAATATGATTTTTTCTAGAATATTTGAGGATTTATGAAACTGAGAACACACCAGGGGGTCAACCACCTGCCCACGAGGGTGGAGGGCGCGCCCCCCCTGCCTCGTGGGCCCACGGTAGCCCTCCTCCACTCATTCCTGCACCCACACACTTCATCTTCCTCCCACAAACACGAATAACCAGCTCGAGCCCGAGTCCAAGCTCATTTTGCTGCCATTTTCGATCTCCTTGTTCAAAGCACCTCTCACAAAACTTCTTGGGTAGATTGTTCCTTGGTATGTGAATCCTCCATTGGTCCAATTAGTTTTTGTTCTAGTGCTTTATTCATTGCAATTTTTTTCTACTTAGGTGACCCTGTTCTTGAGCTTGCATGTCAAATTTATATGGTCAAAAGTAGTTTTGATGCATGATATAGTCCCTAGGCACTTGTAGATGTAGTTGCTATCAATATTATTGAGTTTGGTTTACTTTTATTTTGAAGTTACTAAATTTTTTTCAGAATTTTTCAGAGGAAGAAATATGCTTAGGAAAATGTTTCAAGGTGGTTCTTCAAGGAAGCAAGGACCCAGGCTTGCAATGCGTGATGCTGATGAAGAGCCACCAAGAGACGCTCCAGTGCGTCCTTGTGAATGGCCTTCTGAGAACTTTATGGATCGAGCGGGAATTAAGGAAGAATTTAACGCATATTTGGGTAACGCTGATCCTGTGAGCTTCGAGGAAGAGAAGTGCAACCAGTATCACTATCTCACCAGTACCTTTGTGAGGAGGCAAGAGGAGGATATACTATTACCAAAGAGGAGGCAGATGAGTACGAGAGGAGAGAGGAGGCCGCTCGTCGCCATGCTGCAGCTCAGCAGGCGATAGCCGCTGCATTGCAATACGACCCCAGCTACTATTATGGATATCCGCCAGGCCAGCCATGGCCATAGACCAACTTAGGCCAAAAGCCTAAGCTCGGGGGAGTACGTATTTCCCACCGACATTACATTTATGCTCACACACTCATTGCTAGATGTCGGTGCTCATACTTTTTCATTATATCATCCATGCTAGTTTATTTTCCTTTTTATGCTTTCTTCTTGTGTGTTTAATAAACCTTAAGAAAAACCAAAAAAAATAGTTGTAGCTTTTAATTAATTTACTTTCCATGCTTGTAGTAGTAATTAAAAAGAAAACCCAAAAATATTTACTGTTCTTCTTTTGCTTGTTGGGAGCTTTCCTGTGTAAATAGTTTTATTTCTTTTCTTTTCTTTGGGGGTCGATAGGAGAAGACCATAATTAAATTGTTGAAGTGGCTCTTATATGCATTATTGTTGATTTGACAAAAGAGCCCATATTGCCTTGTCTTCTCCTGTTTATTGAATGCTTGCAGATTCCAGCTTAGTCCAATGCACGTACACTATTATTATTATTCACATCGTTCGGTCATGCAAGTGAAAGGCAATTATGATGATATATGATGGACTGGCTGAGATGAGAAAAGCTGGTACGAACTCGACCTCTTTTGTTTTTGTAAATATGATTAGTTCATCGTTCCTGATTCAGCCTATTATGAATAAACATGTTTGCAATGACAACTAGACATCATAGTTTCTCGTGCCATGCTTGATTAGCTATGAGTTATACTGGTTTACCTTGCGTGCCAACATGCTATTGAGATAGTTATGATGTGGTATGATAGGGTGGTATCCTCCTCTGAATGATTTAAGTGACTTGACTTGGCGCATGTTCACGCATGTGGTTGAAACAAAATCAACATAGCCTTCACGATATTTATGTTCATGGTGGATTATATCCTACTCATGCTTGCATTCGGTGTTGATTAATTTTAATGCATGTTCATGACTGTTGTCGCTCTCTATCTGGTCGCTTCCCTGTCTTTTGCTAGCCTTCACCTGTACTAAGTGGGAATACTGCTTGTGCATCCAAACTCCTTAAACCCCAAAGTTATTCCACATGAGTCCACTATACCTACCTATATACGGTATCTACCTGCCGTTCCAAGTAAATTTGTATGTGCCAAACTCTAAACCTTCAAATAAGTATCCTATTTTGTATGCTCGAATAGCTCATGTATCAACTAGGGCTGTCTGTATCTTCCATGTTAGGCGGGTTATTCTCAAGAGGAGTGGACTCCGCTCCTCACTCACGAGATAAATGGCTAGTCATCGGGATGCCCAGTCCCATGCTTTATGCAAACTAAATCAACATAATTGCAAACAAAACTCCCCTTGGGACTCTTGTTAGTTGGAGGCACTCGTTGTTTCGAGCAAGCCATGGATTGATGCTTGTTGGTGGAAGGGGGAGTATAAACTTTACCATTTTGTTTGGGAACCACCTATAATGTGTGTAGCATGGAAGATATCGCCATCTCTTGGTTGTTATGTTGACAACGAAAGTATACCGCTCAAAATATTATTCTCTGTTTCAAAACCGAGCTCTGGCACCTCTACAAATCCCTGCTTCCCTCTACGAAGGGCCTATCTATTTACTTTTATGTTGACTCATCACCCTCTTATCAAAAAGCACCAGTTAGAGAGCACCGCTGTCATTTGCATTCATTACTGTTAGTTTACATTGAGTATGACTTGACTGGATCTCTTTTACCATGAATTACAATGTCTAGTCAGTCCTTGGTCTTTAAAGGTGCTCTGCATTTATGTTTTGTGGTCTCAAAAAGGGCTAGCGAGATACCACCTTGTTATATCATATTATGATTGTTTTGAGAAAGTGTTGTCATCCAAGATTTATTATTATGCCTCGCTAGTTGATTATGCTATTGATATGAGTAAACTTGAGATCTATGCGTTATTGTGAATGTGGTTATTATAATCTTTGCTGAAAACTTTAATGCTGGCTTTACATATTTACAACAACAAGAGCAAACAGAGTTTGTAAAAGTTTTTCTTTATCACTTTCAGTTTATCAACTGAATTGCTTGAGGACAAGCAAAGGGTTAAGCTTGGGGGAGTTGATACGTCTCCAACATATCTACTTTTCCAAACACTTATGCCCTTGTTTTGGACTCTAACTTGCATGATTTGAATGGAACTAACCCGGACTGACACTGTTTTTCAGCAGAATTACCACGGTGTTATTTATGTGCAGGTGCAAACGTTCTCGGAATGACCTGAAACTTCACGGAGCCACTTTTCAGAAAATAAGAAAAAAACCTGCAAAAGATGAAGGCCAGGGGGCCAACCACCTTGCCACGAGGGTGGGGGGCGCGCCCCCTACCTCGTGGGCCCCCTGTTGCCTCTCCGACTCCAACTCCACCTCCATATATTGAGTTTCGGGGAGAAAAATCAGAGAGAAGAAATCATCATGTTTTACGATACGGAGCCGCCGCCAAGCCATAAAACCTCTCGGGAGGGCTGATCTGGAGTCCGTCCCGGGCTCCGGAGAGGGGAATCCGTCGCCGTCATCATCAACCATCCTCCATCACCAATTTCATGATGCTCACCGCCGTGCGTGAGTAATTTCATCGTAGGCTTGCTGGACGGTGATGGGTTGGATGGGATCTATCATGTAATCGAGTTAGTTTTGTTAGGGTTTGATCCCTAGTATCCACTATGTTCTGAGATTGATATTGCTATGACTTTGCTATGCTTAATGCTTGTCACTAGGGCCCGAGTGCCATGATTTGAGATCTGAACCTATTATGTTTTCATCAATATATGAGTGTTCTTGATCCTATCTTGCAAGTCTATAGTCACCTATTATGTGTTATGATCCGTTAACCCCGAAGTGACAATAATCGGGATACTTATCGGTGGTGACCGTAGTTTGAGGAGTTCATGTATTCACTATGTGTTAATGCTTTGTTCTGGTTCTCTATTAAAAGGAGGCCTTAATATCCCTTAGTTTCCGTAAGGACCCCGCTGCCACGGGAGGGTAGGACAGAAGATGTCATGCAAGTTCTTTTCCATAAGCACGTATGACTATATACGGAATACATGCCTACATTATATCAATGAACCGGAGCTAGTTCTGTGTTACCCTAGGTTATGACTGTTACATGATGAATCGCATCCGGCATAATTCTCCATCACTGATCCATTGCCTACGAGCTTTACACATATTGTTCTCCGCTTATTTACTTTTCCGTTGCTATTGCTATCATCACTACAAAATACCAAAAACATTGCTTTTACTACCGTTACCTTTTGTTACCGTTATCGCTAGTATCATATTACTTTGCTACTAAATACTTTGCTACAGATATTACGTTTCCAGGTGTGGTTGAATTGACAACTCAGCTGCTAAGACTTGAGAGTATTCTTTGGCTCCCCTTGTGTCGAATCAATAAATTTGGGTTGAATACTCTACCCTCGAAAATGGTTGCGATCCCCTATACTTGTGAGTTATCAAGAACATTCTAAAATACCTGAAAAGTACTAAGGATATGTGTCTCGTTTATGGAGGTGACAAAGAGCTCGTCGTAAACGGTTACGTTGATGCAAGCTTTTGACACTGATCCAGATGACTCTAAGTCACAAAACAGATACATATTTTTATTGAATGGTGGAGCTGTCAGTTGGTGCAGTTCTAAGAAGAGCGTCGTGGTGCGATCTACGTGTGAAGTGGAATACACAGTTGCTTCAGAAGCAGCAAATGAAGGAGTCTGGATGAAGGAGTTCATATCCGATCTAGGTGTAATACCTAGTGCATCGGGTCCAATGAAAATCTTTTGTGACAATACTGGTGCAATTGCCTTGGCAAAGGAATCCAGATTTCACAAGAGAACCAAACACATCAAAAGATGATTTAATTCCATCCATGATCAAGTCAAGGAGGGAGACATAGAGAACTGCAAAATACATACGAATCTGAATGTTGCAGACCCGTTGACTAAACCTCTCTCACAAGCAAAACATGATCAGCACCAAGACTCCATGGGTGTTAGAATCATTACTATGTAATCTAGATTACTGACTCTAGTGCAAGTGGGAGACTGAAGGAAATATGCCCTAGAGGCAATAATAAAGTTGTTATTTATATTTCCTTATATCATGATAAATGTTTATTATTCATGCTAGAAATGTATTAACCGGAAACTTAGTACATGTGTGAATACATAGACAAACAGAGTGTCCCTAGTATGCCTCTACTTGACTAGCTCGTTAATCAAAGATGGTTAAGTTTCCTAGCCATAGACATGTGTTGTCATTTGATGAACGGGATTACATCAGTAGAGAATGATGTGATGGAAAAGACCCATCCGTTAGCTTAGCATAATGATCGTTTAGTTTTTCTGCTATTGATTTCTTCATGACTTATACATGTTCCTCAGACTATGAGATTATGCAACTCTCGAATACCGGAGGAACACCTTGTGTGCTATCAAATGTCACAACGTAACTGGGTGATTATAAATATGCTCTACAGGTGTCTTCAATGGTGTTTCTTGAGTTGGCATATATCGGGATTAGGATTTGTCACCCCGTGTAACGGAGAGGTATCTCTGGGCCCTCTCGGTAATGCACATCACTATGAGCCTTGCAAGCAATGTGACTAATGAGTTAGTCACTAGATGATGCATTACGGAATGAGTAAAGAGACTTGCCGGTGACGAGATTGAACTAGGTATGTTGATACCAACGATCGAATCTTGGGCAAGTAACATACCGATGACAAAGGGAACAACGTATGTTGTTATGCGGTTTGACCGATAAAGATCTTCATAGAATATGTAGGAACCAATATGAGAACCAGGTTCCGCTATTGGTTATTGACCGGAGATATGTCTCGGTCATGTCTACATAGTTCTCGAACCCGTAGGGTCCGCACGCTTAACGTTCGATGATGATTTGTATTATGAGTTATGTGATTTGATGACCGAAGGTTGTTAGGAGTCCTGGATGAGTCATGGACTGGACGAAGAGTCTCAAAATGTTCGATACATAAAGATTCATATATTGGAAGGTTACATTCGGACACCGGAATTGTTCGGGTCGTTTCGGATAAGTTTCGGAGTACCCGGGTTACCGGAACCCCCTAATATGTCTCCGTTGTCTCTACTTTTCCAAACACTTTTGCCCTTGTTTTGGACTCTAACTTGCATGATTTGAATGGAACTAACCCAGACTGACGCTGTTTTCAGCAGAATTGCCATGGTGTTATTTTTGTGCAGAAATAAAAGTTCTCGGAATGACCTGAAAATCAACAGAGAATTATTTTGGAATATATAGAAAATACCAGATGAAAGATCCACGTTAGGGGGGCCTCCACCTATCCACGAGGGTGGGCACGCGCCCCCTGCCTCGTGGGCCCCCTGATGCTCCACCGACCTCAACCCTGACTCCATACATTCACTTTCGAGGAGAAAAAAATCAGAGAGAATGATTCATCGCGTTTTACGATACGGAGCCACCGCCAAGCCTAAACTCTCTCGGGAGAGCTGATCTAGAGTCCGTTCTAGGATCCGGAGAGGGGAATCCGTCGCCATCGTCATCAACAACCTTCCTCCATCACCAATTTCATGATGCTCACTGCTACCTCTTGAGCACTGCGTTGGTTTTCCCCGAAGAGGAAGGGATGATGCAGCAAAGTAGCATAAGTATTTCCCTCAGTTTTTGAGAACCAAGGTATCAATCCAGTAGGAGGCTACACGCGAGTCCCTCGCACCTGCACAAAACAAATAAATCCTTGCAACCAACGTGATAAGGGGTTGTCAATCCCTACACGACCACTTACGAGAGTGGGATCTGATAGATATGATAAGATAATATTTTTGGTATTTTTGTGATAAAGATGCAAAGTAAAATAAAAGCAAAGTAAAAAAGCAAAGGAAATAACTAAGTATTGGGAGATTAATATGATGAAGATAGACCCGGGGGCCATAGGTTTCACTAGTGGCTTCTCTCGAGAGCATAAGTATTCTACGGTGGGTGAACAAATTACTGTTGAGCAATTGATAGAATTGAGCATAGTTATGAGAATATCTAGGTATGATCATGTGTATAGGCATCACATCCGACACAAGTAGACCGACTCCTGCCTGCATCTACTACTATTACTCCACTCATCGACCACTATCCAACATGCATCTAGAGTATTAAGTTAATGAAAATAGAGTAATGCCTTAAGAAAGATGACATGATGTAGAGGGATAAACTCATGCAATATGATGAAAACCCCATCTTGTTATCCTCAATGGCAACAATACAATACGTTCCTTGCTGCCCCTACTGTCACTGGGAAAGGACACCGCAAGATTGAACCCAAAGCTAAGCACTTCTCCCATTGCAAGAAAGATCAATCTAGTAGGCCAAACCAAACTGATAATTCGAAGAGACTTTCAAAGATAACCAATCATACATAAAAGAATTCAGAGAAGATTCAAATATTGTTCATAGATAGACTTGATCATAAACCCACAATTCATCAGTCTCAACAAGCACACCGCAAAAAGAAGATTACATCAAATAGATCTCCACAAGAGAGGGGGAGAACATTGTATTGAGATCCAAAAAGAGAGAAGAAGCCATCTAGCTACTAACTATGGACCCGTGGGTTTGAGGTGAACAACTCACACTTCATCGGAGGGGCTATGGTGTTGATGTAGAAGCCCTCCGTGATCGATGCCCCCTCCGGCGGAGCTCCGGAACAAGCCCCAAGATGGGATCTCTTGGATACAGAAAGTTGCGGCAGTGGAATTAGGGTTTTGGCTCCGTATCTGATCGTTTGGGGGTACGTAGGTATATATAGGAGGAAGGAGTACGTCGGTGGAGCAACAGGGGGGCTACAAGGGTGGAGGGCGCGCCTGGGGCGAGGGGTAGGCGCGCCCCCTACCTCGTGGCCTCCTGTTTCGTGTCTTGACGTAGGGTCCAAGTCTCCTGGGTCTTGTTCGTTGAGAAAATCACGTTCCCGAAGGTTTCATTCCGTTTGGACTCCGTTTGATATTCCTTTTCTCCGAAACCCTAAAACAGGCAAAAAACAATAATTCTGTGTTGGGCCTCCGGTAAATAGTTTAGTCCCAAAAATAATATAAAAGTGGATAATAAAGCCCAATAATGTCCAAAACAGTAGATAATATAGCATGGAGCAATAAAAAATTATTGATATGTTGGAGACGTATGAAGCATCCCCAAGCTTAATTCCTACTCGTCCTCGAGTAGGTAAATGATAAAACATAATTTTTGATGCGGACTGCTACTTGGCATAATTTTAATGTAATTCTTCTTAATTGTGGTATGAATATTCAGGTCCGAAAGATTCAAGACAAAAGTTCATATTGACGTAGAAATAATAATACTGCAAGCATACTAACAAAGCAATTATGTCTTCTCAAAATAACATGGCCAAAGAAAGTTCATCCCTACAAAATCATATAGTTTAGTCATGCTCCATTTTCATCACACAAGAATGCTCTCATCATGCACAACCCCGATGACAAGCCAAGCAATTGTTTCATACTTTAGTAATCTCAAACCTATAAACTTTCACGCAATATATGAGCGCGAGCCATGGACATAGCACTATGGGTGGAATAGAATATAATGAGGGGGGTTATGTGGAGAAGACAAAAAGGAGAAAGTCTCACATCAACGAGGCTAATCAATGGGCTATGGAGATGCCCACCGATTGATGTTAATGCAAGGAGTAGGGATTGCCATGCAACAGATGCACTAGAGCTATAAATGTATGAAAGCTCAACAAAAGAAACTAAGTGGGTGTGCATCCAACTTGCTTGCTCATGAAGACTTAGGGCACTTGAGGAGGCCCATTGTTGGAATATAGAAGCCAAGTTCTATAATGAAAATTCCCACTAGTATATGAAAGTGACAAAACAAGGGACTCTCTATCATGAAGATTACGGTGCTACTTTGAAGCACAAGTGTGCCAAAGGATAGTAACATTGTCCCTTCTCTCTTTTTCTCTCATTTTTTTATTTGGCCTTTCTCCCCTTTTTTTATATGGCCTTTCTTTTTTTTATAATTCCTCACTTGGGACAATGCTCTAGAAAATGATAATCATCACACTTCGATTTATTTACAACTCAATGATTACAACTCGATACTAGAACAAAAGATGACTCTATATGAATACCTCTGGCGGTGTACCGGGATATGCAATGGACCAAGAGTGACATGTATGAAAGAATTATGAACGGTGGCTTTGCCACAAATAATATGACAATAATGAATGTGTCATGATAAACGGAATGGTGGAAAGTTGCATGGCAATATATCTCGGAATGGCTATGGAAATGCCATAATAGGTAGGTATGGTGGCTGTTTTGAGGAAGATATAAGGAGGTTTATGTGTGAAATAACGTATCATATCACGGGGTTTGGATGCACCGGCAAAGTTTGCGCCAACTCTCAATGTGAGAAAGGGCAATGCACGATATCGAAGAGGCTAGCAAGGATGGCAGGGTGAGAGTGCGTATAATCCATGGACTCAACATTAGTCATAAAGAACTCACATACTTATTGCAAAAATATGAAAGTCATCAAAAACCTCGGCACTACGCGCATGCTCCTAGGGGGATAGATTGGTAGCAAAAGACCATCGCTCGTCCCCGACCGCCACTCATAAGGAGGACAATCAAATAACACCTCATGTTTCAAATTTGTTACATAAAGTTTACCATACATGCATGCTATAGGACTTGAAAACTTCAACACAAGCATTTCTCAATTTCACAACTACTCAACTAGCATGACTTTGATATTATTACCTCCATATCTCAAAACAATCATCAAGCATCAAACTTCTCTTAGTATTCAAAACACTCATAAGAAAATTTAACTAATCTTGAATACCTAGCATATTAGGATTTTAAGTAAATTACCATGTTATTTAAGACTCTCAAAATAATCTAAGTGAAGCATGAGAGATCAATAGTTTCTATAAAACAAATCCACCACCGTGCTCTAAAAGATATAAGTGAAGTACTAGAGCAAAACTATATAACTCAAAAGATATAAGCGAAGCCCATAGAGTATTCTAACAAATTCCAAATCATGTATGGCTCTCTCAAATGGTGTGTACAGCAAGGATGATTGTGGTAAACTAAAAAGTAAAGACTCAAATCATACAAGGCGCTCCAAGCAAAACATATATCATGTGGCGAATAAAAATATAGCTCCAAGTAAAGTTACCGATAGAAGTAGATGAAAGAGGGGATGCCTTCCGGGGCATCCACAAGCTTTGGCTTTTAGGTGTCCTTATATTATCTTGGGGGTGCCATGGGCATCCCCAAGCTTAGGCTCTTGCCACTCCTTGTTCCATAATCCATCAAATCTTTACCCAAAACTTGAAAACTTCACAACACAAAACTCAAAGTAGAAAATCTCGTGAGCTCCGTTAGTGAAAGAAAACAAAAGACCACTTCAAGGTACTGTAATGAACTCATTATTTATTTATATTGGTGTTAAACCTACTGTATTCCAACTTCTCTATGGTTTATAAACTATTTTACTAGCCATAGATTCATCAAAATAAGCAAACAACACACGAAAAACAGAATCTGTCAAAAACAGAACAGTCTGTAGTAATCTGTAGCTAGAGCAAGATCTGAAACCCCACAAATTCTAAAATAAATTTCTGGACATGAGGAATTTATTTATTAATCATCTGCAAAAAGAATTAACTAAATAGCACTTTCCAAATAAAAATGGTAGCAGTTCTCGTGAGCGCTAAAGTTTCTGTTTTTTACAGCAAGTGTAACAAGACTTTCCCCAAGTCTTCCCTACGGTTCTACTTGGCACAAACACTAATTAAACACCAAAAAACACAACCAAAACAGAGACTCGATAAATTATTTATTACTAAACAGGAGAAAAAAATCAAGGAATAAAAATAGAATTGGGTTGCCTCCCAACAAGTGCCATTGTTTAACGCCCCTAGCTAGGCATAACAAGCAAGGATAGATCTAGGTATTGCCATAATAATAAGATAGATCACTAAAACTCATTTCATATTATCTACGTTCGGTGGAAAGTTTTCTTTGAGGCAAGCAAAAGTAATCAAAAGGGCTAAATTTAATGGGGCAAAAGTCCCCAAGATCAACCTTAGGAGGTATAGGTTCCTCCTTTGGTCCTTCGTATTGCACAACCAATTCATCATTGTAAGCATTCTTTTGACAGAACTTTGTGAGCCTATATTCAAGAGAATATCCTAGTTCATTATTTGGAATAGCCAAATCATCATTATGTTTATAAATTCTATCAACTAAAACATTGGTAGGAACCCTTTTTCTAAGATTTTCATTGAAAGCAACATAGTCTAGAGATTGAAACGCATTATTTCTTCTTGATCAAAGAGGATGGCCTCTATGGGAGGACGACAGGCGTCCACCCTATAATGCGCAAAGATTTATTTGGCCTCTTTTATTATGAATTTAAACTCATGAGCCAAAAATATAATAGCGGCACGCTTAACAGAAGAATGTTCAATATTAGAAAATTCTAGTAAAATCCTTTGTATGCAAGGGTGCATGTGCATGAATTGTCTTTCAAGTTCAACTACAAGCATGGCTGTAGCGTTTGCAAGACTACTAGTTCTATGAAGGATGGAACTACCTATAGAAGGTAAAGCACCGGCACAAGTAAAGAAATCTTGAATAACACCTTTTCCAATAATATTACCACTACCAACACGGAATTTTTTTGTATGTAAGATGGGTGGTTCTTTAGCAGGAGTATCAGAATTTTTCATGATATTATTATTGTCCATATCGACAATAATTTCCCCAATTTTAGACATAGAGGCAGAACGCAAGGGACTAGCCATAACGACAAGCAAACGAACTAACACACAAACAAACAAAAAGCAAGCGGGCAAAAAGAGGCAAATAGAGAAAGAGAGGGTGGATAGAGAGAGAGGGCGAATAAAACGGCAAGGGTGAAGTGGGGGAGAGGAAAACGAGAGGAAAATGGCAAATAATGTAATGCGGGAGATAAGGGTATGTGATGGGTACTTGGTATATTGACTTTTGCGTAGACCTCCCCGGCAACGGCGCCAGAAATCCTTCTTGCTACCTCTTGAGCACTGCATTGGTTTTCCCCGAAGAGGAAGGGATGATGCAGCAAAGTAGCGTAAGTATTTCCCTCAGTTTTTGAGAACCAAGGTATAATTCCAGTAGGAGGCTACGCGTGAGTCCCTCGGACCTGCACAAAACAAATAAATCCTCACAACCAACGCGATAAGGGGTTGTCAATCCCTACACGGCCACTTACGAGAGTGAGATCTGATAGATATGATAAGATAATATTTTTGGTATTTTTGTGATAAAGATGCAAAGTAAAATAAAAGCAAAGGAAATAACTAAGTATTGGGAGATTAATATGATGAAGATAGACCCGGGGGCCGTAGGTTTCACTAGTGGCTTCTCTCGAGAGCATAAGTATTCTACGGTGGGTGAACAAATTACTGTTGAGCAATTGACAGAATTGAGCATAGTTATGAGAATATCTAGGTATGATCATGTGTATAGGCATCACGTCCGAGACAAGTAGACCGACTCCTGCCTGCATCTACTACTATTACTCCACTCATCGACCACTATCCAGCATGCATCTAGAGTATTAAGTTAATGAAAACAGAGTAACGCCTTAAGCAAGATGACATGATGTATAGGGATAAACTCATGCAATATGATGAAAACCCCATCGTGTTATCCTTGATGGCAACAATACAATACGTGCCTTGCTGCCCCTATTGTCACTGGGAAAGGACACCACAGGATTGAACCCAAAGCTAAGCACTTCTCCCATTGCAAGGAAGATCAATCTAGTAGGCCAAACCAAACTGATAATTCAAAGAGACTTGCAAAGACAACCAATCATACATAAAAGAATTCAGAGAAGATTCAAATATTGTTCATAGATAGACTTGATCATAAACCCACAATTCATCGGTCTCAACAAACACACTGCAAAAAGAAGATTACATCGAGTAGATCTCCACAAGAGAGGGGGAGAACATTGTATTGAGATCCAAAAAGAGAGAAGAAGCCATCTAGCTACTAACTATGGACCCGTAGGTCTGAGGTGAACTACTCACACTTCATCGGAGGGGCTATGGTGTTGATGTATAAGCCCTCCATGATCGATGCCCCATACCTCGGAGCTCCGGAACAGGCCCCAAGATGGGATCTCGTGCATACAGAAACTTGCGGTGGTGGAATTAGGGTTTTTGCTCCGTATCTCATCGTTTGGGGGTACGTAGGTATATATAGGAGGAAGGAGTACGTCGGTGGAGCAACAGGGGCCCCACGAGGGTGGAGGGCATGCCTGGGGGGGGGGGTAGGCGCCCCCTACCTCGTGGCCTCCTCTTTCGTGTCTTGACATAGGGTCCAAGTCTCCCAAGTCTTGTTCTTAGACAAAATCACGTTCCCGAAGGTTTCAATCCGTTTGGACTCCGTTTGACATTCCTTTTCTTCGAAACCCTAAAACAAGCAAAAAAACATCAATTCTGGGCTGGGCCTCCGGTTAATAGGTTAGTCCCAAAAATAATATAAAAGTTGATAATAAAGCCCAATAACGTCCAAAACAGTAGATAATATAGCATGGAGCAATAAAAATTATAGATACGTTGGAGACGTATCACTCACCGCCATGTGTGAGTAATTCCATCATAGGCTTGCTGGACGGTGATGGGTTGGACAAGATTTATCATGTAATTGAGTTAGTTTTGTTAGGGTTTGATCCCTAGTATCCACTATGTTCTGAGATTGATGTTGCTATGACTTTGTTATGCTTAATGCTTGTCACTTGGGCCCGAGTGCCATGATTTCAGATGTGAACCTATTATGTTTTCATGAATATATGCGAGTTCTTGATCCTATCTTGCAAGTCTATAGTCACCTACTCTGTGTTATGATCCGGCAACCCCGAAGAGACAATAATCAGGACCACTCCCGGTGATGACCGTGGTTTGATGAGTTCATGTATTCACTATGTGTTAATGCTTTGGTCCGGTACTCTATTAAAAGGAGGCCTTAATATCCCTTAGTTTCCAATAGGACCCCGCTGCCACGGGAGGGTAGGACAAAAGATGTCATGCAAGTTCTTTTCCATAAGCACGTATGACTATATTCGGAATACATGCCTACATTACATTGATGAACTGGAGCTAGTTCTGCGTCACCCTAGGTTTTGACCGTTACATGATCGATCGCATCTGGCATAATTCTCCATCACCGATCCAATGCCTACGAGCTTTTCCTATATTGTTCTTTGCTTATTTACTTTTCCATTGCTATTGTCACAATCACTACAAAACCCAAAAATATTACTTTTGCTATCATTACCTTTTGCCACCGTTACCACTACTATCATATTACTTTGCTACTAAACACTTTGTTGCAGATATTAAGTTTCCAGGTGTGGTTGAATTGACAACTCAGCTGCTAAATACTTGAGAATATTCTTTGGCTCCCCTTGTGTCGAATCAATAAATTTGGGTTGAATACGCTACCCTCGAAAATTGTTAAGACCCCCTATACTTGTGGGTTATCAAGAACATTTTCTGGCGCTGTTGCCGGGGAGCATAGCTCTATTCTTTGAGTCACTTGGGACTTATATCTTCTTATCATTATGAAGAACTTGAAAGATCAAAGAACCATGATTTTTCCCTCAACTACGAGGGGAGGTAAGGAACTGCCATCTAGCTCTGCACTGGATTCACCTTCTGTTTTGAGTAAGCTTGCGACACCTAAACCTGCTTCTGCTATTAATTCTGATATGTCGCATGTTATTGATGATGCCTGCTATGCATGATACTTATGATGAAACTACTTCTATACTTGATACCACTGTGCCACTTGGTGAATTTTTGATGAACAACTTGCTAGGGCTAGAGAGAATGAAATTATTGAAATTGATAATATTGATGAAAGTGATGATGAAGATTCTCCCCCTAGATATGAATTGCCTGTTGTTCCCGAGGGTTATGTTATGGATGAAGAAACTGCTAGAGAGTTTCTGGCTTGCAATGATAGGAGTGATCTTAAGAAACTATTAGCTAAGCCGAAACAAAAATCTCTGAATGCTAGAATGAAATATGATCCTGCTTATGCTACTTCACCTATCTTTATTACTGATAAGGATTACGATTTCTCTGTTGATCCTGAGTTAATTACTTTGGTTGAATATGGTCCTTTCTATGGCTATGAATGTGAAACTGTTGTGGCACATCTTACTAAATTAAATGATATAGCTACCCTGTTCACTAATGATGAGAAAACTCGCTACTATTATATCCTTAAATTATTTCCATTCTCATTAAAGGGTGTTGCTAAGATATGGTTTAATTCTCTTAATCCTAGTTGTGTGCGTAGTCCCCGGGATATGATTTACTACTTTTCTGCTAAATATTTCCCCGTTCATAAGAACCAAGCTGTCTTAAGGGAAATATATAATTTTGTGCAAATTGAAGAAGAGAGTCTCCCACAAGCTTGGGGGAGGCTTCTCCAATTACTTAATGCTTTGCCTGATCATCCTCTCAAGAAAAATGAAATACTTGATATCTTTTATAATGGACTAACCGATGCTTCCAGAGACCACCTGGATAGTTGTTCTAGTTGTGTTTTCAGGGAAAGAACAATTGATCAAGCTGAAATTCTATTGAATAATATGTTGACAAATGAAAACAATTGGACACTTCCTGAACCAACTGCTAAGCCAACTCCGAAGAAAAGGGGTATTCTATTTCTCAGTCCCGAAGATATGCAAGAGGCAAAGAAATCTATGAAAGAAAAAGGTATAAAAGCTGAAGATGTTAAGAATTTACCTCATGTTGAAGAAATACATGGTCTTAATTCATCACCTATTGAAGAAACACACGACCTCGATAACCCGACACAGGTAGTAAAGGTAAATTCTCTCTATAGATATGATAAAGCTGAAATCCCTCCTGCTAAGTTTGCTAGCCAATGTTTGGATGAATTCTATAACTTTATGGTTAAGCAAGAAGATTTTAATGCTTATGTTGGTAGACAATTGAAACATAATGCTTACATGATTGAACACTTGAGTGATTATATGGCTAATGTTAAAGGTGAACTTAAACCTATTAGTAAACATGCTTCTATGGTTACCACTCAAGTAGAACAAGTACTTAAAGCTCAGAATGATTTGCTCAATGAATTGAATTGTAAAAATAATGACTTTGCTGTTAGAGTTGCAACTAGAGGTGGTAAAGTTACTCAGGAACCTTTGCATCCTGAAGGCCACCCTAAGAGAATTGAGCAAGATTCTTAGAGAACTAATATAGATGCACCTAGTCCGTCTAAGAGGAAGAGAAAGAAAAACGATAGGACTTTGCATGCTTCTAGTGAACCTGTTGTTGACACACGTGAGAATCACAATAATATATTTCTACTTCTGTTGCTGAAACACAATCTGGTAATGAACATGAACCTAGTGATAATGTTAATGATGATGTTCATGTTGATGCTCAACCTAGCAATAATAATGATGTAGAGGTTGAACCTGCAGTTGATCTTGATAACCCACAATCAAAGAATCAACATTATGATAAGAGAGACTTTGTTTCTAGGAAGCATGGTAAAGAAAGAGAACCATGGGTTCAGAAATCCATGCCATTTCCTCCTAAACCATCCAAGAAAAAGGATGATAAGGATTTTGAGAGCTTTGCTGAAATGATTAGACCTATTTTTTTGCATATGCATTTGACTGATATGCTTAAAATGAACCCTTATGCTAAATATATGAAGGAAATTGTTACTAATAAAAGAAAGATTCCGGAAGCTGAAATTTACACCATGCTTGCTAATTATACTTTTAAGGGTGGAATACCAAAGAAACTTGGAAATCCCAGAGTACCAACTATACCATGCTCCATTAAAAGAAACTATGTTAAAACTGCTTTATGTGATCTTGGAGCCGGTGTTAGTGTTATGCCTCTCTCTTTATATCGTAGACTCGATTTCAATAAGTTGACACCTACTGAAATATCTTTGCAAATGGCTGATAAATCAACTGCTATACCTATCGGTATTTGTGAGGATGTGCCTGTTGTGGTTGCAAACGTTACTATTTTAACGGACTTTGTTATTCTTGATATTCCCGAGGACGATAGTATGTCTATTATTCTTGGAAGACCCTTTTTGAATACTGTAGGGGCTGTTATTGATTCCACCAAAGGTAATGTCACTTTTCATGTTAATGGTAATGAGCATACGGTACACTTACCGAGGAAACAACCTCAAGTCCATAGTATTAATTCTGTTGGAAAAATTTCAACAATTACTATTGGAGGTTTTGAATTTCCTCTTCCTACTGTCAAGAAGAAATATGATATTCTTATTGTTGGGGACATGCATATCCCCGTTGAGGTAACATAGTGTTATTCGAAACTTCTCCGGTTTCATGTTACTCGAAATGAGTTTGTTAACAAGACCTGATCAACCTTGTTAGTGGATTCCTTTTGATTAGCATGAGATGGATGAAGTTAGAAGGCACAACTCTCTGTACCCTCTTTTTAATTTCTATTATTTATATTAAATAAAGCAAAAATAGTATCTTCTGTCTATTTTCTGAATTATCAATGCAATAAAAAATACCCCAAAAATAAAAGTTCTCCAAATGCCCTGAAAATTAAATATAATTTTTTTCTAGAATATTTGAGAATATCTGGCACTGAGAACTGTAAGTGCATCTAGTGCCACCCCTAGTTGGTTTTGGAGTATGGATGACAAACCTAGTTGAGGGACTAATGTGTTTGTGAGAATTGCAGGATAACACAGGTAGAAGTCCCTCATTGATTCGGTTTTCCTACCAGAGATGACCCCTAAAAATGTATGAAGATATTGATGTCAAAGGTGGTATATGAAGATATTCACATTGAAGACTATGACAAGAGAAGACATCGCATGAAGCCTATGGAGCTCGAAGACTCAGGTCTTTCGTAGTTCTTTTTCTTCTTTGTTGAGTCATAGGAACCACCGTACTATTAAGTGGGGTCCAAGAGAACCAGTCAGAATGACTGAAGTGATGCTTAACCAAAGCCTATGTCTTCGAGTGAAGACTATGAGAGCGAATCTTGTCCAGAGTCGGACAAGTCAGCTTTGCTTGTAGCCCAAGTAAAGTTGCCGTGTGTGTTTGAAATCTTACCGTTGGAACACGTGTCAGTTCCTTAGTGACCTAGGGTCATTTCGGACAAATCAGGTCGGGTTGCCCAGTGGCTATAAATAGCCCACCCCCTACAACCATAAATGGTTGGCTGCTCAGAGTTAGAGTATGGCTTTTGTCGTTTGAGAGCAACCCACCTCGAAGCCTTTGAGAGAGAATTCCTTGCGAGGATAAAGCCCTAACCACCCAGAGCCAAAGAGTGTTAGGCATCACTTAAATCTTCTTGTATGTGTGATCTGAAGACTTATTACACTTGAGGACTGTGAATCCTCTAGCCGGTTAGGCATCGCGTTCTAAGCATCTAAGAGACATTGTGGATCGCCGGTGAACGAAGTCTATGAAGGTTTGGGAGTCTACCTTGAAGACTTACCAGAGTGATTGGGCGAGGTCTGTGTGACCTTAGCTCAAGGGGAATACGGTGAGGACTGGGTGTCCTGAGCTGCGTGTTTAGGACCGGGTGTCCGGGACTGTGTGTCCTTAGGTTTAAATACCTAGCCGCCCTAACCAGACGTACAACTATCACAGCAGTTGGAACTGGTCCAACAAATCATTGTCTTCAACGAGTCACTGGTTTCATCCTTTCCTTCCCTTTACTTACTGTTGGTCCTTGTGAAGTCATTGTATGATTGCATTATCTTTTGTCTTCACTGAGTGACTGCTTGTTCTGATTGGCTTCACAATATCTTCCTACCTGATCCTTACTGCCTAGCTGCTATTAGTCATTGTGCTTTCACTTCATTGAATACTTGACTATGGTTTGCCTAGTGTAGTCTACTTTCCGCTGCATGGTAATAGGTTTATTTCTATCGTTTTTCTTCGAAACTTCCATGTTTAGAAGACTTTCATAAAAATCGCCTATTCATCCCCCCCTCTAGTCGATCACTAGCACTTTCAATTGGTATTAGAGCAAGGTACTACCTTGTTCTGTGTGATTCGGTTTAACCACCTGGAGTTTTAGCTATGTCGATTGCTGGGATAATTAAAGTCTCCGCTGCGTGCCCCGTCTTCGATGGAACTGAATATCCCTACTGGAAGAATAAGATGCACATGCATCTTGAAGCCATTGATGTCGACCTATGGTATGTCGTCAAGAATGGCGTTCCCAAGGCTGGTGAAGGTGTCACCACTGCTAATGTCAAGAAGTTCGTTCAACTGGACTCCACTGCCAAGAACATCATCTGTGGTCATCTGACCAAAGGATAGTATGGCTGCGTGAGTGCTTTGGAAACATCTAAGCGAGTCTGGGACTGGCTCTCCAAGGTCAACGAAGGCGTCTCAACCTAGAGAGATCAGAGAATCAGTGTCCTCCGCAACCTCTTCAACCGCTTCAAGAGAAATGACAATGATAATGTCCAGCTCACGTTTGATCGACTCACTGACATCACAAATGAGCTTCAAGCTCTCGGCGCCACTGAGATCACCAAGCATGAAGTCATCAAGACACTCCTGAGATCACTTGACAGCTCGTTTGACACCCTAGCCCTGATGATTCAAGAACGTCCTGACTTCAAGACACTCGATCCGTCTGACATACTTGAGAGGCTCAACACACACGAGTTTCAGCTTTCTAAGAAAAGAGATATCTACGGTCCCATCTATGGGCGAACTCGTGCCTTGAAGGCAAAAGCTGTCTCCTCATCTGAAGAAGAATCTGACAGCAGTTCTGATGATCCTGAAGACATTGGAAAGGAGCTTGCTATGCTTGTGAAGAAGTTCCAAAAATTCACCAAGAAGAAAGGCTTCAGAAAGTCCTCACGATCAAGCTCAAGGAATGATGAAGCTTCTGCTCATGACTACAAGAATAAAACATGCCACAAGTGCAAGAAACCTGGCCACTTCATCTCTGAGTGTCCACAGTGGGACAATGAGAACAAAAAGAAGAAGAAGAGCAAGGAATATGACTCTGACGACAAGAAGAAGAAGAAATACTCAAAGTCTTCTTCCAAGTCTTCCTCAAAGTCTCCATCACACAAGAAGAGCTCATCTGGCAAGGCACGTGCGTTTGTTGGCAAGGAAATGGATTCAGAGGAGGAGTCCGCTTCTAAGGAGGCGGAGGTGGAGTCTGAGGAGGAGTCCGATTCTGGTGTTGCAAGTCTGGCTACAGCATACGGTGCCAAGTCCATCTTCAACACTGAAGACAATGACTTCATCACCGACACCGATGCAAATGACAAGGACTACTCCGCTCCTACCTACTGCTTCATGGCACGTGGTGCCAAGGTAAACACGTGCACTACTCACTATCAAACATCTAGTGAAGATGACTCTGGTTGTGGTTCAAAACCCAGCTACAAAACACTTGCTAAAATTGCAACTGAACAACAGAAAGCTATGGAACATATTCAAAAACTGTTAGACAAAAGCGATGATCTGTTAGACGCTGAAATGACTCGATCTGAGTCCTTAATTGAAGACATAAAAAATCTTCACGTTAAGTATGAGGAACTTGAAAGTCGTCATGATACGCTCTCAACAACTCATGAAAGGCTTTCCTATGATTATATTCAAAGGAAGCAAGATCTTGAGAAATTGAGAGCGGCTCATGAAGATCTTCAAAAGTAAAATGAGTCACTTCACGCCAAACAGATCAGTTCCGCTCAGGAAGGATTTGAACCACCATGTCTTAAATGCATTGAGCGTGATAACGCTACCTCTGTTGCTGAATGTTCTACTGCTGCTACTATTGCAATATCTTCAACTGTTGATGTGGTAACTAACCCCTCTGTTGAGGATACCACTGCTATTGCTGATGAGAATGCTAGGTTGAAGACACTGCTTGAAACAGGGATGTACAAAAGTCTCAAAGGGCATCAGACACTATGTGATGTCCTTAAAAGGCAAATCCTGAACCGAAACCCTAGGAAAGAGGGTGTTGGGTTCGAAAGGAAAATGAATGCCGATGGCTCTTACTGGAAACCTGAGCAGTACCCCAAAACCACCTGGGTTGCTGCAAAGGAACCTTCAGTGGATCCATCCACCCTATCTGGCTTCACTTGAGCTAATCCCATTGTTATTGATGAATCCTTTGATGCAAACTACAAACTGTTTAAGAATCAAAATGGTGATTGTTTACCAGGTATATTGGTACTAACTGCAGGAATGGACCGCCTAGGAAGAAGATCTGGGTGCCGAAAAGGTGTTTGGAGAATCTTCCTGTGAATGTCATCATGACACCACAGGTGAAGAAGACAAACCCCAGACCACAGGCTTCATACAGTCCAAAGGCTTCATACAGACAGAGGACTCACCTGAGTCGCACTAATGCAAATGTTTTGCAGGGAAACCTTACTCAGGCCTATGAATATGAGCGCGTTTCATCAAACCGCCATGTTCATAGGACCAAGAACTACTCTGCTTATTCTTATGAGTACTACTGTCCACCTGCAAGACTTTTTGCTAGGGCTCCAAAGCCAAAGTTCTCAGATGCTGCACTTAGACTCATTGCTTCGAAGCCACCCTTGAAGATGTGGGTGGCTAAGAAAGCTTAACTCTCTTTTGCAGGGAAAGGTCTCCAGCCGAAAACCAAAATCATCTGAAGCTATTGCTGGGGACCTTAAACATCTTGTAGGGCGCAAGATCAAATGCCCAAATGGTCTTATTATGTATTTTGTTCCTGAGTCGCTTTCCACTTGCCCTATCAGTCCTAACCTCGATCTAAGCTTTCATAATCCACTGGTTCGTCAAATGTTTTTGCTTCACAATTCTCTTCGTGAAGCCTATCCCCTTAACTGCACTGTAGGGTACGACACCAGCTGCTTCAGAATGGATTATTGATAGTGGGTGTACCAATCACATGACTGGCAAGCGAAGCCTTCTTATGGACTCAACACTACGTCCATCTAACAAAAGTCACATCACATTTGCTGACACTGGTAAAAGCAAGGTATTGGGTCTAGGTAGAGTTGCAATCTCAAAGGATCAACACATGGATAAAGTCATGCTTGTTGAATCCCTTGGCTTCAACTTAATGTCTGTCTCAATGCTTTGCGATTTAAACATGATTGTGATGTTTGGAAAATATCGTTGCCTTGTTCTAATGGAATCTGACAAGTCTCTAGTGTTTGAAGGGTATCGGAAAGATGATTTGTACGTGGTAGATTTCTCAGCAAGACCACAGCTTGCTGTATGTCTTCTAGCAAAAGCTTCAGAATGTTGGCTCTGGCATCGGAGGCTAGGGCATGCTGGCATGAGGAACCTGCACACCCTTGCAAAGAAAAAAGCATGTCATAGGCATCGAGGGCGTCAAGTTCAAGAAAGATCACTTATGCGGTGCCTGTGAAGCAGGAAAGATGACGAGGGCCAAGCATCCCTCGAAGACAATCATGACAACAACTCGACCCTTCGAACTGCTCCACATGGATCTTTTCGGTCCCACTCATTACTCAACTCTTACTACTACTGCTTGTCTCTATGGCTTTGTCATTGTTGATG
Organism: Triticum dicoccoides; assembly: GCF_002162155.2. Classification (NCBI taxonomy): domain Eukaryota; kingdom Viridiplantae; phylum Streptophyta; class Magnoliopsida; order Poales; family Poaceae; genus Triticum; species Triticum dicoccoides. Next base: position 380,934,470 of record NC_041388.1, read on the forward strand.
ATTATTCTAGATATACTTGGGTGCACATAATCCTCTACAAGACTGAGGTGCAGGATGTCTTCAGACGCTTCGCCAATCGAGCAATGAACAACTATGGCGCCAAGATAAAGCACATCAGAAGTGACAATGGCACTGAATTCAAGAACACTGGCCTTGATACATATCTTGATACTTTGGGCATCACACATGAATTCTCAGCTTCGTACACGCCTCAGCAGAATGGCGTCGTCGAACGCAAGAACAGAACACTCATTGAGATGGCCCGAACGATGCTTGATGAATACAAGACTCCAAGAAAATTCTGGCCTGAAGCCATTGATACTGCATGCCATACAATCAACCATGTTTATCTTCACAAGCTTCTGAACAAGACATCTTATGAGCTCCTTACTGGCAAGAAGCCAAATGTCAGTTACTTCAGAGTATTTGGCGCCAGGTGCTGGATCAAGGATCCACATCACACTTCAAAATTTGCACCAAAAGCACATGAGGGTTTTATTCTTGGATATGGAAAGGATTCGCACTCCTACAGAGTCTTCAATCTCTTTCATTATAAAGTGGTTGAAACAGTGGATGTGCGGTTCGATGAGACTAATGGTTCACAAAGAGAGCACCTGCCAAATGTGCTAGATGAAGTTCCATCCAGTGAATCAATCAAACTTATGGGAACTGGAGAAATCATACCCTCTGAAGCTCAACCTGAAGAAGAACTTATCATCTCCGCACCTGATCAACCTGAAGACAATGCTCAGCCCGAAGACAATTCCTCTAACAATGACAATGATCAACAAGAGCAAAATCTTCGCCTTGTACATCCTCGTGTTGCCAATGAAGTGCAGATTGAGAGAATAATTGATAGCATCAATGCACCCAGTCCGCTCACTTGTTCAAGGGCAACACAGCTAGCAAATTTCTGTGGGCACTTCGCATTCGTCTCAATAACAGAACCCAAGAAAGTTGAAGAAGCCTTCATGGAACCTGAATGGATTCAAGCTATGCAAGAAGAGCTTCAACAGTTAGAGCTGAATAATGTATGGGAACTGGTTAAGCGTCCCGATCCTCGGAAGCACAATATAATAGGCACCAAATGGATATATCGTAACAAGCAAGATGAGCATGGTCAAGTTGTCAGAAACAAAGCTCGTCTCGTAGCTCAAGGATATACTCAAGTGGAAGGCATTGACTTCGATGAAACATTTGCTCCTGTGGCTCGACTTGAAGCCATACGCATACTGCTGGCCTATACAAATCATCATAACATACTTCTATATCAAATGGATGTGAAGAGCGCTTTTCTCAATGGCAAGATTGAAGAAGAAGTGTATGTTGCACAACCGCCTGGCTTTGAAGATCCAAAACATCCTGACATGGTATACACGCTCAACAAGGCACTGTATGGCCTCAAACAAGCCCCTCGAGCTTGGTATGACACACTCAAATACTTCCTGAAGAGCAAAGGCTTCATACCTGGTTCCCTCGACCCCACTCTCTTCACGAAGACATATGATGGTGAACTGTTTGTGTGCCAAATATATGTGGATGACATTATCTTTGGCTGCACCAATCAGAAGTACAGTGAAGAGTTTGGATATATGATGCAAGAGCAATATCAGATGTCCATGATGGGAGAGCTGAAGTTCTTCCTCGGTCTTCAAATACGACAGCAACGCAACGACATCTTCATATCTCAAGAAAAGTATCTCAAAGATTGCCTAAAGAAGTTCGGTATGCAAGACTGCAAAGGCTTCATGACGCCAATGCCAGCCAAACATCATCTGGGTCCCGACGACAATGGTAAAGAGTTCGATCAAAAGGTATACCACTCCATGATTGGTTCTTTACTTTATCTATGTGCATCTAGGCCAGATATTATGCTTAGTGTTTGCATGTGTGCTAGATTCCAAGCGGCACCAAAGGAGTCGCATCACTTAGCTGTGAAGCGAATTCTTCGATATTTGGCTCACACCCCAACTCTAGGATTATGGTATCCAAAGGGCTCAGAGTTTGATCTGGTTGGATTCTCGGATGCTGATTATGCTGGTGACAAGGTTGATCGCAAGTCTACATAAGGCACATGTCATTTTCTGGGACGATCACTTGTATGTTGGTCTTCAAAGAAGCAGAACTGTGTATCTCTCTCCACTGCTGAATCTGAATACATTGCTGCTGGATCTTGCTGCGCTCAGCTTCTGTGGATGAAGCAAACACTCAAAGACTATGGCATTCATCTGAAGCAAGTGCCACTCTACTGCGATAACGAAAGCGCCATCAAGATTGCCAACAACCCAGTTCAGCACTCGAAGACAAAGCATATTGAGATTCGTCATCACTTTCTCAGAGATCATGTTGTGAAGGAAGACATTGATATCATACATGTCAACACTGAAGAACAATTGGCAGATATCTTCACCAAGCCTTTGGATAAGAAGAGATTTTGCAAGTTATGGTGTGAGCTAAATATCTTGGAATCCTCAAATGTCCTGTGATCAGGCACACATCCTAACACTTATGCATATTGATGACTTAGATGTGCAACACACGAAGTAAAGTATATCTTCAATCAATGAAGACATACATTCTAAGTGTGAATACATTAATGTGGAATTTGACTTCGGAGCGCCACGATAATTGTGCGCCGTGTTTGGGTCTAATACTTCCTATACGGTGGGTAACGCCACCACCAAAGGTTCTGTTTGAAGTGTTTCACTCACGGCGTTACATTTGCTATGTCTTTACATTTGGTTTGGCTTCAATTTCAACATGTCTTCATGATTATCTTCACTATATTGATTATATATATATACTAGTGTTCTGTCCTCTACAACATTCACTTATAGCTATGTCTTCTTGTTGAATCTTTTGAACTAAGTGAATGTGATCGGACCCTAGCCTCTCTATGCTTTCTATCTCAAACTCTATCTCTCCAAATCATATGCATTCTATTGAAACTGTTGAGTGTCTTCTCTGCGTCCTTGTCAGCGGAAGATATAGAGACAAACATTAAGTCCCGTTTTCAATGCTCATTCCTTCACCTGAAACCCGGAGAAGTGGGAACGACCACCCAACAATCCAGGCGTGCATGGGACGTGGAACAACCCCCGATATGCTGCATGATGGCCACGTGTTCCTCAGATGTGAATCGACAGGGGCACCTGTGTAATAACACTAAGCCGCCCTTGTCCCTATAAATACACGCCTCACCACAGTCATTATCTCTTCTTCCACTCTCGCACGAACCCTAGAGCCACCGCTAGCCCTCGACGACGCCGACGACGAAGCGCTTCGCTGCCGCAACCTCTCCGACGCCGTCTTCACGCCGACCGCGGACATCGTCTTCTCCGCCGTCGCCATAGGTGTCCTCCGTCGCCAAGTTAGGGCACGTACGATCGAACTGCTCGGCCTCCTCTTCCACTCCGTCTAGCAGTTCCTTGTGTGGTAAATAAAACTTCCTTTTTACTGCCCCTTTGATCCTACAGATTCGTCACTTTCTACCACAAGTAGTTTCTGTTCACACGTGTTGGATCCACTTCATACTGCATCTCATATTATGCCTAGTATGTTCACTTATGCTTCACAAAGCAGTTAGATTCCTCACTTGTACTGATCTCTGGATTCGTACAAATCTGGAACCAACTCCTTATCTATGAGTGAATGTCTTCGCATTATGAGGTCAATGTCTTCTAAACTGATTTATCTTCAAAATCTTCTGAGAATTCATATGACCTCTTCCCCTTCCCTCGCACCTTAATGCTGTCACAGGTACATGCCCGTGGGGGAATCCTTTGGTTCTCATAGTCTGCATTCATTTGCAGAATTCTTACAGCATCATATAAATTCTCCCGAAGCCAGTTCCTGTTTGTCCAGCAAGCGAAAGCCTCTGAAGCCTTTGAACGAGTTTAAGCCATTTAATTTAAAGTTCATGGCTACAAAGAAATCTTCAAGGAAGGGAGGCAGACAGCATCGTGGGGGAACATCAAGAGATTTGCCTGATGACCTCTCAGAGCTTTACAAGACAGATCCTGAAGAGGATTATAATCAACGCAAGACCCGAATCCAGTGGATTCGAAGATATTGGGCAGAACAGTGGTACAAATACAGATTCGTGACCAAGGAATATGCTGAGAAGAGTGCTATCAAAAGTCCTTGGGGTGATATTCTCTTCCGAGGCCTTCCACCCAAGAACAGAGCTGAAGCTATTGCTCAGGGTTTCTATCCGTGTATGGTCCGTGGACCTCAGCCTGAAGATGCCGACCCATCATCATTGCTATGGTGTCGTGACGATAATCTCTTCAAGCGCAACTTCCAGAATGCAAAGGCATCGGCCAAGGAAAAAAAGAAGTCATTGGGACTAGACTTCAACCCTGGTCCTTCTGCTCCCCGGGCTGACGGCACATGCGATGCAGAACCCAATGTCATCGATCCTTTCTACAACCTTGAAGGTCTCATCACCCATATCGTGATTCAAGGGACAGCCGTGAATGAGCCTGCAGATGACGCTGAATCAGATGAAGCGCCTGCATCGCCGAAGCCAAAGAAACTGAAGCAGCCAAAAGCTTCAAAACCTGCCTCTGCACCAAAAATCTCACGGGCGAAGCCACTGGCCACTGCACCTCCTGAAGACAATGTGTAGTCTGAAGATTTGTCACGCATCTCCAAGCCCCAGAAGGTCAAGATGCCTCTGCCACACACCGGCCAAGAACTGACAGCTGCTGCCATTCTGCGCAATGATGCCATTGATCTGTCCAGTGATGAAGATCTGGCAGATGACGCTCTTGAGCAACTGATCAAGAGCAAAGAAGAAGCAGAAATCTTCAACAATTTGCCTCTCTTTGACGTGGCAATCATCCACGACTTCATCGATGAGTGGTTTGAAATGCCCAACCTCAGCTTTGAAGACCTGCAACTTCCCATTGGTCTCAGTGTCGCCTTCCATGGCGCCATTGCTTCAGAGCTAGCTCTAGCTCAGCACATCATCGAACTGAAGCAGAAGATTGACTTTGAGAAAGCTCAGTTCAAGAAGCATATGGCCAAGCTCAGCGTGCAAGAGGTCAAGAACTTCAAGATCATGCTGCACGAGCTTAAAGAAGCCTTTCTCAAGAAGCATGAAGAAGCTCAAGGTTCTCGTGAGTGCATGAAGAGCCTGGCTGACAAGTGTGTGCAGGCCTACAATAAGGCTGAGAAGCGCAAGGCCCTTGGGCGTCCTGGCATCAACCCCAGGATGGCTGCAAAGAAGAAGAAGAAGCCCGCTATGGCCGAACCCGACGCACCAAGGCAGGAAGCAGAACCCATTGTCTTCCCAACTAGCATGACTGGCTCGAAGGCAAAGGCCAGGTCAACCGCTTCAGAACTGAAGAAGACGAGGACTGCTGAGGCTGAAGCCAGAAAGAGGAAACATCCTGAAGCCTCTGCTACTGCTCCCTCCAAGAAGAAGCGAAAGACCAAGAAGGAATGGGCTGCTCCCACAGAGCCCTTGATTGTTGAACCCATCTCCATGGTTCCCCCAGCCACTGAACATCAAGAGCGCCAATTGACTGTCCACGAGCCTGCTTTCACAGAGGCTCATGAAGCTGAAGACTTCCCAGCAGCTGATCCCACTGCTGCTGAAGACATTGGTCACCATGACCATGTTGAAGATGATGCAGTTCTTCCTCAGATCGAGCACCAACAGGTATCATCGCCTGTGCTAACGCACATCGAACTCATCAGCATTGGTTGTCCTTTGACGCCAATTGCTCAGTATGCATCATGGGCTGATCACCCACAAGCACAAGAGGAAGATGACTTTGAGGCCCAGCCAACTCCAACTCCACAGGCGTCGCCAGCGTTACGCAGGCTTCGCAAAGGACCAAGGCCTCCAGTCTTCGAGTCTGAAGCTAAAGCTGTTGAAGACATTCCGGCTGCATCAGCCGATGAAGAAGAAACCCCAAGCGCTGCTACACCCCCGTCTCACCAAGAAGCTGTTCTCGAGGAGAACGTGACTGTAACCGACCCTCCAGCTCATCAAGTGGAGGTTGAGAATCGTGAGGCTTCCACCACCAACACCAATGAAGCCACTGACGCTGTTCCTACACCAACAAAAGCACCAGAAGTCAGCGAAGCCAATGATACTACTGCTTCTGTTCCTGCGCCTGCTGCTGGTCCTCAGTTTGACTATCATGTTGAGCACAGGCCTCAGGTACAGAAGCCAATCCCAAGATTGCCCAGGTTTCCAGGACCTGTATCAGCACCTGGATCCTTCAATGTCAATGGCTTCAAAGCAGACAACACCTTCTTCAGTAGCTCCAAGAACCCTTACTCAAGGGAAAGAATATCTTTTGATCGGTTCTGGAGCTATCCGCAGCGAAGCTATTACTCCTGCATTCTGTACAATCAAGGTCGCATCTTCCCACATAAGCGTCTTGACATCGAAGCAATAGCTGGTCTGCCCTGTCTGGAAGAAGCTCTGGATTGCTTCAAAGAGGTTGGATTGCTGCCGTTTGTCACCGACCAAGAGCACTGGAATGAAGAGTTGCTGCTCCAATTCTATGCCACACTTCACATCCGTGGGTACAACAGAGATCCGAAGACTTGGGTCCTGGAGTGGATGACAGGAAATGTTCATCACGAAGCCAAAGCCTTGGATATCATTGAGCTCACTGGTCTGCCCACTCCTGGCGATCTCTACAAACCTGGCTGTCAGATTCACAGTGAAGCTATGGAGAGCATCTTTCAGAAGCCTGAACCAAACATGAGTCAGATGCTTAGTATGATGAAGCCATTGCCACAAGATGCTGCATATCCTAAGGAGTTCCTTGTTGAAGACCTTGAGTATCTGCCAAGGACTATTTATCACATCATAAGGCGAACTCTCTGGCCTATCAAAGGACATTCTCCACATGCCAAGCTGGAAGGTGCAATGAAGACTTTGGTCTTCTATATTCTTCATGGCAAATGCTTCAATGCACAGGACTTCTTCATCCGCCAACTTGCTGCATCAGGCTCTGATCTTTTTGGCTTGAAGTTCTACGCTCCATGGATAATGCGGCTGATTAAACTCCACTCCGCTATCTCATATCAGCCATCTGCTCGCAATCATCAGATCTTTCTGCCTGATGTGGATATGTCCGTTGAAGCCATTTATCCTGAGCCTGCCAAGGAGCCTCTTAGTCTTCAGAATGCGGAGCATCACAGTTTTTCTCAGAACATTGAAGGAGTTGAAGCAGTCACTCGTGTTTATCCTTTGGCTGGAACTACACGTGCACCACATCCTGCCCTTACTGAAGCCACCGATAGCACAATTGCTCAACGACCCAAGAAGCGCACTCGTGTCCTCAATGACCGAGAGCTTCTGGTGGCTCTTCATCAGAAACATGATAGGCATCATGACTGGCTGAAGCGCCAAATGCAAAGCCTCTTGGTGGATGTCAACCACATTCGCAATCTTGCCACCAAGAATGCCTTTGTTGCCCATGAAACCTCTCGACGCACATGGAAAGGGCTGACGCTTATGTGCTCTGAAGATGATCTTCAAGAGGATGGTTTCTCTGAACGCTTCAAGTTTGACTCCACACCTCCTCGAAGGGCAGTGCTGCGACGAACTCCATCTCTTGAAGACTCTGAGTTCTCTTCCTCTGCTGCAACTGTGAATGCCAGAGTGATCGAGGACGAAGACGATGCTACTTCACCGCCACCTCCTTCAGCATGCTTCAACACTGCTCCAAGTTCTTCTGCACCGCCAAACACCACCGACGACCCTGCTGCTTCACCTACTCTTCGTGGGAACGAGTAGATGCTCTATGTCTTCAAACCTTTTTGGTCCTTACCGACAAAAGGGGGAGAAGCATATGAGTTTGATAGTCTTCAAGCGGGTCCACATGGGCGGTTGCTTTATATTTTGCCTCGTGTTTACAACTCTCGTTTTGATACATTTGGTTCTTTGAGTTGTAACACCTAAACTCGATGGTCGTCTGCTACTTATTTGCTACTTCGTGATGCGATGATAAATTCCGCATGTGCGACGGTAAATTCCGCACTTAGATCATTTTACAGACGTCCATTTTCCATTATGCATGTCATTATCTTCACATACCTTCTCATGCATAATGAATTGTCATCATAAGTTGAAGAGGATCTCCACGAGTACAACCTGCCATGTGCATTTGCATTCCAAAAGAAAATTACTTATATGCACATCTTCAGGGGGAGCCCTTGCAACTTATGAAGACAATTCCTTATCCTTTACAATTTCACATATTATATTCCCCGTTGAAAACTTTAACTAGTTTGTCATCAATCACCAAAAAGGGGGAGATTGTAAGTGCATCTAGTGCCACCCCTAGTTGGTTTTGGAGTATTGACGACAAACCTAGTTGAGGGACTAATGTGTTTGTGAGAATTGCAGGATAACACATGTAGAAGTCCCTCATTGATTCGGTTTTCCTACTAGAGATGACCCCTAAAAATGTATGAAGACATTGATGTCAAAGGTGGTATATGAAGATATTCACATTGAAGACTATGACAAGAGAAGACATCACATGAAGCCTATGGAGCTCGAAGACTTAGGTCTTTCGTAGTTCTTTTTCTTCTTTGTTGAGTCATAGGAACCACCATACTGTTAAGTGGGGTCCAAGAGAACCAGTCAGAATGACTGAAGTGATGCTTAACCAAAACCTATGTCTTCGAGTGAAGACTATGAGAGCGAATCTTGTCCAGAGTCGGACAAGTCAGCTTTGCTTGTAGCCCAAGTAAAGTTGCCGTGTGTGTTTGAAATCTGACTGTTGGAACACATGTCAGTTCCTTAGTGACCTAGGGTCATTTCGGACAAATCAGGTCGGGTTGCCCAGTGGCTATAAATAGCCCACCCCCTACAACCATAAATGGTTGGCTGCTCAGAGTTAGAGTACGACTTTTGTCGTTTGAGAACAACCCACCTCGAAGCCTTTGAGAGAGAATTCCTTGCGAGGATAAAGCCCTAACCACCCAGAGCCAAAGAGTGTTAGGCATCACTTAAGTCTTCTTGTCTGTGTGATCTGAAGACTTATTACACTTGAGTACTGTGAATCCTCCAGCCGGTTAGGCGTCGCGTTCTGAGCATGCAAGAGACATTGTGGATCACCGGTGAACGAAGTCTGTGAAGGTTTGGGAGTCTACCTTGAAGACTTACTAGAGTGATTGGGCGAGGTCTGTGTGACCTTAGCTCAAGGGGAATACGGTGAGGACTGGGTGTCCTGAGCTGCGTGTTCAGGACTGGGTGTCCGGGACTGTGTGTCCTCAGATTTAAATACCTAGCCGCCCTAACCAGACGTACAACTATCACAGCAGTTGGAACTGGTCCAACAAATCATTGTCTTCAACGAGTCACTGGTTTCAGCCTTTCCTTCCCTTTACTTACTGTTGGTCCTTGTCAAGTCATTGTATGATTGCATTATCTTTTGTCTTCACTGAGTGACTGCTTGTTCTGATTGGCTTCACAATATCTTCCTACCTGATCCTTACTGCCTAGCTGCTATTAGTCATTGTGCTTTCACTTCATTGAATACTTGACTATGGTTTGCCTAGTGTAGTCTACCTTCCGCTGCATGGTTATAGGTTTATTTCTATCGTTTGTCTTCGAAACTTCCATGTTTAGAAGACTTTCATAAAAATCGCATATTCACCCCCCCTCTAGTCGATCACTAGCACTTTCAAGAACTCATCAGGGGGAGCAAGCACCTGGCCATGAGGGTCCAGGGTGCGCCCCCTGCCTCGTGGGCCCATGGAAGCTCCCCTCCACTTATTCCAGCTACCATACACTCCTTCTTCCTCCCACAAAAATCACCAACTAGCTCAAACCCAAGTCCAAGCTCATATTGCTGCCATTTTCGATCTCCTTGCTCAAAGCTCCATTCACAAAACCGCTTTGGGGATTGTTCTTTGGTATGTGACTCCTCTAATGGTCCAATTAATTTTTGTTCTAGTGCTTTATTCATTGCAAATATTTTATTCTTAGGTGACCATGTTCTTGAGCTTGCATGTCAAATTTATATGGTCAAAAGTAGTTTTAATGCATGATATTGCCTCTAGGCACTTCTAGGAGTAGTTGGTATCAATATTGTTGAGTCTGGTTCACTTTTATTTTGAAGTTACTAAAAATTTCAGAGGAAGAAATTGAAGGAAATATGCCCTAGAGGCAATAATAAAGTTATTATTTATTTCCATATATCATGATAAATGTTTATTATTCATGCTAGAATTGTATTAACCGGAAACATAATACATGTGTGAATACATAGACAAACAGTATGTCACTAGTATGCCTCTACTTGACTAGCTCGTTGAATCAAAGATGGTTAAGTTTCCTAGCCATAGACATGAGTTGTCATTTGATTAATGGGATCACATCATTAGGAGAATGATGTGATTGACTTGACCCATTCCGTTAGCATAACACTTGATCGTTTAGTTTGTTGCTATTGCTTTCTTCCTGACTTATATATGTTCCTAAGACTATGAGATTATGCAACTCCCGTTTACCAGAGGAACACTTTGTGTGCTACGAAACGTCACAACGTAACTGGGTGATTATAAAGGTGCTCTACAGGTGTCTCCGAAGGTACTTGTTGGGTTGGCGTATTTCGAGATTAGGATTTGTCACTTCGATTGTCGGAGAGGTATCTCTGGGCCCTCTCGGTAATGCACATCACCTAAAGCCTTGCAAGCATTGCAACTAATGAGTTAGTTGCGAGATGATGTATTACGGAACGAGTAAAGAGACTTGCCGGTAATGAGATTGAACTAGGTATTGAGATACCGACGATCGAATCTCGGGCAAGTAACATACCGATAACAAAGGGAACACCGTATGTTGTTATGCGGTTTGACAGATAAAGATCTTCGTAGAATATGTGGGAGCCAATATGAGCATCCAGGTTCCTCTATTGGTTATTGACCGGAGACATGTCTCGATCATGTCTACATTGTTCTCGAACCCGTAGGGTCCGCACGCTTAAGGTTTCGATGACAGTTATATTATGAGTTTATGAGTTTTGATGTACCGAAGGAGTTCGGATTCCCGGATGAGATCGGGGACATGACGAGGAGTCTCGAAATGGTCAAGACGTAAAGATCGATATATTGAACGACTATATTCGGATATCAGAAAGGTTCCGATTGATTCGGGTATTTTTCGGAGTACCGGAGAGTTACGGGAATTTGCCGGGGAGTATATGGGCCTTATTGGGCCATACGGGAATAGAGGAGAGAGGCCAAAAGGAAGGAGGTGCGCGCCCCCCCTCTGGTCCGAATTGGACAAGTGGTGCAGCCCCCTTTTTCCTTGTTCCTCTCCCCCTCTTTCCTTCTCTCCTACTCCAACAAGGGAAGGAGGAATCCTACTCCCGGTGGGAGTAGGACTCCCCCCTTGGCGCGCCCTCCTCCTAGGCCGGCCGCCTCCCCCTTGCTCCTTTATATACGGGGGCAGGGGGGCACCCCATAGACACAACAATTGATCATTGATCTCTTTGCCGTGTGCGGTGCCCCCCTCCACCATAATCCTCAATAATATTGTAGCGGTGCTTAGGCGAAGCCCTGCGACGGTAGAACATCAAGATCGTCACCACGCCATCGTGCTGACGGAACTCTTCCCTGACATTCTGCTGGATCGGAGTCTGGAGATCGTCATCGAGCTGAACGTGTGCTAGAACTCGGAGGTGTCGTAGTTTTGGTGCTTGATCGATCGGGCCATGAAGACGTATGACTACATCAACCGCGTTGTTATAACGCTTCCGCTTTCGGTCTACGAGGGTACGTAGACAACACTCTCCCCTCTCATTGCTATGCATCACCATGATCTTGCGTGTGCGTAGGAAAATTTTGAAATTACTATGTTCCCCAACAGTGGCATCCGAGCCTAGCTTTTATGCGTTGATGTAATATGCATGAGTAGAACACAAGTGAGTTGTGGGCGATATAAGTCATACTGCTTACCATCATGTCATACTTTGGTTCGGCGGTATTGTTGGATGAAGCGGCCCAGACCGACATTACGCGTACGCTTATGCGAGACTGGTTTTACCGTCGTGCTATGCACACAGGTGACTAGCGGGTGTCAGTTTCTCCAACTTTAGTTGAACCGAGTGTGGCTACGCCCGGTCCTTGCGAAGGTTAAAATAGCACCAACTTGATAAACTATCGTTGTGGTTTTGATGCGTAGGTAAGAACGGTTCTTGCTCAGCCCGTAGCAGCCACGTCAAACTTGCAACAACAAAGTAGAGGACGTCTAACTTGTTTTTGCAGGGCATGTTGTGATGTGATATGGTCAAGACGTGATGAGATATAAGTTGTTGTATGAGATGATCATGTTTTGTTGAAGTTATCGGCAACAGGCAAAAGCCTTATGGTTATCTCTCTATTGCATAAGATGCAAGCGCCAAATAATTGCTTTACTTTATCGCTATGTGATAGCAATAGTTGCAAGAGCAATTGTTGGCGAGACAACCATGTGACGACACATTGATATAGATGAAGATGATGGAGATCATGGTGTCATGCCGGTGACGATGGAGATCATGACGATGCTTTGGAGATGGAGATCAAAAACACAAGATGATGATGGCCATATCATGTCACATATTTTGATTGCATGTGATGTTTATCTTTTATATATCTTATTTTGCTTAGTTCGACGGTAGCTTTATAAGATGATCTCTCACTAATTATCAAGGTACAAGTGTTCTCCCTGAGTATGCACCGTTGCGGAAGTTCTTCGTGCTGAGACACCACGTGATGATCGGGTGTGATAGGCTCTACGTTCAAATACAACGGGTGCAAAACAGTTGCACACGCAGAATACTCAGGTTAAACTTGACGAGCCTAGCATATAACAGATATGGCCTCGGAACACGGAGACCGAAAGGTCGAGCCTGAATCATATAGTAGATATGATCAACATAGTGATGTTCACCATTGAAACTACTCCATCTCACGTGATGATCGGACATGGTTTAGTTGATATGGATCACGTGATCACTTAGAAGATTAGAGGGATGTCTGTCTAAGTGGGAGTTCTTAAGTAATATGATTAATTGAACTTTAATTTATTATGAACTTAGTCCTTGTAGTATTAGCATATCTATGTTGTAGATCAATAGCTCGCGATATTGCTCCCAGTTTATTGTGTTCCTAGAGAAAAATTATGTTGAAAAATGTTAGTAGCAATGATGCGGATTGGATCTATGATATGAGGATTATCCTCATTGCTGCACAGAAGAATTATGTCTTTGATGCACCGCTATGTGACAGACCTATTGCATGAGCATATGCAGACGTTATGAACGTTTGGCTAGCTCAATATGATGACTACTTGATAGTTTAGTGCACCCTGCTTAACAGCTTAGAATCGTGATTTCAAAGACGTTTTGAACGTCATGGACCATATGAGATGTTCCAGGAGTTGAAGTTAATATTTCAAGCAAATACCCGAGTTGAGAGATATGAAGTCTCCAACAAGTTCTATAGCTAAAAGATGGAGGAGAATAGCTCAAGCAGTGAGCATGTGCTCAGATTGTCTGGGTACTACAATCGCTTGAATCAAGTGGGAATTAATCTTCTAGATAAGATAGTGATTGATAGAATTCTCTAGTCACCATCACCAAGTTAGTAGAACTTCGTGATGAACTATGATATGCAAGGGATAACGGAAACGATTCCCAAGCTCTTCGTAATGCTGAAATCAACGAAGGTAGAAATCAAGAAAAATATCAAGTGTTGATGGTAGACAAGACCACTAGTTTCAAGAAAAGGGCAAAGGGAAGAAGAGGAACTTCAAGAAGAACGGCAAGCAAGTTGCTGCTCAAGTGAAGAAGCCCAAGTCTGGTCCTAAGCCTGAGACTAAGTGCTTCTACTACAAAGGGACTGGTCACTGGAAGCGGAACTGCCCCAAGTATTTGGCGGATAAGAAGGATGGCAAAGTGAACAAAGGTATATTTGATATACAGATTATTGATGTGTATTTTACTAGTGTTCGTAGCAACCCCTCGGTATTTGATACTGGTTCAGTTGCTAAGAGTAGTAACTCGAAATGGGAGTTGCAGAATGAACATAGACTAGTTAAGGGTGAAGTGACAATGTGTGTTGGAAGTGGTTCCAAGATTGATATGATCATCATCGCACACTCCCTATACTTTCGGGATTAGTGTTGAACCTAAATAAGTGTTATTTGGTGTTTGCGTTGAGTATGAATATGATTTGATCATGTTTATTGCAATATGGTTATTCATTTAAGAAAGAGAATAAATTGTTATTCTCTTTACATGAATAAAACCTTATATGGTTACACACCTAATGAAAAATGGTTTGTTGGATCTCGATCATAGTGATACACATATTCATAATATTGAAACCAAAAGATGCAAAATTAATAATGATAGTGCAACTTATTTGTGGCACTGCCGTTTAGGTCATATTGGTGTAAAGCGCATGAAGAAACTCCATGCTGATGGACTTTTGGAATCACTTGATTATGAATCATTTGATGCTTGCGACCCATGTCTCATGGGCAAGATGACTAAGTCTCCGTTCTCCCGAACAATGGAGCGAGCAACTGACTTATTGGAAATAATACATACTGATGTATGCGGTCCGATGAGTGTTAAGGCTCATGGCAAGTATCATTATTTTCTGACCTTCACAGATGATTTGAGCAGATATGGGTATATCTACTTAATGAAACACAAGTCTGAATCAGTTGAAGAGTTCAAAGAATTTCAGAGTGAAGTGGAGAATCATCATAACAAAAATAAAAGTTTCTACGATATGATCGCAGAAGTAAAATATTTGAGTTACGAGTTTGGACTTCAATTAAAACAATGTGAAATAGTTTCACTACTCACGCCACCTGGAACACCACAGTGTAATGGTGTGCCCGAACATCATAACCATACTTTATTAGATATGGTGTGATCTATGATGTCTCTTACCAATTTACCACTATCGTTTTGGGGTTATGCATTAGAGACAACTACATTCACGTTAAATAGGGCACCATCTAAATCCGTTGAGACGACACCGTATGAACTATGGTTTGGCAAGAAACCTAAGCTGTCGTTTCTCAAAGTCTGAGGTTGCAATGCTTATGTGAAAAAGTTTCAACCTGATAAGCTCAAACCCAAATCGGAGAAATGCTTCTCCATAGGATATCCAAAAGAAAATGTAGGGTACACCTTCTATCACAGATCCGAAGGCAAGATATTCGTTGCTGAGAATGGATCCTTTCTAGAGAAGGAGTTTCTCTCAAAAGAAGTGAGTGGGAGGAAAGTAGAACTTGATGAGGTAACTGTACCTGCTCCCTTATTGGAAAGTAGTTCATCACAGAAATCTGTTCCTGTGACTACTACACCAATTAGTGAGGAAGCTAATGATGATGATCATGTAACTTCAGATCAAGTTACTACCGAACCTCGTAGGTAAACCAGAGTGAGATCCGCACCAGAGTGCTACGGTAATCCTACTCTGGAGTTCATGTTACTTGACCATGATGAACCTACGAACTATGAGGAAGCGATGATGAGCCCAGATTCCGCGAAATGGCTTGAGGCCATGAAATCTGAGATAGGATCCATGTATGAGAACAAGTGTGGACTTTGGTTGACTTGCCTGATGATCGGCAAGCAATTGAGATTAAATGGATCTTCAAGAGGAAGACGGACGCTGATAGTAGTGTTACTATCTACAAAGCTAGAATTGTCACAAAAGGTTTTCGACAAGTTCAAGGTGTTGACTACGATGTGAGTTTCTCACTCGTATCTATGATTAAGTCTATCCGAATCATGTTAGCAATTGCCACATTTTATGAAATCTGGCAAATGGATAAACAAAACTACATTCCTTAATGGATTTATTAAAGAAGAGTTGTATATGATGCAACAAGAAAGTTTTGTCAATCCTAAAGGTGCTAACAAAATATGCAAGCTCCAGCGATCCATCTATGGACTGGTGCAAGCATCTCGGAGTTGGAATATACACTTTGATAAGTTGATCAAAGCATATAGTTTTATACAGACTTGTGGTGAAGCCTGTATTTACAAGAAAGTGAGTGGGAGCACTACAACATTTCTGATAAGTATATGTATAACATATTGTTGATCGGAGATGATGTAGAATTATTCTGCAAAGCATAAAGGAATGTTTGAAAGGAGTTTTTTCAAAGAAAGACCTCGGTGAAGCTGCTTACATATTGAGCATCAAGATAGATCAAGACGCTTGATAAGTTTTCCAATGAGTACATACCTTGACAAGATTTTGAAGTAGTTCAAAATGGAACAGTCAAAGAAGGAGTTCTTGCCTGTGTTACAAGGTGTGAAGTTGAGTAAGACTCAAAACCCGACCACGGCAGAAGATAGAGAGAGAATGAAAGTCATTCCCTATGCCTCAGCCATAGGTTCTATAAAGTATGCCATGCTGTGTACCAGACCTATTGTATACCCTGCGCTGAGTTTGGCAAAGGAGTACAGTAGTGATCTAGGAGTAGATCACTGGACATTGGTCAAAATTATCCTTAGTGGAATAAAGATATGTTTCTCGATTATGGATGTGACAAAAGGTTCATCGTAAAGGGTTACATCGATGCAAGTTTTGACACTGATCCAGATGACTCTAAGTCTCAATCTGGATACATATTAAAAGTGGGAGCAATTAGCTAGAGTAGCTCCGTGCAGAGCATTGTTGACATAGAAATTTGCAAAATACGTACGGATCTGAATGTGGCAGACCCATTGACTAAACTTCTCTCACAAGCAAAACATGATCACACCTTAGTACTCTTTGGGTGTTAATCACATAGCGATGTGAACTAGACTATTGACTCTAGTAAACCCTTTGGGTGTTGGTCACATGCCGATGTTAACTATGGGTGTTAATCACATGGTGATGTGAACTATTGGTATTAAATCACATGGCGATGTGAACTAGATTATTGACTCTAGTGCAAGTGGGAGACTGAAGGAAATATGCCCTAAAGGCAATAATAAAGTTATTATTTATTTCCTTACATCATGATAAATGTTTATTATTCATGCTAGAATTGTATTAACTGGAAACATAATACATGTGTGAATACATAGACAAACAGAGTGTCACTAGTATGCCTCTACTTGACTAGCTCGTTGATCAAAGATGGTTATGTTTCCTAACCATAGACATGAGTTTTCATTTGATTAACGGGATGACATCATTAGGAGAATGATGTGATTGACTTGACCCATTCCGTTAGCTTAGCACTTGATCGTTTAGTTTGTTGCTATTGCTTTCTTCATGACTTATACATGTTCCTATGACTATGAGATTATGCAACTCCCGTTTACCGGAGGAACACTTTGTGTGCTACCAAACGTAACATAACTGGGTGATTATAAAGGTGCTCTACAGGTGTCTCCGAAGGTACTTGTTGGGTTGGCGTATTTCGAGATTAGGATTTGTCACTCCGATTGTCGGAGAGGTATCTCTGGGCCCTCTCGGTAATGCACATCACCTAAAGCCTTGCAAGCATTGCAACTAATGAGTTAGTTGCGAGATGATGTATTACAGAACGAGTAAAGAGACTTGCTGGTAATGAGATTGAACTAGGTATTGAGATACCGACGATCGAATCTCGGGCAAATAACATACCGATGACAAAGGGAACAACATATGTTGTTATGCGGTTTGACCGATAAAGATCTTCGTAGAATATGTGGGATCCAATATGGGCATCCAGGTTCCGCTATTGGTTATTGACCGGAGACGTGTTTCGGTCATGTCTACATTGTTCTCGAACCCGTAGGGTCCGCACGCTTAAGGTTTCGATGACAGTTATATTATGAGTTTATGAGTTTTGATGTACCAAAGGAGTTTGGAGTCCCGTATGAGATCGGAGATATGACGAGGAGTCTCGAAATGGTCGAGACATAAAGATCGATATATTGGACGACTATATTCGGATATCGGAAAGGTTCCGAGTGATTCGGGTATTTTCGGAGTACCGAAGAGTTACGGGAATTCGCCGGGGAGTATATGGGCCTTATTGGGCCATACGGGAATAGAGGAGAGAGGCCAAAAGGAAGGAGGCGCCCCCCCTCTGGTCCGAATTGGACAAGGGGTGCAGCCTAGGACTCCCCCCTTGGCGCGCCCTCCTCCTAGGCCGGTCGCCTCCCCCCTTGCTCCTTTATATACGGGGGCAGAGGGCACCCCATAGACACAACAATTGATCATTGATCTCTTAGCCGTGTGCGGTGCCCCCCTCCACCATAATCCTCGACAATATTGTAGCAGTGCTTAGGCGAAGCCCTGCGACGGTAGAACATCAAGATCGTCACCACGCCATCGCGCTGACGGAACTCTTCCCCGACATTCTGCTGGATCGGAGTCCGGGGATCGTCATCGAGCTTAACGTGTGCTAGAACTCGGAGGTGCCGTAGTTTCGGTGCTTGATCGGTCGGGCCGTGAAGACGTACGACTACATCAACCGCGTTGTTATAACGCTTCCGCTTTCGGTCTACGAGGGTACGTAGACAACACTCTCCCCTCTCGTTGTTATGCATCACCATGATCTTGCGTGTGCATAGGAAAATTTTGAAATTACTACGTTCCCCAACAGAAATATGTTTAGGAAAATGTACCAAGGTGGTTCTTCAAGGAAGTAAGGACCCAGGCTCGCAATACGCGATGCAGACGAGGAACCACCAAGAGACGCTCAAGTGCGGCCTTGTGAATGGCTGTCAGAGGATTTCATGATCCAAGCAGGAATTAAAGAGGAATTTGATGCATATGTGCGTAATGCCGATCTGGAGAGCTTCGAGGCAGATAAGTGCCGTCAATACCTCTATTTAACTGATTCATTTTTGACAAGGTTTAAATTCTCATCATCACGCAATTCTCAAACTGTCCTGTTTGATCTTTATGATAAATCTTATACCATGGACTTAGAAGATTTTAACACTGCTTGTAAACTCCCTCAGTGGGGTGATGTTAGTGAACCTCGCAAATCTGAATTTAGAGATTTTCTTGCTAGTATAACCATGGGAGAGTCTAGAGATATAACGCAAGCTACCATAGGGAGCATTCATTTTCCTGCTATACATTATTTTGCTCTCTTCATAGATAGTCGCATCAATGGTAAGGATGAAGCATGTCACATGTGTGTCCCTGATCTCAGTGTTCTCAGGAGTGCTGTATTAGGAGATAAACATTATAATTTGGGAGCCATTATTGCACGTAGGTTCCATAATAATCGTCTTCATGGAGATTTCTTTGGTAGAATTTATGCAACTCGTATAGCTAACTTTCTTGAGATACCCATACGTGGAGATGATATTGAGTTGCCTCCTTCTTATTTAGATTATGAGACTATGGTTCGTCATCAGTTTGTTGAGAGGAACGATCAGTTCCTCCAGTACGGAGTAATCTTTGACAGACGACGCACCTATCATGTCGCCCTCCCTGCTCCTACTTTCTTTGACTTTCAGGCAAAGGGGCGATATTTTATAACCAGGGAGGAGGCGACCGAGTACGAGAGGAGGGCGGAGACAGCTCACCTCCAAGCTGCAGCTCATCAGGCAATTGCCGCTGCATCTCAGTACGACCCCAAATATTACTTTGGATATCCGCCAGGCTAGTTGTCAGTGCTCATACTTTTTCATTGTAATATCCATGCTATTTTATTTCCCTTTTTATGCTTTCTTCTTGTGTGTTTGATAAACCTTAATAAAAACAAAAACAAAATTAGTTGTCGCTTTTAGTTAGTTTACTTTCCATGCCTGTAGTAGTAATTAAAAAGAAAACCCAAAAAGATTTCATGTTCTTCTTTTGCTTGTTGGGAGCTTTCCTGTGTAAATAGTTTTATTTCTTTCTTGTTCTTTAGGGGTCGAGAGGAGAAGACCATAATGAAAATGTTGAGTGGCTCTTATATGCATTATTGTTGATCTAACAAAGAACCCATATTACCTTGTCTTCTCTCTTGAATTGAATGCTTGCAGATTCCAGCTTAGTCCAATGCACATGCACTATTATTATTTTCCACAGTATTTGGTCGTGCAAGTGAAAGGCAATAATGATGATTATATGATGAACTTATTGAGATGAGAAAAGCTGGTATGAACTCGACCTCTCTTGTTTTTGTAAATATGATTAGTTCATCATTCCTGATTCAGCCTATTATGAATAAACATGTTTGCAATGACAATTAGAGATTGTAGTTGCTTATGCCATGCTTAATTAGCTAGGAGCTTATAATGGTTTACCTTGCGTGCCAACATGCTATTAAAATGGTTGTGATGTGGTATAATAGGGTGGTATCCTCTTTTGAACGATTCGAGTGGCTTGACTTGGCACATGTTCACGCATGTAGTTGAAACAAAATCAACATAGCCTCTACGATATTTATGTTCATGGTGCATTATATCCTACTCATCCTTGCGTTCGAGGTTGATTAATTTTAATGCATGTTCATGACTGTTGTCGCTCTCTAGTTGGTCGCTTTCCAGTCTTTTTCTAGCCTTCACCTGTACTAAGAGGGAATACTGCTTGTGCATCCAACTCCATAAACCCCAAAGTTGTTCCATATGAGTCCACCATACCTACCTATATACGCTATCTACCTGCCGTTCCAAGTAAATTTGTATGTGCCAAACTCTAAACCTTCAAATAAACATTATGTTTTGTATGCTCGAATAGCTCATGTATCAACTAGGGTTGTCTGTATCTTCCATGCTAGGCGGGTTATTCTCAAGAGGAGTGGACTCCACTCCTCACTCATGAGAAAATGGCTGGTCATCGGGATGCCCAGTCCCATGCATTATGCAAATCAAATCAAAATAACTGCAAACAAAACTCCCCTGGGACTCTTGTTAGTTGGAGGCACTCGTTGTTTCGAGAAAGCCATGGATTGATGCTTGTTGGTGGAGGGGGAGTATAAACTTTACCATTCTGTTTGGGAACCGCCTATAATGTGTGTAGCATGGAAGATATCGAGATCTCTTAGTTTTTATGTTGACAATGAAAATATACCGCTCAAAATATTATTCATATCTATTTCAAAACCGAGCTCTGGCACCTCTACAAATCCCTGCTTCCCTCTATAAAGGGCCTATCCATTTACTTTTATGTTGAGTCATCATCCTCTTATTAAAAAGCACCAGTTGGAGAGCACCGCTGTCATTTGCATTCGTTACTATTAGTTTACATCGAGTATGACTTGACTGGATCTCTTTTGCCATGAATTACAATGTCTAGTCAGTCCTTGATCTTTAAAGGTGCTCTGCATTTAGGTTTTGCGGTCTCAGAAAGGGCTAGCGAGATACCATCTTGTCATATCATATCATGATTATTTTGAGAAAGTGTTTTCATCCGAGATTTATTATTATTGATCGCTAGTTGATTATTTCATTGATATGAGTAAACATGAGACCTAAGTGTTATTGTGAATATGGTTAGTTCATAATCTTTGCTGAAAACCTGAATGTTGGTTTTACATATTTACAACAACAAGAGCAAACAAAATTTGTAAAAGTTCCCCCCAGGAAGTTATTGGGCCTCATGGGCCTAGTGGTGGAAGAGAGGAGGCTGGCGAAGGAGTGGCGCCCCCCATGCCCAATCTGAATTGGGTTAGGGTTGGGGGGGGCCTTTCCTTCTCTCCTCCTTCTCCTTCCCTCCTTCTCCTACTAGGAATAGGAAAGAGGAGGGGAATCCTACTTGGACTAGGGAGTCCTAGTAGGATTCCCCACACCTAGCGCGCCCCCCTTGGGCCGGCCACCTCTTCCCTCCCCTCCTTTATATACATGGCCAGGGGAACCCCATAGACAAACAAGTCTTCTCTTAGCCGTGTGCGGTGCCCCCTCCATAGTTACACACCTCGGTCATATCATCATAGTGCTTAGGCGAAGCCCTGTGCCAGTAACTTCATCGTCACCGTCACCACACCATCGTGCTGACGGAACTCTCCTTCATCCTCAACTAGATCAAGAGTTTGAGGGACGTCATCGAGCTGAATGTGTGATGAACACGGAGGCGCCGTACGTTCGGTGCTAGGACCGGTTGAATCGCGAAGATGTTCTACTACATCAACCGCGTTACTAAACGCTTCCGCTTTCGGTCTACGAGGGTACGTGGACACATTATCCCGTCTCGTTGCTATGCATCTCCTAGATAGATCTTGCGTGCTCGTAGGTAAATGTTTTGAAATACTATGTTCCCCAACAGTATCATGCTCCTCAGAGCAGTCATAAACCTCCATTAATTGTTGCAAACTATCCAACTCCTCAAAAGCTTGGACATACAAAGGTAAATGCAAGCTAGAGAGCAGTTCCTGGGAAAGGACTTGAGAGACTGATAACTATCCATCAGCAACAAAGGAGAAAAGCCTAGGAAATTTTTGGCTGATGGAAGAACCATTAAGGTCGGCAACCGAGTTGTCAGTCCAAAACATTATAGATATTCCACTTCCCAGTTTTGGAATGGCCAGTTGACAGTATTTGTGAGCAAGTTCAAAGACATCATGCCACCAGAAAGATCCACATAGAGCAGTGGTGTGTGGTACAGATCCATGGTAATAAGAATCCCAGATGAGATTAACCCAAGGGATGTCATGGTGGTTGTAGAATTTGTACAAGAATTTCATAAGCAGAGCCTCATTTTGCACTCTCAGATTAATAACACCAAGTCCTCCTTTATTTTTAGGTATACATACCAAATCCCGAGAAGCAAGAAATTGTCCGGGTGTTTCATAATTCCTCACATTACCTCTGAACGTGTTCAATTTGCTTTAGAATACTCGGAGGAATTACAAGAGTGCATAGAAAATATATGGGCATTGAAGTTAGCACAGACTGAAGCAGTTGGAGCCTACTGCCTTGATTCAGAAAGCAAGAAGTGGCAAAGAGCCATCTCTCAATTCTCTGCCCTTAAGGCATGAGATCATGAATGGAAGGCCTTGTAGTTCCCATTGGTAAATCCAAGTAGGTGAAAGGCATGGTCCCCAACTTGCAACCCAGGATAGAAGCTATTCTGTTGGCCTCATCATGTCAGATGTTCATTGGCACCATTGAAAATTTTGCAAAGTTGGCTGACAACCCAGTTGAGGCAACAAAAACTTCAAGCATATATTTGAGAGCCAGAAGCTGATGATCTAAAGCAGGTAAAACAATTAAAGTGGCATCAACATATTGTACTATGGGATAATCCTGACATTGGGTTGGGATTGGAAGTGTTAAGATTCCTTTTGAGCACATGTCATTGACCACAGATTGCAGAAGATCAACAACAAGCACAAAAAACAAGGGTGACATAGGATCACCATGCCTAACATCTCTCTTACATTTGAAGTGATGCCCATGCACACCATTGAGTAACACAAAGGAGGTACCTGATAACAGAATACTGTGCATCCACAAGATCCACTTATCATTGAATCATTTGTATTTTAGAATCCTAAGAATGGCATCATTCTCAATAGTATCAAAAGCCTTTGTGAAATCCAATTTCAAAAGCACAATGGGTCTTTTTGAGGCATGAAATTGATGTATATATTCAAAGCACCAGCCCAGGCAATCCTGTATGGATCTAGACTTTAAAAAATCATACTAATTTTTATGAATGCAAGATACAATAACTTTCCGCAGTCCATTGGCCAAGATCTTTGTAAGAATCTTCAAGCAAGTGTTGGTAAGAGATATTGGTCTATAATCATTCAATCCCTCAGGACTGAGCTTTTTTGGAATCAAAGTTATGAGAGAGCTATTAATACACTCATGATCAAGCTTCCCTTCAGAAAACTCCTTGACCAATTGCATGAAATCAACCTTAATTATAGCCCAACACTTCTTTAGAAAAAGGCCAGTGAAGACATCAGGTCCAGGAGCTTTGTCCGGTGGCATTTCCTTAATCACGATATCAATTTCCTCCTCAGTAAAAGGCCTAGTTAACTCATCAAGTCCCTCAACTCTTTTAGTAATATTTGGCATGTCAAAGCCCATATGAGTGCCATTAGGGCAACCCATCCTCTGTTTAAAATCCTGCAAAAAGCCCTGCTATTGTTGCATGATCAAACACCACCTGTCTGTCTTCAGAGGTAATACTAGAAACAGTGTTGGACCTATAGCGCTCAGTAGCCATGACATGGGAAATTTTTCTGTTTTCCTCCCCCAACTTTGATGCCCCTGATTTTGCATCTCTGCTTCCAGTAAATAAATTGTAACCTAAGAATATCCTCCAGATGAAGTTTTATTATCATTTTGAAATTAGACTCGGGCACAGATAAAGGCCTCTGCTCTTCCAAACCATCCAAAAAATGAATCACTTTGTTGCAGTCAGAGATCAAAGATTTAACCTTAGAAAGGTTGATTTGCTAGTGTTTGAGAGCAAACCCAAGGGCTTTAAACTTTGTAGAGATGATAGCTGTAGAAGATTTCCGATGGACTGGTGTAGCGACCAGACCTCAAACGGTCCAATCTTTGTGCTCAGGTGTCATCCCTGGATCAGTAATGCTGACACCACATAGTACTTGAAGGATTTATAACAGAGTAGCAATCACACACTTATTACATCGAGTGTCTCAAAAGAGAACTTATTACAATAAATATGGCTTAAGGCCATCTAATGACGATAACAACGGAAGGCTTGGAAGATAAGTGAGTCCATCAACTCCAACGACATCACTGAGTATAGAACCACGACCTAAAAACTCCTTAATCGTCGTCTGAAAAGTATGCAACATTAACGTTGCAGCCCGAAACGGGCCAGCACATGGAATATGCTGGCAAAGTAACACACAGAGAGTAATGGAATAATCAGGCTATTCTATAAGCATATTTGGCTGGTGGAAAGCTCTATGGTTACAGTTTTGCGTAAAGCCAATTTTGCCCTACTACAAAGGAATAAATTTTATTTAACTATCATGGTGGTTGTTAAACATTGAGAATGGTTGACAGCATTCTAATCCCAATTAAGCATCATCATTAAACAAACCCAACAGAATTAATTCTAGAGTAACATGTTGAGATTCACATGATAATCCAGGTACTAGATACTCAAGATGTCCATAACCGGGGACACAGCTAACCATGATTAGTTTATACACTCTACAGAGGTTTGCGCACTTTTCCCCACAAGACTCGATCTCCTCCGTTGGGATTCTCGCACTACATGGTGTTTGAGAAACGGATGACAAAGACATATTCTTCCAGAAGCGCTAGCACCTTACGAACGGGTAGACCGTACCAACCTACATCCCCTACATATGCTAGTCTACCACTGTAAGAGTTCGCACAACTTAGTCAACTATGCTAGAGCCCATAATAGCTTGTGGCTGCACACGGAAGTTTCTAGCATGAATAATCTCATGATCCCTTTGAGCCTGGGTGGCGGTCCATAAAGAAAAACAGGCAATCGCTGGAATACCCAGGTGCCTCAATCCACCCAGATGTGTATTTAAGTTACCACCTTAAGTAAACCATTAATTAACAATATCACATCTGTCATGGATACACTCACCCAGTCCACGTCTACGAGCATAGCATGGCATAATAAGCAAACATAAAAGAAACTCCCAAAGGTTTGATAATAACAAGTAATAGGTACTACCTCAACTACTTCCCAAACCCACAATTTAATTAGATCCTAATCATGCAATGTGTGAGGATAGATCTAATGCAATAAAACTGGGTAGTTGGAAAGCATGATCAAAGTGTTACTTGCCTTGCTGATGATCCGGGAAACCTAGCGATTCGAAGTAGCAAGCGGCGCACTCCGGGTACTCTATCACAAACAAACAAGCATACAATAAGTACTCAACTAATGCACAAGTAAAACGCAAATAAGAAATCTAACCAGAAAGGTCAACTTAAGAACTCCGGTTGGCAAAAAGAATCAAATCGAACGAAGCAACGAAAAGCAAACGGCAAAAGAAACAAGCTTCGTTTACTATTCTGGATCTAGGGTAATTTTTACAGTGGCAAAAACGTGTTTAAGTTGGTTAAACGGAAAGAGGGTTTCGAGACGAAACTCCAGGCGCTTGAATCACCTGATTCCGACAAACGAGCGAAAAGTTAGACTAAAACGAAAATCGGATCAGAAATCGCGATCTAGAAAATCGCGGATTTTTTCCGAGAAAAAGAAAAACGACGAACGTTCGTTAAAACGAACGAACGAGCGAACGCTCGCTATTTAAATAAACCGAAAAAACCGATCTATTTAAAAAAACCTAAACTAAAAAAACGAACAAAACTGTCAGAAAAACCGAACGGTTTTTCGGGAAAAACCGGCGGCGGCGAGGTCTACCTCCAGCGACGGATCCGGCGGGCGGCGGCGGTGCTAGGGCGGCGGGGCGGCGGCGCAGTGTGGCGGCGGGGCGGCGGCTGGGCGCTAGGGTTTCGGCCCGGGGCGGGCCGGCAGCTTATAAAGGCTGAGATCGGAGGAGTCCGGGCCTAACACGGCCCGTAGGTCGGTTCAGTTTTTTTTAAAATTACGCTCAGAAAAAACAAAAGGAATACTAAACGGACTCGAAAAATCTCGAAATAAATTTTCCCCGGCTCCTAAAATCAAGCCGAACAGGATGAACATTTATTTGGGGCCTAAATGCAATTTTGAAAAACGTGCATTTTTCCTAAATTCAAATAAAATAGCAAATAAAACCAGAATAATTCTTATTTGATTGTTTTATTAAATCCTCAATATTTCTTTATTTTGGGAAGGTCATTTTATTCCCTCTCTCATATTTTTGTAATAGAAATAGTTGAAGATAAAATAAATAAAATCAAATGATCCTATTTTCAAAATTTGAGACAACTCAAATTTGAAAATAACGAAATCCCTAGCTCTCTCCGAGGGTCCTTGAGTTGCGTGAAATTTCTAGGATCAACCAAAATGCAATAAATATGATATGCAATGATGATCTAGTGTATAACATTCCAAATTGAAAATTTGGGATGTTACAAACCTACCCCCCTTAAGATGAATCTCGCCCTCGAGATTCGGGTTGGCTAGAAAATAGGTGAGGGTGGTCCTTCAGCAAATCTTCCTCTCGCTCCCAGGTGGCTTCATCCTCTGTGTGGTGGCTCCACTAAACCTTGCAAAACTTGATAACTTTGCTGCGCGTGACTCGACTGGCATACTCTAGAATCTTAACTGGTTTCTCCTCATAGGTCAAATCACTGTCCAACTGAATTGCTTCCAGTGGTAACGTATCTCTCAGCGGTATTTCAGCCATCTCTGCATGGCATTTCTTCAGCTGGGAAACGTGGAACACGTCGTGAACTCCTGACAATCCTTCGGGCAATTCCAATTTGTAGGCCACTTCTCCCATACGCTCCAAAACATTGTATGGTCCTACAAAACGTGGCGCTAACTTTCCCTTAACTCCAAAGCGCTTAACTCCTCGAAGTGGTGATACTCGAAGATAAACTCGGTCTCCGACTTCGTAAACTGTCTCCTTGTGTTTAGAATCTGCATAACTCTTCTGCTTGGACTAAGCTACCTTGAGCCTATCGCGAATCAATTTCACTTTATGTTCATACTCCTTTATCAGATCCGGTCCAAACAACTGGCGGTCTCCAACTTCATCCCAAGACAATGGGGTCCTGCACCTCCTTCCGTACAAAGCTTCGAAAGGGGCCATCTTCAAACTGGATTGATAGTTGTTGTTGTAAGAGAACTCTACATACGGCAAATTCTTGTCCCAACTAGATCCGTAATCTAGCGCACAAGATCTCAGCATATCCTCCAAAATCTGATTAACTCTCTTGGTCTGTCCATCTGTCTGCGGATGGAAGGCTGTGCTAAACTCCAGTCTGGTTCCCAAAGTTTCATGCAACTGATTCCAGAACTTTGAGGTAAATTGGGTTCCTCTATCTGATACAATGCTCCTTGAAACTCCATGTAGACATACAATCCTGGTCATGTATATCTTTGCCAACTTTGCACTGTTATAGGTAGTCTTCACGGGAATGAAATGAGCTACCTTTGTCGAACGATCGACTACAACCCATATCGAGTCGTAGCCTGAACGTGTTCGGGGTAATCCGGTAATAAAGTCCATGCCTTGCTTATCCCACTTCCATTTGGGTATCGGCGATGGCTGTAGCAATCCTGCTGGCTTCTGATGCTCTGCCTTTACTCTCTGACATACATCACAAACTGCTACATATTCTGCAATATCCTTCTTCATTTCGGTCCACTAGAATATATCCTTCAAATCCAAATACATCTTGGTATTTCCTGGGTGAATCGAATATGGTGAATCATGGGCCTCCTGTAAGATTAACTTCCTGATCTCCGAATCATTTGGTACATAGATACGGTCTTCAAACCATAAGGTATCATGCTCATCCTCATGAAATCCCTTAGCTTTTCCTTTGCTCATTTTCTCCTTAATAGAAGCAATCTCCTTGTCAGTCTTTTGGGCTTCTCTGATCTTATCCATCAACGTAGACTGAATCTCCAATGCTGCTACGTAGCCTTTCGGGACTATTTCCAAGCATAGCTCTCGAAGATTTTCGGCTAGCTCCCTTGGTAAATCTCCCGTCTTTAGGGTGTTGACATGACTCTTACGGCTTAACGTGTCAGCTACTACGTTAGCCTTGCCGGGGTGATAATGCAATTTCATATCATAGTCCTTGATGAGCTCCAACCATCTCCTTTGTCTGAGGTTCAACTCCTTTTGGGTGAAAATAGACTTCAAACTCTTGTGATCCGTGTACACCTCGCAATGGTTTCCAATTAGAAAATGTCTCCAAGTCTTCAATGCATGCACTACGGTTGCTAACTCCAAATCATGCGTAGCATAATTCAACTCATGAGGCTTAAGCTGTCGTGAGGCATATGAAACAACTCTTCCTTCCTGCATAAGAACTGCTCCAAGTCCTCGACGTGAAGCGTCACAATACACCTCATAATCCTTGGTCTGATCCGGTAAAATCAACATTGGTGAGGTAACCAAACGTTTCTTCAACTCCTGAAAACTAGCTTCACATTCCTCAGTCCATATGAACTTGGTATCCTTCTTCAACAACTCCGTCATAGGCTTCGCAATCTTTGAGAAATTCTCAATAAACCTTCGGTAGTATACTGCGAGTCCAAGAAAACTCTGGATCTCTCCAACTGTGGTTGGCGCTTCCCACTTGGTCACGGTATCAACTTTAGTGGGATCTACCGCTATACCTTCTCTGGATATAACGTGTCCGAGAAATCCAACTTCCTTCAACCAAAACTCACATTTGCTGAACTTGGCATATAGTTGATGTTCTCTGAGTTTACCAAGCACCAAATGCAAATGCTCCTTATGCTCTTCTTCATTCTTCGAGTAAACCAGGATATCATCAATGAACACTACGACGAACTTATCCAAGAACTCCATAAACACTTTGTTCATCATGTTCATAAAATATGCAGGTGCATTAGTCAGACCAAATGACATAACGGTATACTCGTACAGCCCATACCTGGTGGTAAAAGCCGTCTTGGGTATATCTTGTTCTCGAATCTTCAACTGGTGGATCCTGATCGTAGATCGATCTTGGAAAATACCTTAGCTCCTTGCAATTGATCAAACAGATCATTGATCATTGGTAGTGGGTACTTGTTCTTGATGGTTACTTCATTCAAACCTCGATAATCAACAACCATCCTTAACGATCCATCCTTCTTTTCCACTAGAAGTACTGGCGATCCCCAAGGTGAAGAACTTGGGCGAATATATCCTTTATCCAGTAACTCCTTAATTTGCTTCTTAATTTCCACCAAATCCTTTGCATGCATCCTATATGGTCTCTTTGATATTGGCCCTGTGCCTGGCAAAAGCTCAATCAAAAACTCAATATCTCTATCTGGTGGCATGCCTGACAACTCTTCTGGAAACTTCGGGGAAATCCTTCACTACTGGTACTTCTTCCTGCACAACTCCTGTTAAACAATTTGCTTGAGTCCTCTTTGGCACATGTCGGGATACATACTTGATCCTTCTCCCTTCTGGGGTGGTAAGCAAGATCGACTTACTGGCGCAATCGATGTTTCCACCATACCTCAACAACCAATCCATGCCTAATATCACATCCAATCCTTGTGATTCCAACACTATTAGGTCTGAGGGAAATACGTAGTTACCAATCCTTAATGGCAACCGATCACACCATAGGCTAGCCATATATTCTGCTCCAGGCGAGGTTACTAACATGGGTGACCTAAGGGCTTGGGTTGGCGGTTTATACTTATCCACAAATCCCCTTGATATGTATGAATGAGATGCACCAGTATCAAAAAGAACAAGTGCAGTAAATGACTTAACCAAAAACGTACCGATTACTGCATCCGGCTGCTCTTCAACCTCCTCCATGTTAACGTGGTTCACCTGTCCCCTATTGAAAGGGTTCGGCTTCTTCCCAGAGCTTCCATTGCCATTTCCATTCTGTGATTCAGGACATTCATTGGCATAATGTCCGGTCTTCTGGCACTTAAAGCAAGTGACTTGGCTCAGGTCTCTCTTGGCTGGGATCGATGGGTTGGTGCAGTTCTGGCCGTTACCTCCTCCATTCCCATTACCATTCTTGGTGCCATTGTGATTGTGCGAGCTACCTCCTCCATGGGTATGCTGAAAATGTCCTCCCGGTCTAGGGGTGAAACGTGGCTTCTGTTGAGCTCCTAAAGTGTACTTCCCTTGTCCATACTTCCTCTTGCGATTCTCAATCTGCTGCAGCTTCCCTTCAATCATGAGAGCACGATCTACCAACTCCTGGTAGTTGTTGAAGGTTGCTACCATCAACTGCATGCTCAACTCATCATTCAGTCCTTCCAGAAACTTCTCCTTCTTAGCTGCATCCGTAGCAACGTCATCTGGGGCATAACATGCTAATTTACTAAAGTCCTCCACATACTGGCCAACAGTCCGTCCTCCTTGGCGCAAGTTGCGAAACTCTCGCTTCTTCGTAGCCATAGCTCCTGCTGAAACATGGGAAGTTCGAAAAGCCTGCTGAAACTGGTCCCACGTGATAGTGTCTACGGGAAAAGTGGCTGTGAAATTCTCCCACCATGATGCTGCGGGTCCTTCAAGCTGATGTGCGGCAAACTTCACCTTTTCTGCATCCGTGCATCCTGCTATGGTCAACTCCCTAGCTGTTTTGCGGAGCCAATCATCTGCTACTATCGGCTCGGTGCTACTGGAAAACACCGGCGGATTTAGCCTAAGAAAACGGGCTAAGTGATCAACAGGTGGTGGTGGGGGTGGGTTGTTGTTGTTGTTCCCCTGATTCTGATTCTGGACTAGCAACTGCATCAACGTGTTTTGCTGCTGGATCAACTGGGTGAGCTCTGGCGGAAAGGTAAATCCAGGGTCACGTCTCGAAGGCATCTGAGGGTTTAGAAAAGATGAGATTTAAGAATAGAGGGGTCTATAGAGAAAACACTACCCATATGCACATGAGGAAAAACAAACAATTCACTTCATTCAAACAATCAAACAAGGGCATACAAACGATCTAACTATCGCAAAAGTGATCGGACTACTATATTTACATGGTGGTCTACTACTACTGATGAGGTGGTCTACTAGAAATATTCTTCGGTTGCAGACTCCATTATATCTGCTCCTGCTTCATCCACGTAGTCATCATCGCTATCATCTGGATCCGAGTCGGTGTCGTCGATGATGATGTAGTCTTCTGAGAGAATCTCCTTGGGTTCTTCGTCTTCTTCTACTGGTGTAGGGCCTCCCATAAATATTCCGATCTTCTTGATCAGATCGTCATTCTTCTCCACTAATACTTCTATTTCCTCTTCATAATCTTCACGTGTAGCCTTGAGCTCTTCCTCCAGTTCCTTGATTCTTGTCCTTGCCT
The DNA here is from genome assembly GCF_002162155.2 of Triticum dicoccoides. Taxonomy (NCBI): domain Eukaryota; kingdom Viridiplantae; phylum Streptophyta; class Magnoliopsida; order Poales; family Poaceae; genus Triticum; species Triticum dicoccoides. The sequence continues at coordinate 380,966,275 of NC_041388.1, forward strand.
TCTTCAGATCTATCATGTCGGCGCACATCTAGTTCTCCTTGCGTCGAATGTGCTGGTTTAACTCCTGGATAAAAGCTGCAACTGATCTATCCTTTCTGGTGCTGATCATCTCCCAGTGCTCATCTCGGTGCCTACAAATCTGGTAGATAGTATCATTAAGATCATTGCGGTAGACTTCTCCAATGCGTCCCATGGCGGTGTGAGCTGCCATGCTCTTTCCTAGACTCCAAGTTGGTGCATCAAAAGAAAACTCTATGGGCTCAGTGACTGGCATGAACGTCCTTCCTGGAACTTGAACTTGAATCATCCAGTGCTCCTCTTCAGGTAAAGTGGCGTTTTAGGTTCCGGTGAAGCGTGGTACTCCTATGTTAAGGTATCTAGTGACTTCCTTCAAGTGACGTCCAAAGGGTGTATCTTCATCTGGTTGAGTGAACTTGTTCCTTGCATCCGCCATCCTAAAAGAGTAGAAAAGATGAGAAGTCAGAAAAGAGAGGAGAGTGAGTAGTGATGTAGGTCTTTTAGCTTAGTGGTCGTGTCCTACAGTCAGCGTGTGCTCTGATACCATCTTGTAGCGACCAGACCTCAAACGGTCCAATCTCTGTGCTCAGGTGTCATCCCTGGATCAGTAATGCTGACACCACACAGCACTTGAAGGATTTATAACAGAGTAGCAATCACACACTTATTACATCGAGTGTCTCAAAAGAGAACTTATTACAATAAATATGGCTTAAGGCCATCTAATAACGATAACAGCGGAAGGCTTGGAAGATAAGTGAGTCCATCAACTCCAACATCATCACTGAGTATACAACCATGACCTAAAAACTCCTTAATCATCATCTGAAAAGTCTGCAACATTAACATTGCAGCCCGAAACGGGTCAACACATGGAATATGCTGGCAAAGTAACACATAGAGAGTAATGGAATAATCAGGCTATTCTATATGCATATTTGGCTGGTGGAAAGCTCTATGGTTACAGTTTTGCGTAAAGCCAATTTTGCCCTACTACAAAGGAATAAATTTTATTTAACTATCATGGTGGTTGTTAAACATTGAGAATGGTTGATAGCATTCTAATCCCAATTAAGCATCATCATTAAACAAACCCAACAGAATTAATTTTAGAGTAACATGTTGAGATTCACATGATAATCCAGGTACTAGATACTCAAGATGTCCATAACCGGGGACACGGCTAACAATGATTAGATTATACACTCTGCAGAGGTTTGCGCACTTTTCCCCACAAGACTCGATCTCCTCCGTTGGGATTCTCGCACTACATGGTGTTTGAGAAACGGATGACCAAGACATAGTCTTTCAGAAGCGCTAGCACCTTACGAACGGGTAGACCGTACCAACCTACATCCCCTACATCTGCTAGTCTACCACTATAAGAGTTCGCACAACTTAGTCAACTATGCTAGAGCCCATAATAGCTTGTGGCTACACACGGAAGTTTCTAGCATGAATAATCTCATGATCCCTTTGAGCCTGGGTGGCGGTCCATAAAGAAAAATAGGCAATCGCTGGAATACCCAGGTGCCTCAATCCACCCAGATGTGTATTTAAGTTGCCACCTTAAGTAAACCATTAATTAACAATCTCACATCTGTCATGGAGACACTCACCCAATCCACGTCTACTAGCATAGCATGGCATAATAAGCAAACATAGAAGAAACTCCCAAAGGTTTGATAATAACAGGTAATAGGTACTACCTCAACTACTTCCCAAACCCACAATTTAATTAGATCCTAATCATGCAATGTGTGAGGATAGATCTAATGCAATAAAACTGGGTAGTTGGAAAGCATGATCAAAGTGTTACTTGCCTTGCTGATGATCCGGGAAACCTAGCGATTCGAAGTAGCAAGCGGCGCACTCCGGGTACTCTATCGCAAACAAACAAGCATACAAATAAGTACTTAACTAATGCACAAGTAAAACTCAAATAAGAGATCTAACCAGAAAGTTCAACTTAAGAACTCCGGTTGGCAAAAAGAATCAAATCGAACGAAACAACGAAAAGCAAACGGCAAAAGAAACAAGCTTCATTTACTATTCTGGATCTAGGGTAATTTTTACACTGGAAAAAACTTGTTTAAGTTGGTTAAGCAGAAAGAGGATTTCGAGACGAAACTCCAGGCACTTGAATCGCCTGATTCCGATAAACGAGCGAAAAGTTAGACTAAAACGAAAATCGGATCAGAAATCGCGATCTGGAAAATCGCGGATTTTTTCCGAGAAAAAGAAAAACGACGAACGTTCGTTAAAACGAACGAACGAGCGAACGCTCGCTATTTAAATAAACCGGAAAACCGATCTATTTTAAAAAAATGAAACTTAAAAAAACGAACAAAACCGTCAGAAACCGGACGGTTTTTCGGGAAAAACCGGAGCGGCGAGGTCTACCTCCGGCGACGGATCCGGCGGGTGGCGGTGGTGCTAGGGCGGCTGGATGGCGGCGGTCGGCGGCGGCGGCGCGGGGCGGCGGCGCAGCGCGGCGGTGGGGTGGCGGCTGGGCGCTAGGGTTTCAGCCCGAGGCGGGCCGGCGGCTTATAAAGGCTGAGGCCGGAGGAGTCCGGGCCTAACACGGCCCGTAGGTCGGTTCAGTTTTTTTAAATAAAGTTACGCAGAAAAAAACAAAAGGAATACTAAACGGACTCCAAAAATCCCGGAATAAATTTTCCCCGACTCCTAAAATCAAGCCGAACAGGATGAACATTTATTTGGGGCCTAAATGCAATTTTGAAAAACACGCATTTTTCCTAAATTCAAATAAAATAGCAAATAAAACCAAAATAAATCTTATTTGATTTTTTTATTAAATCCTCAGTATTTCTTTACTTTGGGAAAGTCATTTTATTCCCTCTCTCATATTTATGTAATAGAAATAACTGAAGATAAAATAAATAAAATCAAATGATCCTATTTTCAAAATTTGAGACAACTCAAATATGAAAATAACGAAATCCCCAACTCTCTCCGAGGGTCCTTGAGTTGCGTGAAATTTCTAGGATCAACCAAAATGCAATAAATATGATATGCAATGATGATCTAGTGTATAACATTCCAAATTGAAAATTTGGGATGTTACAACTGGTTTGCTCCAAGTTTCTCTGACACATTCAAGAAAAACAAGTAAGTTAGCCCAATAATTTTCAAAATGAAAACCCTTGGCTTTAGGGATGGTAGTTTTGATTTGCACAACACAAGGCACATGATCAGAATTTGTCCTGGCCAAGGGCAAAACCATAGTGTTAGGATAACAAGAGGTCCAAGATACAGTTGTAAAGAACCAATCAATCTGCTCGAGGGGCACATTTTGCATATTTGACCAAGTATATCTTATGACCTTGAGAGGAAGTTCAATTAAGCCAAGTTGCCCAATGACTTAATTAAAAATGAACATATCATTTACATTTCCTCCAAGTTTATTCCTATTTTCCATAGAGCATAAAAAGTTGAAATCTCCCAACAAGAGCCAGTTACCTTCAGCAGGAATAACTAGATCATGCAACTAGTTAATAAAGTCCTCTCGTGCTGGGTTTTGACAGGGCCCATAAACTATGAAAAGCATCCAAAAGCCAAAGTTGTGATTGGACTTAAACACCACAATAATACCATAGTTAGCAGAGTGAATGAGCGTGCCAGAAAAGACAGCAGAGTTCCACAACATGATCATACCACCAGACGGTCTAGTTGAGGGCGCATAAATAAAATGATCAAAATGTCTTGGATAGAATTTATGAATATAACATTGATCTATGATCTCACATTTAGTTTCTTGCAAACAAACCACCGAACAAGCACTTTCATCAATTTTCTGACGGACTGTCCGTTGCCGTTCATCAGAATTCAGACCACGTACGTTCCAACATAAAACTTTCCAGTCTCTAAAGTTGTACTGATTCATTACAGACCATAATAAACGCAACAACAAAAGGCTACCATGTAATGACAGAGCTAGTTCAACCTTATAGCCAAATAAAAGTTTAGACAAGATAGAAAACAAATCCTAAGATAAATGCTTTTCACAAAGGTTAACCATAAACCCCAACAATGCAATAATTTAACTATCATTGAAACTGGAAGAAGCAAACGTAGACTTGCGGGATGTAGCATTAAGCTTCTCCTTGGTCAACTTCTCAGGGGCAATGCCAAGGTGTCCACCAACACATTGGATAACAACAATGGGAGTAGGAGGTGGAACTACAGCATGAGGTCCATCAGGTAGACACATGGGTGTTGGCTGATCATTAGGCTGCACCTTGCACCTCTTAGTGGGCTTTGTTGAGGGTTTCTTCAAGAAAGCAGGCCTGACCGGGGAGGAGTGCTTGAAACAATTCCACAGAGCAGAGAGCCGAGCACTACGCCTCACATTAGAGTCAACAACCGCGGTCCTTGTTTTGCGATCAGGAGTCGGATGTTTGGCAGGAGCAGCACTGAAACTGAAAGCATTCATTTTCACATCAGACAGAAAAAAGTGCCCATAGAACAATCCTCAATTGCAGAGTCAAAACAGAGAGCACGAGCAACTGGAGGCCTTCTTAGAGCAATAACAGACTTACGGACAAGAGAAAGGCGATGAACCAACTTGTTTCCCATAGTTGAGTATGGGAAAGTAACTTCCCAGGATCTTTTGGAGAGAATAACCGGCTTGAAAGGACTTGAAAATGAACTCCCTTGGAATTTGCATGATCTCAAAGATGGGCAACATGCGTACAAAGCTCCTAGACACTTCATAACTGGAGGAAGTTTAGGTCAAAGACAGTTAGAACCTGACCAATGATGACCGAATGTTGTATGAGTGGTCTTTCTCCCTGATTTTTTTTGGAATAATGTGAATTTATAGTATCATGGGGGTCATCAGCGGGGCCACCATGTGGGTACAACCCACCTGGGCACACCAGGAGAGGGGGCGCGCCCTGGTGGGTTGTGCCCACCCAGGGGCCCCTCCCCGGTGGGTCTTGGCTCCAGAAATTCTTATTATTGGTATAAAAAATCCTCAAAGAGTTTCGTTCCATTCCGAGAACTTTTATTTCTGCACAAACACAACACCATGGTAGTTCTGCTGAAAACAGCGTCAGTCTGGGGTTAGTTTCATTCAAATCATGCAAATTAGAGTCCAAAACAAGAGAAAAAGCGTGAGAAAAAATAGATATGTTGGAGACGTATCAACTCCCCCAAGATTAAACCTTTGCTTGTCCTCAAGCAATTCAGTTGATAAACTGAAAGTGAGAAAGAAAAACTTTTACGCACTCTTTTGCTCTTGTTTGCATAAATAAGCTTAAACAACACCTAGGTTTTCAGCCAACATTATAACTAACCATGTCAACAATAACTCTTAAAGATTATAATGATTCATATCAATGACATAATCAGCTAGCGAGCAATAATAAGATATCTCAAACGGCAACATGTTGTCAAAACAACCATGATATAATATGACAATAATGGTATCTTGCTAGCCCTTTCTGAGACCGTAAAACATAAATGCAGTGCACCTCCAAGGTTCAAGCATCGACTACACATTGTAATTCATGGTAGAAAAGATCCAGTCATGATGCACCCAAAATTAGCTCTACACAATGCATAAATCATGACCGATGTGCTCTATTCAGTTTCTAGCACTTGTTTATAGAAGGTGATGACACAACATAAAAGTAAATTGATAGCGCCTTCGCAGAGGGAAGCAGTGATTTGCAAAGGTGCCAGATCTCAATTTTTAGAACAGAGATAAATGATATTTTGAGACATGCACCCTTATCATTCACTTCACGACCATCAGTTATCAACATCTTCCATGCTAAGCATGCTAGTGGCGGTTCCCAAGCAGAAAGTAAAGGTTTTGACTCCATTGGGAGTTTTTGTTTGATTATTTAAGAGATCAACTCTTTTGTATTTTGTAGTTTGGGACTGGGCATCCCTATTACCGCCCATTTCCTCGTGCGATAGCGAGTGAATAAACACTCGACCTGAGGATAACATGCTTAGCATGGAAGATATTGACCACCTCCTGTCGTTCCATGAACGATCCAGGAACACAAAACGGATAATTTTTTAGAAGTTTTTAGAGGTGGCACATGCAAATTTACTTAGGACGGCAGGGTAATACCGTATATAGATAGGTATGGTGGACTCAGTTGGAATAACTTTGGGTTCAAGGTTTTTGATGTACAAGCAGAATTCCCACTTAGTACAGGCGAAGGCCGGCAATTTAAGATTGGGAAGCGGCCAGCTAGAGAGCAACAACGATCATAACCAGGAATTATGCATAACTAACATTGGACACTAGCATGAGTAGGATATGAACACCATGAACATAAACATTATAGAGGCTATGTTGGTTTTGATTCAACTACATGCATGAACATGTACCAAGTCAAGCCAGTTGAACATTCAGAGGAGGATACCATATCATCATACTACATCACAATCATTTTAATGCTATGTTGATATCCAAGATAAATCATTATCCACTCCAAGCTACTTATGCATGGCATGAGAAACTATAATCTCTAATTGTCATTGCAAACATGTTTAATCATAATGGGCTGAATCATGGGCTCTAGGTTAAGCATATTTACACAGACAAGACAAGTCGAGTTCATACCAGTTTCTATTTGCCACGGCCAGCTCATCGAATATCGTCATTATTGCCTTTCACTTCCACGACCGAATGATATAAAAATAATAATAGTGCAAGAGTGCCACAGACTAAGCTAGAATCTGCAAACATTTTATTCAATAGGAGAAGACAAGGTAAAATGGGCTCTTTATTAGTTCAACAATTATTCATATGAGAGCCACTCAACATTTTCATCGTGGTCTTCTCCTTGGTACAACTCGAATAAAAGAAAAGAATTTCGGAGAAACACATTAAAATATTTTTGGAGTTTTTGGTTTTCTTTAACAAGCAAATAAAAAGCAAAAACGAGAAAAACTATTTACATGGGAAAGCTCCCAACAAGCAAAAGAAGAACATGGAAATCTTTTTGGATTTTCTTTTTGGTACTACTACTGAGCATGCATAGAAAGTAAATTACTACAACTAATTTTTTGGTTTTTCTAAAGTTTTTCAAACACAAGAAGAAAGCAAGAAAAATAGATCTAATCATGGATGATACAATGAAAAAGTGTGAGAACCAACAAATGGAATGATATATGAACATGAATATAATGTCGGTGAGAAACACGTACTCCCCCAAGCTTAGGCTTTTGGCCTAAGTTGGTAGTGAATCAGTAGCCTGGAGGGTAGTAGTCGGTGTGGTAAGTCACACAGGCTCTCGGGGCGGAGGCCTCAACATTTCAGCAAAGCGCTCAAATTCTTCATCATCATTCTTTTTAGTTGACTTAGGTGGAAAAGGCATAGGTTTTTGAACCCATGGTTCTCTTTCTTTGTCGTGTTTTGTAGCAATGAAGTCTCTTTTGTCATATCTTTTATTTTTAGGTTGTGGGTTATCAAGAACAACAGGTGGTTCTATCTCAACATCATTATCTAGTTCTTTATCATTGGTTGGTTGAGAGTCTTCATGAACCTCATCATTATCTTTTTCATTATCATTAACTGAGTGTTCATTACTAGATTGAGTTTCAGCATCAGAGATAGAAATTTCATTATCATTATCAGGAGGTTTTTCTATTTCAGGTTCACTAGAAGTGTGCAAAGTCCTATCATTTTTCTTTTTATTTTTCTTTCTAGAAGGACTAGGTGCACTAGTGTTGTTTCTTTGTGAATATTGTTCAATTCTTTTAGGGTGTCCCTTAGGATAAAGTGGTTCCTGAGTCATTTTGCCTCCTCTAGTTGCAACTCTAACAGCAAAGTCATCCATATTATGATTCATTTCATCAAGCAATTCTTTTTGAGATTTAGCAACTTGTTATAACTGAGTTTGAACCATAGAAGCATGTTTTCCAACACCTCTAACATCATTTGATATTCTAAATAACAAGTCACTCAAGTGAGCTATCATATCAGAATTATATTGCAATTGTTTCATAACATTTTCATTGAAGTGATCTTGTTTTCTAATGTAGTTTTCAAACTCATAAAGGCATTGCCTAGGATGCATATTGTGAGGATTATCATTATCATTGAACTTCATAAGAGAATTTACCTCCACCACCTTAGGCATTGGTAGTGTATTAAGCCCATGTATTTCTTCAATAGGAGGTAAAATTTTAACATCCTCAGCTTTAATACCTTTTTCCTTCATAGATTTCTTTGCCTCTTGCATATCTTCGGGACTGATATATAATATACCCCTCTTCTTCGGAGTGGGTTTAGGTGGTGGTTCAGGAATAGTCCAATCATCATAATTTTTCAATATGCTATTCAATAATTCTTCATCTTGAGCAATAGTTTGTTCCCTGAAAACACAACCAGCACAACTATCTGGGAAGTCCCTAGAAGCAGCGGTTAGTCCATTATAGAATATATCAAGTATTTCATTTTTCTTAAGAGGATGATCAGGCAAATCATTAAGTAACTGGCAAAGCCTCCCCAAGCTTGTGGGAGACTCTCTTATTTAGTTTGCACAAAGTTAAATATTTCCTGTAAGGCAGCTTGTTTCATATGAGCAGGGAAATATTTTTCAGAGAAGTAATAAACCATATCGTAGGGACTACGCACACAACCAGGAGAAAGAGTATTGTACCAAGCTTTAGCATCACTGAGGGAGTCCTGGATTAGGGGGTCTCCGGACAGCCGGACTATATCCTTTGGCCGGACTGTTGGACTATGAAGATACAGGATTGAAGACTTCATCCCGTGTCCGGATGGGACTCTACTTGGCGTGGAAGGCAAGCTAGGCAATACAGATATGTATATCTCCTCCTTTGTAACCGACCTTGTGTAACCCTAGCCCCTTCCGGTGTCTATATAAACCGGAGGGGTTTAGTCCGTAGGACACCATACAATCATACCATAGGCTAGCTTCTAGGGTTTAGCCTCTCCGATTTCGTGGTAGATCAACTCTTGTACTACTCATATTATCAAGAATAAATCAAGCAGGACGTAGTGTTTTACCTCCATCAAGAGGGCCCGAACCTGGGTAAAACATCGTGTCCCCTGCCTCATGTTACCATCCACCTTAGACGCACAGTTCGGGACCCCCTACCCGAGATCCGCCGGTTTTGACACCGACATTGGTGCTTTCATTGAGAGTTCCTCTATGTCATCATCATTAGGCTTGATGGCTCCTTCAATCATCGATAGTGATGCAGTTCAGGGTGAGACTTTTCTCCCCGGACAGATCTTTGTGTTCGGCGGCTTCGCACTACGGGCCAACTCGCTTGGCCATCTGGAGCAGATCGAGAGTTACGCACCTGGCCACCAGGTCAGTTTGGAAGCTTAAACTACACGGCCGATATCCGCGGAGACTTGATCTTCGACGGATTCGAGCCCCTTCCTAGTGCGCCACACGGTCACGATGAGCATAATTTAGCTCTGCCATCGGACAGTGTTCAGGAGATCGCGCCGGCAACCGCTCCGACCCTCAATTCGGAGCTAGTTGCGCCATCCATGGACGGGTGGATAGACCCCGCCACGGAGGCCGCACTCTCATCGACGATCGAGCCGAATATTGACCTTACCTTTCACGGGAGCCATGACGCTGAACTACCGGATTCTTCCCCGGCCATGGACTCCGAACCGCCTGCGCCCGTACCTATCGAATTCGACTGGGCGCTGATCATGGAGTTTACCTCCGCGGATATTTTTCAGCACTCGCCCTTCGGCGACATACTGAACTCATTAAGGTCTCTCTCCTTGTCAGGAGAGTCCTAGCCAAACTATGTCCCGCAGGATTGGTATGCCGATGAAGAAGAAATTCGCCGCCCACCCACCACCCACTTAGTAGCCACTGTCGATGATTTGACCGACATGCTCGACTTCGACTCTGAAGACATCGACGGCATGGACGATGATGCAGGAGGCGAACAAGAACAACTGCCCATAGGGCACTGGACAGCCACCTCGTCACATGACATATATATGGTGGACACACCCAAAGAAGGCAATGACGACAGGACAGCGGAGGATGACCCCTCCAAGAAGCAACCCAAGCGCCGACGTCAGCGGCGCCACTCTAAGTCTCGCCAAAGCAAAAGTGGTGACACCGGCACAGGAGATAATAGCACTCCGCACAGTGCCGAAGACGACAACAATCCCCTCCAGGAAGATTTAGGGCAGGAGGATGGAGAAGCCAGCCCTCCCGAGAGAGCGGCAGTTGGAGAGGCGGAGGATGATAATTACATGCCTCCCTCCGAAGACGAGGCAAGCCTCGACAATGACAAATGCGTCATGCCTGAGGATCATGTCGAACAAGAGCGCTTCAAGCGCCGGCTTATAGCCATGGCAAATAGCCTTAAGAAAAAGCAACAGCAGCTTCAAGATGATCAAGATTTGCTAGCTGACAGATGGACTGAAGTCCTTGCGGCCGAGGAATATAAACTCAAACGCCCCTCCAAGAGTTACCCAAAGTGCAAGTTGCTACCCCGACTGGAGGAGGAAGCACCAAAACCTACATCTCCAGCGTATGATGCGGCTGATCGGCCATCTCGTGGCCGCGACAAAGAGGCATTCCAGCCAAAAGTTCAGCCCGCACCCCGACACCACTCAAATAAAAATTTCAAGAGATGGGGAAATACGCCAGACCTGCGAGACGTATAGGAGGACAAAGCAAAACACACAAGATCGATCTACGGATCGCGAGGGCGCACCACTATGCGAGAGGATAACCCCCTATGCTTCACAGACGAAGTAATGGATCATCAAATCCTAGAGGGTTTCAAACCCGTAAATATAGAATCATACGACGGCACAACAGATCCGGCGGTATGGATCGAGGACTTCCTCCTGCACATCCACATGGCCCGCGGTGACGATCTACACGCCATCAAATACCTCCCACTTAAACTCAAAGGACCAGCTCGGCATTGGCTCAACAGCCTGCCAGCAGAATCCATTGGTTGTAGGGAAGATCTGGAAGCCGCATTCGTTGACAACTTCGAGGGCACTTATGTGCGACCACCAGATGCCGATGACTTGAGCCACATAATTCAGCAGCCAGAGGAATTGGCCAGGCAATTCTGGACACGGTTCCCAACAAAGAAAAATCAAATCGTCGACTGTCCGGATGCAGAGGCCCTAGCAGCTTTTAAGCACAACATCCGCGACGAGTGGCTTGCCCAGCACCTTGGCCAGGAAAAGCCGAAATCTATGGCAGCCCTCAGGACACTCATGACCCACTTCTGCGCGGGAGAAGACAGCTGGCTGGCTCGCAGCAATAACATATCAAAGAACCATGGTACTTCGGATACCAAGGATGGCAATGGCAGGTCACATCGCAACAAACACAAGCGCCGCATTAACAGCGACAATACCGAGGATACGGCAGTCAATGCCGGATTCAAAGGCTCTAAACCCGGTCAGCGGAAAAAGACATTCAAAAGAAGCACTCCAGGCCCGTCTAGTTTGGACCGTATACTCGACCGCTCGTGTCAAATACACGGTACCCCCGACAAGCCAGCCAACCACACCAACAGGGATTGTTGAGTGTTCAAGCAGGTCGGCAAGCTAAATGCCGAAAACAAAGATAAGGGGTCACATAGCGATGACGAGGAGGAGCCCCGTCAGCCGAACACCAGAGGACACAAGAGGTTCCCCCCAGAAGTGCGGACGGTGAACATGATATACACAACCCACATCCCCAAGAGGGAGCGGAAGCGTGCGCTAAGGGACGTATATGCGTTGGAGCCAGTCGCCCCAAAGTTCAACCCATGGTCCTCTTGTCCGATCACCTTCGATCGTAGGGACCACCCCACTAGTATCCGTCATGGAGGATTCGCTGCACTAGTCCTAGACCCAATCATTGACGGATTTAACCTCACTCGAGTCCTTATGGATGGCGGCAGTAGCCTGAACCTGCTTTATCAGGATACAGTGCGCAAAATGGGTATAGACCCCTCAAGGATCAAACCCACAAAAACGACCTTCAAAGGCGTCATACCACGTGTAGAGGCCCATTGCATAGGCTCAGTCACACTGGAAGTGGTCTTCGGATCCCCGGATAACTTCCGAAGCGAGGAGTTAATCTTCGATATAGTCCCGTTCCGCAGCGGCTATCATGCACTGCTCGGGAGAACCGCATTTGCGAGATTCAACGCAGTACCGCACTATGCATATCTCAAGCTCAAGATGCCAGGACCTCGGGGGGTCATCACAGTCAATGGAAACACAGAGCGCTCTCTCCGTACAGAGGAGCACACTGCGGCCCTCGAAGTAGAAGCGCAAAGCAGCCTCGTAAGGCAATCCACCAGTTCGGCGATTCAAGACCCGGACACCTTCAAGCACGCCCGGAGTAATCGGTAACAAGACCGCCTGGCACGTTCCGAGCTCGCATAGCAATGCGGCCCCCACCCCAGTACCAGCCAAACGGCAAAATCCGTGCCATGCGTACATAATTACGCATTAAAAATACCATGGGCACAGGTGGGGAGGGGGGCACGACTACGGCACGCCCCAAGGTGCGGCTCGACCGCACTAGGGGCTTCCCGCTTTGTTGTTTTTCTCTCTTTCAGGACAGTACGGTTGCCAGACACACGATGCAACAACCAAGGAGGCGGAAAGCTATGTCGCACCACGGAACTCCCAGGTGGTCTCTGACAACGAGTGAAATACCTGTTTTAAATACCATTCCTCAGCTTGCCCTTGGAGGGGACATGTCAAATAGTCCTACTTTTTGCTTATCGCACTACTTGTATCATTCTGCTTTACGCACCTTTTTGAATAAACAATGCATAGCACTAGACTATTATCGCATTCTCTATTCCTCTTATATATATATATATGTTCATTCATGACATTCAACACCCGTACACTCTGGTACGACCAATACGCCAGGGGCTTAAGCATACCCCATAATACAGCGTGAGAAGTCCGAACACTTTCAACAGTGCGGCACCCCGAACTTATAGCATTATATGCATCAGCTCCGAATCATGTCTTGGGTCAGTAGTTGGGTTTTCCCGGCTCCGATGTTTTGGTACCTTACGTTTCGCTATATCGGCTAAGGTAGCACTGGGAGAACTACTGCGATTGTGCCCCGGTTCAGCTGGGCTAAGCACCTCATTAGAGAAAGCTAAAACTGACTGTCATGATAAGGCGAGAGCTGGTCGCTGTCCGAGAGGTTTCGAGTCCCTAAAGACTTATGCCGCTTAGAGCGAGGAGTCAGCTATGTCCGGCTTAAGGCGTGTATAGCGCCCCGAATTCGGCCTTCCGAATACTAGGGGCTTCGCCAAAATTTAAAATTGTAGAATTCTATGGCTAAGTGAGAGTGATAAAGCATTACAGTCTGGTTCCCTTGTTCGTTGTGCTGAGCACCTCCCTCGAAGGACCCAACAATGGGAAAAAGAGTGCTCAGGTTTATCCCGAACACCCCAGCAGTTGTGGCATGGGGGCAGAAGCCGACGACTGGCCATCTCCCAGATTTGATAAACAGACGCACAAAAGGTAACATTTTAAATTCAAACAAGCGTTGCATAGAGCATATGAACAAGTTTTCATAATACAGGATCACACGAGCAAGTTCATTCAAAAATTACATCTTTTGCACACTCGTCCGCCACAAGACGGGCACCCTTCAGGACAGCCTCATAATGCATTTCGGGGTGGCGATGCTCCTTGCCCTGCGGCGGCCCCTCCTTTACCAGTTTCTCAGCGTCCATCTTGGCACAGTGCACCTTTGCATGGGCAAAAGCCCGGCGGGCACCTTCTATACAGACGGACCGCTTGATGACTTCCAGCCGTGGGCAGGCATCCACAAGCCGCCTCACCAGGCTGAAGTAGCCGTTGGGAAGGGAGTCGCCAGGCCACATCCGGACTATAAAGCCCTTCATGGCCTGTTCGGCCGCCTTGTGCAGATCGACCAATTGCTTCAGCTGGTCGCTCATAGGCATCGGGTGTTCGGTCCCAGTATACTGAGACCAGAACAACTTCTCCTTCGAGCTTCCCTCCTCGGCCTGGTAAAATTTCGCGGCATCCGACACGCTGCGGGGCAAATATGCGAATGCTCCTGGAGAGCTCCAGACTCGGGTAGTTAACAAGTAATTTACATTCACATGCTTGCTTTGCATGTTGAATGCCTTACCCGCCGCTATCCTCCTCATCACCTCAATCTCCTGGAGGGCCTTTTGGGCTTTGGCCTTGGCATGCTTTGTGCTCTTGAGGGCCGCGGCAAGCTTGGACTCTCGCGTCTTCGAGTCAAGCTCCAAAGCCTCGTGCTTCTTCACGAGAGCCTGGAGCTCTTGTTGCACCTCGCCCACCTGTGCCTCTTGTTTCTCCCGCTCGGTGCGCACCTTGGCCGCTTTGTCTTCGGCCTCGGACAGCGCTTGCTTCAGGGTCGCCACTTCGGTCGTGGCCCCTGGCACATTCATGATGATCCTGTCATTTCGCAACCACATTTTCTTTTTTATATATAGACAAGCTATTACTTACCTTTGTTCTCCTCGAGCTGCCTCTTGGCAAGACCGAGCTCTTTCTCGTACCCTTCGACGTCCTGCTTTAGTGCGGTGACCTTCGCAGTCAGTGTGGTAGAGGTCAGCAGCGAAGCCTGCATACACATACAGACATACTTATATTAGACTCCTGCATATATTATTTGATCCTCTATTCGACTTTTCTTTGTGAACACCAAACAGAGCATCAGGGGCTACTATCTATGCGGTAATATTTTTCCTATATTTTAAATACATACCTCAAAGCCTGTTAGAAGGCTGGCACAGGCTTCAGTCAGTCCGCTCTTCGCGGACTGAACCTTCTTGATCACCGCACTCATAATAGTGATGTGTTCTTCGTCGATGGAAGCGTCGCGAAGCGCTCCCAGCAGGTTGTCCGGTGCCTCTGGATGGACAGAGGTCACCGGCACGGGCATCTTGCCCCTTTTGGAAGGGGGCCGCCTGCCCGAGTCCGGAACCACTGGAGGTTCCGGTGCGGTGTTCGGCTGAGAGCCGAACTTGGAGCCCCCGGGAGCCTTGCTCCCTTTGCTCCTGGAGTCCGGAAGGTCACCTTGAGGCGCCTCCGGGACTGTCTCCCCCTGACTCGGTGCCCCCTAAGACAGTACCTCGGCATTGTCCGTAGGGCAAGGAGAGGTGGCGGTTGGAAGTGTATCACTATTCATGTCCGACGAGTCCAAGGAACCGTCCGACGATGATACATGGATACGGGCTTGGGGCGGACTGCATAATCATATTTGACGTTAGGAGAAGCAGTGCGACAAAGGTATGCTATGAGTTACTCTGGTATCCGAATACTTACGACTTCGCCAGGGGCTTGGCCTTGAGCAGCCACTCGTCTTCGCCGTCGGCGATGGTGGTGGAACAGTCTGGAAGGAGAGTCCTTCCCTTCTTGGACCCTTCGGCCTCCCCGGTTGGGGCGGCCTTCCTTTTCTTGTCTCCCCCGGCTGGAGGGGGAGAGTCTTCGTCTTCCTTCTCCTTGTTTTCGTGGGAGAAGTGCATCTCGGAGTTATCGGACGATGAGTCCGATACCACCTAGCACCGGGAACTCTTTCGGGTTCCCTTGGCCTTCTTCTTGGTCTTATCCGGCACCTCATAAGGAGTCGGGGTCTGCATCTCCGTCAGGAGAGCGTCCGCTGAGTCTTCGGGCAGAGGGGCCGGACAGTTGATCTGCTCCGATGTCTCCACCCAGTCCTGTCGAAGGCATGGGAGCTCAGACCCCGCACATGGTTAAGCTATGGGAAATAAACGCCCTATCAGATGTACAGAACTTACCGGATTCACAGAACACTTCGCGCTTAGCCCACAGTCCTCGGTAAGAGAAGGAGGGACCTCGGCGCCCTTGAACAGCACCCTCCAGACGTCTTTATGCGTCGTGTTGAAGAGCTCGCTTAGAGTCTGGTGCCGGGACGGGTCGAACTCCCATAAGTTGAAATCCCGTTGTTGACACGGGAGGATCCGGCGGAAGAGCATGACTTGGACGATGTTGACAAGCTTAAGTTTGTTGCTTGTCATGTTCCGGATACACTTCTGGAGTCCGTCTAGCTCCACCGATGAACCCCAGGACAGGCCCTTCTCCTTCCCGGAAGTGAGCCACGTGGGGATTCCGGATCGAAACTCGGGGGACGCCACCTAGTTGGTGTCGCGCAGCTCGGTGATGTAGAACCACCCCGATTGCCACCCCTTTATGGTCTCCACGAAGGAGCCCTCGAGCCATATAACGTTGGGCATTTTGCCCACCATGGCTCCGACGCATTCCGCTTGTTGGCCGCCCACCACCTTTGGCTTGATATTGAAGGTCTTCAGCCACAGGACGAAGTGGGGCCGGATGCGGAGGAAAGCCTCGCACACGACGATGAACGCCGGGATTTTGAGGATGAAATTTGGGGCCAGGTCATGAAAGTCCAGCCCATAATAGAACATGAGGCCGCGGACGAATGGATGGAGGGGAAACCCCAGTCCGCGGATGAAGTGGGGGAGAAAAACCACCCTTTCGTGAGGTTTCGGGGTAGGGACGACCTGCTCCGCGGCTGGCAGCCGGCGCGCGATATCCGCGGCTAAGTATCCGGCTCCACGTAGCTTTTTGATGTGTCCCTCCATGACGGAGGAGGCCATCCACTTGCCTCCCGCTCTAGACAAGTTTTGGAGAGAGTTGAGGAGAAGGATGCGGACTTGGGCGCTAGAGCTCGAGTGCGCGAGAATGTGTGAGCAAGGAGGAAGAAGGCATGGGTAGAAAAAGGTGAGATCTTATCCCTTTATAAGGGCGGACTAAACTATGCCCCCCCACTAGCCTCATAAAACTCGCTTATCCCCCAAGCGCAATAATTGATGGCGCAGTTGGGTTACCCACGTCCTTATTGATGACAATCCCGTAATAAGGGGAACACAATCTCTGCTTTGACAAGTCGTGTCAAGAAACTGCCTCGCGTTATGTGCGGGGCTGGTTAAAGAAGAACGGTTCGAATAATTACCGAGCCATGGCGTGATGTCATGCTGCCAAAACGTTTCAGCAGATTAGATTTGTGGAAATATTATTCTCTCTATGGTGGTATGTGGAACTTATTTTGCAGGGTCGGACACTATCCTTGTATTCAAATTCTTTCGTGGTGTATTCGGAGGAGGAACCCGTCTTGCAATGCCGAAGACAACACTGCGTGCCGGACTCATCGTCATTGAAGCCTGGTTCAGGGGCTACTGAGGGAGTCCTAGATTTGGGGGTCTCCAGACAGCCGGACTATATCCCTTGGCCGGACTATTGGACTATGAAGATACAAGATTGAAGACTTCGTCCCGTGTCCGGATGGGACTCTACTTGGCGTGGAAGGCAAGCTAGGCAATACGGATATGTATATCTCCTCCTTTGTAATCGACCTTGTGTAACCCTAGCCCCTTCCGGTGTCTATATAAACCGGAGGGGTTTAGTCCGTAGGACAACATACAATCATACCATAGGCTAGCTTCTAGGGTTTAGCCTCTCCAATCTCATGGTAGATCAACTCTTGTACTACTCATATTATCAAGAATAAATCAAGCAGGACGTAGGGTTTTACCTCCATCAAGAGGGCCCGAACCTGGGTAAAACATCGTGTCCCCTGCCTCCTGTTACCATCCGCCTTAGACGCATAGTTTGGGACCCCCCACCCGAGATCCACCGGTTTTGACACTGACAATCACCCTTTAATGAGAAAGTAAATAATTTGAGAATAAGTAATAACGAGTTTTTTCATCATGTGTAAAAAGGGTGGCTATGTCATTCAACTTAGTAAGATGTGCCACAACAATTTCAGTTTTATAACCATGGAAAGGATGAGATTCAACCAGAGTAATTAGCTTTGGGTCGACAGAGAATTCATAATCCTTATCATCAATAAAGATAGGTGAAGTAGCAAACTTAGGATCACATTTCATTCTAGCATTCAGAAATTTTTCTTTATACTTTTGTAGTAATTTCTCTAGATCATCTCTGTCATTACAAGCAAGAATATCTCTAGTTGCTTCTTCACTCATAACATAACCTTCCGGTATATTAGGTAATTCATATCTAGGAAGGCTAGTTCAAGCAGGTGTTTCAGGAGATTCAGTTTCAAGCTCATCATCAAATTCAACAACATCATGTTGTATAACTCTAGCAATTTGTCTATCAAGAAATTCACCAAGTGGCACATCATCATTATCAAGCAAGGTACTAGCATCATCATAAGTGAGGAGTCCTGGATAAGGGGGTCTCCGGACAGCCGGACTATCTCCATTGGCCGGACTGTTAGACTATGAAGATACAAGATTGAAGACTTCTTCTCGTGTCCGGATGGGACTCTACTTGGCGTGGAAGGCAAGCTAGGCAATAGGGATATGGATATCTCCCCCTTTATAACCGACCTTGTGTAACCCTAACCCTCTCTGGTGTCTATATAAACCGAAGGGTTTTAGTCCGTAGGACAACAACCATAACATACAATCATACCATAGGCTAGCTTCTAGGGTTTAGCCTCTCTGATCTCGCGGTAGATCTACTCTTGTACTACTCATATCATCAATATCAATCAAGCAGGACGTAGAGTTTTACCTCCATTAAGAGGGCCCGAACCTGGGTAAAACATCGTTTCCCCTGCCTCCTGTTACCATCCTCCTAGACGCACAGTTCGGGACCCCCTACCCGAGATCCGTCGGTTTTGACACCGACATTGGTGCTTTCATTGAGAGTTCCTCTGTGTCGTCGCCGTTAGGCTTGATGGCTCCTACTATCATCGATGGCGATGCGGTCCAGGGTGAGACTTCTCTCCCCGAACAGGTCTTCGTATTCGGCGGCTTTGCACTGCGGGCTAATTCGCTTGGCCATCTAGAGCAGATTGAAAGCTACGCCCCTGGCCGTCAGGTCAGATTTGGAAGTTTGAACTCCACGGCCGACATCCGCGGAGACTTGATCTTCGACGGATTTGAGCCACAGTCGGGCGCGCCGCACTGTCGCGGTGGGTATGACCTAGCTCTGCCGCCGAATAGTACCCCAGAGGCTGCGCCCGCATCAGCTCCGGCCCTTAGCTCAGAGCCAACTACGCCAGTCGAGGACGGGTGGTTAGACACCGCCTCAGGGGCTGTAGTCTCAACGGCGATCGAGCCGAACACCAGCCTAACCCTCTGCGCAACACGTGACTCCAAGGTGCCGGACTCTCCTCCGGACTCCGAACCATCCGCGCCCCTGCCAATCGAATCCGATTGGGCGCCGATCATGGAATTCACCGCCGTGGATATCTTTCAGCACTCGCCCTTCGGTGACATTCTGAATTCACTAAGGTCCCTCTCTTTGTCAGGAGAGCCCTGGCCGGATTATGGCCAACAGGATTGGGATGCGGACGACGAAGAAATTCGACGCCCACCCACCACCCACTTCGTAGCCACTGTCGATGATTTAACCGACATGCTCGACTTCGACTCCGAAGACATCGACGGCATGGACGACGATGTAGGAGAAGAACATGAACCAGCACCTATAGGGCACTGGAAAGCCACCTCGTCATATGACATATACATGGTGGATACACCCAAAGAAGGCAATGGCGACGGGATAGCGGAGTATGACCCCTCCAAGAAGCAACCCAAACACCGACGTCAGCGGCGCCGCTCTATGTCCTGCCAAAGCAAAAGTGGTGATATCGACACAGGAGATAATAACACTCCGGATAGTGCCGAAGAAAACAACAAACCCCTCCAGCAAGATTTAGAGCAGGAGGATGGAGGAGCCAGCCCTCCTAAGAGAGCGGCAGACGGAGAGGAGGAGGATGACAATCACGTGCCCCCCTCCGAAGACGAGTCAAGCCTCGGCGACGATGAGTTCGCCATACCAGATGATCCCGTCGAACAAGAGCGCTTCAAGCGCCGGCTTATGGCCACGGCAAATAGCCTGAAGAAAAAGCAGCAGCAGCTTCAAGCTGATCACTATCTGCTAGCTGACAAATGGACTGAAGTCCTCGCGGCCGAGGAATATAAACTTGAGCGCCCCTCCAAGATTTACCCAAGGCGCAGGTTACTACCCCGACTGGAGGAAGAAGCATATGATACGGCTGATCGGCCACCTCGTGGCCGCGATAGAGAGGCATTCCAGCCAAAAGCTCAGCCTCCACCCCAATGCCATTCAAATAAAAAGCCATGGGGAGATACGCCAGACCTGCGAGACATATTGGAGGACAAGGCAAAGCATTCAAGATCGATCTACGGATCACGAGGGTGCACCACTCTGCGAGACGACAAATGTCACGCCGAATACAGTAAAAGCAAACCCGGCCGGGCCGAACATAGTGGGCACGACCTATTCGAGCTGCGTCGCGATATAGCCTAATACAGAGGCGCCGCACACCCCTTATGCTTCACAGACGAAGTAATGGAACATCAATTCCCAGAAGGTTTCAAACCTGTAAATATTGAATCATACAACGGCACAATAGATCCCGCAGTATGGATTGAGGACTTCCTCCTCCACATCCACATGGCCCGCGGCGATGACTTACACACCATCAAATACCTCCCACTAAAGCTCAAAGGACCAGCGTGGCATTGGCTTAACAGCTTGCCAGCGGACTCCATTAGCTGTTGTGAAGATCTGGAAGCCGCATTCCTCGACAACTTTCAGGGCACTTATGTGCGAGCACCAGACGCCGATGATTTGAGCCACATAATTCAGCAGCCAGAAGAGTCGGCCAGACAATTCTGGACTCGGTTCCTTACAAAGAAAAATCAAATCGTCGACTGTCCGGATGCGGAGGCCTTAGCGGCTTTCAAGCACAACATCCGAGACGAGTGGCTAGCCCAGCACCTTGGTCAAGAAAAGCCGAAATCTATGGCAGCTCTCACGACGCTCATGACCCGCTTTTGTGCGGGAGAAGACAGCTGGATGCCTCGCAGTAATAACATATCAAAGAACCATGGTACCTTGGATACCAAGGACAGCAATAGCAGGTCACGTCACAACAAGCATAAGCGCCGCATTAACAGCGAAAATTCTGAGGATACGGCAGTCAATGCCGGATTCAAAGGCTCTAAACCCGGTCAGCGGAAAAAGCCATTCAAACAAAGTACGCCGGGTCCGTCCAGCTTGGACCGTATACTCGATCGCTCGTGTCAAATACACGGCACCCCAGACAAGCCAGCAAATCACACCAACAGGGATTGTTGGGTGTTCAAGCAAGCCGACAAGTTAATTGCTGAAAACAAGGACAAGGCGCCGCATAGCGATGACGAGGAGGAGCCCCGGCAGCCGCACACTGGAGGACAAAAGAGGTTTCCCCCGCAAGTGCAGATGGTGAACATTGTATACGCAACCCACATCCCCAAGAGGGAGCGGAAGCGTGCGCTCAGGGACGTATATGCGTTGGAGCCAGTCGCCCCAAAGTTCAACCCTTGGTCCTCCTGTCCGATCACCTTCAATCGTAGGGACCACCCCACTAGTATCCGTCATGGCGGATTCGCCGCACTGGTCCTAGACCCAATCATCGACGGATTTCACCTCACTCGAGTCCTTATGGACGGCGGCAGCAGCCTGAACCTACTTTATCAGGACACAGTGTGCAAAATGGGTATAAACCCCTCAAGGATCAAACCCACAAAAATGACCTTTAAGGGCGTCATTCCAGGTGTAGAGGCCCATTGCACAGGCTCAATTACACTGGAAGTGGTCTTCGGATCCCCGGATAACTTCTGAAGCGAAGATTTAATCTTCGATATAGTCCCGTTCCGCAGTGGTTATCACGCGCTGCTCGGGCGAACCGCATTTGCTAGATTCAATGCGGTACCGCATTATGCATACCTCGAGCTCAAGATGCCAGGACCTCACGGAGTTATTACAGTCAATGGAAACACAGAGCACTCTCTCCGAACAGAGGAGCACACCGCAACCCTCGCAGCAGAAACGCAAAGCAGCCTCTCAAGGCAATCAACCAGTTCGGCGCTTCACAGCCCGGACACCTTCAAGCGCGCTCGGGGCAATCGGCAAATAGACCGCCTGGCGCGATCTGAACTCGCGTAGCAATACGGCGGCCACCCCAATCCCAGCCCAGCGGCGAAACTCGTGTCGCGCGTCCATAATTACGCATTAAAAATACCATGGGCACAGGTGGGGAGGGGGGCACAACTGCGGCACGCCCCAAGACACGGCCTAAACCGCACTAGGGGCTTCCCATTCGGTTATTTTTATTTTCCTTTCAGGACCTTAATCTCTGGAAACACTGTACGGCAGCACTATTGCCGAACACATGATGTAGCAACCAAGGAGGCAGAAAGCTACGTTATACCATGGAATTCCCAGGTTGATTACAGTAACGAGTGAAATATTCAATTTAATATCATTCATCAGCTTGCCCTTGGAAGGGACATAGTCCTACTCTTTGCTTATCGCACTATCCGGATCACTCTGCTTTAATGCAATCTTTTAATAAACAATGCATGACATTACGACTATTATTGCATTCTTGTTATATATATATATATATATATATATATGTGTGTGTGTGTGTGTGTGTGTGTGTGTGTGTGTGTGTGTGTGTGTGTTCATTAACGACGCCTTGCAACCGTACACTCTGGTACGACCAATACACCAGGGGCATACATGCCCCACAATGCGGTGTGAAAAGTTCGAACACTTTCACAAGTGCAGCACCCCGAACTTATAGCATTATATGCATCAGCTCCGAATCATGTCTTTGGTCAAATGTTGGGTTTGCCCGGCTCCTATGTTTTGGTACCTTACGTTCCGCTCTATCGACTAAGGTAGCGCTAGGAGAACTACTGCGATTGTGCCCCGGTTCTGCTGGGTTCAGCACCTTAGTAGAGAAAGCTAAAACTGACTGTCATGATAAGGCGAGAGACTGGTCGCTGTTCGGCGAGGTTTTTCGAGTCCCTAAAGACTTATGCCGCTTAGGGCGAGGGGCCGGCCCTGTCCAGCTTATAGGCGTGTATCGTGCCCCGAATTCGGCCTTCCGAATACCAGGGGCTTCACTGAAATTTAAAATTATAGAATTCTATGGCTAAGTGAGAGTGATAAAGCATTATTAGTCCGGTTGCCTTGTTCGTTGTGCTGAGCACCTCCCTCGAAGGACCAAAATATGGGAACAAGAGTGCTCAGGTTTATCCCGAACACCCCAGCACTCGTGGCATGGGGGCAGAAGCCGAGGACTAGCCATCTCTCAGATTGGATAAACGGCCAAACAGAAGGTAATATTTTAAATTCACACAAGCGTTGCATAGCGCATATGAAACAAGTTTTCATCATACAGAATCACACGAGCAAGTTTATTTAAATATTACATCTTTTGAACACTCGTCCGCGATGAGACGGGCACCCGACAAAACACCCTCGTAGTACATCTCGGGGTGGCGGTGCTCCTTGCCCTCTGGCGGCCCCTCCTTGATCAGCTTCACGGCGTCTAGCTTGACCCACTGCAATTTCACATGGGCGAAAGCCCGACGTGCACCTTCAATGCAGACAAATCGCTTGACGACCTCCAGCCGCGGGCAGGCATCCACAAGCCACCTCACCAGGCCAAAGAAGATGTTCGGAAGGGCGTTGCCAGGCCACAGCCGGACTATAAAGCTCTTCATGACCTGATCGGCTGCCTTATGTAGCTCGACCATCTGCTTCGGCTGGTCGCTCATTGGCACAGGATGTTCGGCCTCAGCATACTGAGACTAGAACAGCTTCTCCGTCAAGCTTCCGTCCTCGGCCTGGTAAAATTGTGCGGCATCGGACACACTACGGGGCAAATCTGCGAATGCTCCTGAATAGCTCCGAATCCGGGTAAGTAATCGGTAATTTACTTTTACATGTTTGCTTTGCATATAGAAAGCCTTACCCGCCGCTATCTTCTTCATCGCGTCGATCTCTTGGAGGGCCTTTTGGGCTTCGGCCTTGGCACTTTTTACACTCTCGAGGGCCGCGGCAAGCTTAGACTCCCGCGTCTTGGAGTCAAGCTCCAACGCCTCGTGCTTCGCCACAAGAGCCTGGAGCTCTTGCTGCACCTCGCCCACCCGAGCCTCATGCTTCTCTCGCTCAGTGCGCTCCTTGGCCACTGTATCTTCGGCTTTGGTCAGCGCTTGCTTCAGGGTCGCCACCTCGGTCGTGGCCCCTGGCAAACATACGATGATCCTGTCATTTTGCAATCGCGTCCTCTTTTATATACACAAGACAGGGTATTAGTTACCCTTGTTCTCCTCGAGCTGCCTCTTGGCAAGGTCGAGCTCTTTCCAGGACCCCTCAAGGTCCTGCTTCAGTACGGCGACCTCTGCAGTTAGTGCAGCGGACGCCAGCAGTGAAGCCTGCATATGCATATTGACATACTTATATTAGACTCCTGCGATATTATTTGATCCTCTGTTCGGCTTTTCTTTGTGAACACCAAACAAAGCATCAGGGGCTACTGTCTATGCGGTAATATTTCTACTACATTTTAAAACACTTACCTCAAAGCCTGTTAGAAGGTTGGCACAGGCTTCAGTCAATCCGCTCTTGGCGGACTGAACCTTCTGGATCACCGCACTCATGATAGTGCGGTGCTCCTCGTCGATGGAAGCGCTGCGAAGCGCTTCCGGTAGATTGTCCGGCGCCTCTGGATGGACAGAGGTCACCGGCACAGGCGTCTTGCCCCTTTTAGAAGGAGGCCGCCTGCCCGAGCCTGGAACCGCCGGAGGTTCCGGCGCGGTGTTTGGCTGAGGGCCGAACTCGGAGATCTCAGGGGCCCCGTCCTCTCGGCTCCCAGAGTCCGGAAGGTCGCCTTGAGGCGCCTCCGGGACTGTCTCCCCTCGATCCGGTGCCTCTTGAGACAACACCTCGGCATCGTCGGCAGGATGAGGGGAGGTGGCGGTCAGGACTGGATCGCTATCCATGTCCGACAAGCCCAAGGAGCCGTCCGATGATACATCGATACTGGCTCGGGGCGGCCTGCATAATTGTGTTCGGCATTAGGGAAAGCTGTCGGCATTCTGGGAACGGGGGTCCCCAGACTTGCCTGCCTGCGGCCTGCGGTGTGGCTCAAAGGGGGGCCCAGCACGGCCCATCTTCACCAACACAAACTCAAGACCCTCGCGAGGGGCCAAGCCTCGCAGGGCGGACGGCATGGAGCTTCCTCAGGCGCGGCCTCGTCAGGCTGGCTCACGAGGAGGCGGAGAGATCAAGACAGGGTACCTCGCGAGGTGCCCGTGACGCAAGCCATGACGACTCAGGGTGCCAAGCGGGTGCTAGCCTGCGCAGCGTCCTCCTTTCCTCTTTGGTGCAAAGGGGGCAAGCGCAACGGTGGAGTACCGAGGCATCAGGCAAAGGTTGCCATTTCGGTGCAACGAGACCAAGGCTAGGAGGACTACGAGACGGAGGTCACCGTGGAGCCCAAGACGGCGTCATCACCAGAGCTTTGCGCAGGCGAAGACTACTTTTGTCAGGAGCTGCTCCCAAACGGCACGACGCTTGCGCATGGGTCCGTCCCTGCAACACCGACGAACCTGGATGGCTGAGCTCTGGCCGCGGCAGCCCCGCATAGCGTCACCTCGTCAAGCCTTCAGTGCCTCACTACCCTTCGGAAGCAACCAATGGCTGACCGTCAACTGTTATGGCAACCCTTGCTTTTTCTATGATGGACCTACAGGACCTCCTGAAGGAGCCGCGTCAGGCAAGGCTCTTGCTGTGTCTCCTTCGCTCTCGTCAGCGCGAACCGCTTGCACGTTAAAGGGGGGGGTACCTGAGCATCGCGACTCAGGGCTCTTACTGGCTCTCCAGCCCTCACCCTCTGGCCTTGACCACGGCATCGCGACCTGGCATACCAGCAACGCCTGAGACCAGCTCGAGGGCCGGGACCCGAGGACGTAGAGCAGAAAGGGGAGCAAAGGCGAGAGGGGAGAGACACGCGAGGACTTCGCCGAGCAACCTCGCGCCTACCGATGCACGGGCCCGGCCACACGCTAGAGAGCGGCCCCTGATCCTCGAGTAAGTTATCGCCCGGAAGCGCCAGCTACCGTGGCACCATCCCTGCACCTAATGCTATCCCATGTTAGCGATGTCGCTCCCCTTTCTCACCGAACGACGGCTGCTTGGGCGCCAAAGGGGACCTCCTGAGCATCGCGATTCAGGGGCTCTTACCGGACTCCGGGTCGCTCACCTCCTGGCCTTGACCACGGCATCGCGACCTAGCATACCAGCGACGGCTGAAGCCACCTTGGGACTGGGACCTGTCGGCGCAGAGCACCAAGCCCTCGTGAGGTTCGAAAGGGAGGACCGAGCTAAGACGGAATGAGCAACTCGCGCAAATATACAGCAAGGGTTATATTAACAAACAGGATCACAGTCAACTTACAAGCCCCCACGGGGCGCACTTTTGGTTCCTCGCAGGGAACAGATCCTAAAGAGACGCAAACTACGCGCATCGCTACAAAAGACGCCATCATCAACAGTGGGCCGCCAAGTACCGACGCCAACCCCATCCAGATCAGAGTCGGCGGCGGCCTGACGGGCCTGCCCTGCTCCGGGAGCGGCGCCGGCTCGGGGGCTCGTAGCTATCGTCGCTCGTCTCTGGAGTCGCGAAGGGCTCGCCGGAGTCGCTTGAGCCTCCAACGTCTCCACCGCCTAAGGAGCCGCCAAGGGAGCAATTCGTGAGCCCGGTCCTCGTCACAGCAGGGCCCTGGCCGTCTTCACCGGGGCAGCACTCCACCCGGCGCCCGTCCGCGTCGAAGACCTTGAGGAGCATCACCGAAGCCCCGTCGTAGTCAAAGTGGATCGTGAAGATGCCCCTTGTCCTGCAAACCCGGGCAATCTCTCTCCAGCCCCGGGTCATGTAGACCTCGCCCGGGACGACGACCGCGACCTCTGCCTCGGTCGTGAGGGTGCTGCAGCCGGCGTGCTGCAGCCAGTGCTCCAGGGGCTCCCCCTGCGGGATGACGGAGGCGAAGAAGGGAGGAAGACGGATCCAAGACTGAAGAGGAATGGCAACATGGAGCATGAACTCCTGGGAGGAGCCCTCAGAGTGGACCCCAGGGGGGACGACCCACATCTTCGTGACCCGTCGGCATCGGCGGCGGCACCGCCCGTGACGGTCAGCATCAGCTCCTTCAGGGCCCTCGACGTGGGTGTACAATGGAAGCGGGAACCCCGGCGGTGCCCGCTCGCCCCAAGGCCCTGACACCACCTGAAGGGCCCCCTCGTCTGGGCCATGGTGGACATGCCGTTTCTTCGGCGGAAGTGGGTCTGGTCCCTCTCGGGGAGCCTTTCCCTTCTCTGCCAGCGAGAACCGGTAGATCGGAGCCATCGCATCAAGACGGAGCAAGAATCGGGAAGAAGGCAAAGCAAGAAGGGATGGACTGGAAGGACGCACGACATCCCGTACTTATAGCCGGCAGATGCCAACCGCCGACCTCCACGATCGCAGGTAATCATGACCCATTTTGCATGCAGGGACTTGTCCAATCCGAGCAGTTGCCGAGGCGCCGTGGGGACGTGGAGACGCCCACGTCCAATCAACCGCCACGCGGCGCCCAAGGCCGCAGGCTGTTAGGGCCTGCGGCGCTTCGCTCTTGCCCTTCCGCCTCCCTGCACGGCCAAGTCCGGGCGCGCCTTGGGCCCGGGGGATACTGTCGGTGTTCTGGGAACGGGGGTCCCCAGACTTGCCTGCCTGCGGCCTGCGGCGTGGCTCAAAGGGGGGCCCAGCACGGCCCATCTTCACCAACACAAACTCAAGACCCTCGCGAGGCGCCAAGCCTCGCGGGGCGGACGGCACGGAGCTTCCTCAGGCGCGGCCTCGTCAGGCTGGCTCACGAGGAGGCGGAGAGATCAAGGCGGGGTACCTCGCGAGCTGACCGTGATGCAAGCCATGATGACTCAGGGTGCCAGGCGGGTGCCAGCCCGCGCAGCGTCCTCCTTTCCTCTTTGGTGCAAAGGGGGCAAGCGCAGCCGCAGAGTACCGAGGCATCAGGCAAAGGTTGCCATTTCGGTGCAACGAGACCAAGGCCAGGAGGACTACGAGATGGAGGTCACCGTGGAGCCCAAGACGGCGTCATCACCAGAGCTTTGCGCAGGCGAAGACTACTTTTGTCAGGATAGTTGATACTTGTTGTCCCCCTTCAAATTATCCCGCCATTGTTGGCTCCCTTCCCGCTCAATATTTGGGGAGAGGACCAGGGCCACTATAAATACGACCGGCCACCCACGTAGCAAGGGGTCGGTTCGGCTCAGTTTCCTCCAAGGGCTCGACAAGTAGAGAGGTGGTAAAGAGAGAGAGAGAGTGAGATAGAGAAAGGTGGCTGAACTCCTCCCAGCAGTTCATTGCCCCAGCCAAGAACAGACCCTCGCGAGGCTGTTCTTCCTTGTACTGTCCATCATCAGGGGGCTACTGAGGGAGTCCTGGATAAGGGGGTCTCTGGACAGCCGGACTATCTCCATTGGACGGACTGTTAGACTATGAAGATACAAGATTGAAGACTTCGTCTCGTGTCCGGATGGGACTCTACTTGGCGTGGAAGGCAAGATAGGCAATACGGATATGGATATCTCCCCATTTGTAACCGAGCTTGTGTAACCCTAACCCTTTCCGGTGTCTATATAAACCGAAGGGTTTTAGTCCGCAGGACAACAACCATAACATACAATCATACCACAGGCTAGCCTCTAGGGTTTACCCTCTTTGATCTCGTGGTAGATCTATTCTTGTACTACCCATATCATCAATATCAATCAAGCAGGACGTAGGGTTTTACCTCCATCAAGAGGGCCTGAACCTGGGAAAACATCATGTCCCCTGCCTCCTGTTACCATCCGGCCTAGACGCACAGTTCGTAAGCATCATTCATAGTAGAAGTAGCATCATCAATAACTTGCGACATATCATAATTAATAGTATGTGGTGGTGTTGCAAGTTTACTCATAACATAAGGTGAATCTAAAGCGGAACTGGATGGTAGTTCCTTACCTCCCCTCGTCCTTGAGGGAAAAATCTTAGTCTTTGGATCCTTCAGATTCTTCATAGTGATAATATGATAATATTCCCAAGTGACTCAACAAATATAGCTATGCTCCCCGGCAACGGCGTCAGAAGAAGGTCTTGATAACCCACAAGTATAGGGGATCGCAATAGTTTTCGAGGGTAGAGTATTCAACCCAAATTTGTAGATTCGACACAAGGGGAGCCAAAGAATATTTGAAGGTATTAGCAGCTGAGTTGTCAATTCAACCACACTTGGAGATTAATTATCTGCAACAAAGTGATTAGTAGCACAGTAGTTTGATAGTTTTGATAATAGTGACAGCAGCAACGGTAACAGTAGCAGTGATAGCAATATTTTGTAGCAAGTGTAACAGTGATGATAGTAGTAGTAACTTAGCAGAAACAATATAAGATAAATTCGAAGGCATTAGATCGGTGACTTGTTGGATGATATTCATCATGTGACAGTTATAACCTAGGGCAATATGACACTAGCTCCAGTTCATCGATATAATGTAGGCATGTATTCCGTAAATAGTCATACGTGCTTTATTAAAATAACTTGCATGACATCTTTTGTCCTACCCTCCCGTAGCAGTGGGGTCCATATTGGAAACTAAGGGATATTAAGGCCTCCTTTTAATAGAGAACCGGAACAAAGCATTAACACATAGTGAATACATGAACTCCTCAAACTACAGTCATCACTGGTAGTGGGCCCGGTTGTTGTCACTCCGGGGTTGTCGGATCATAACCGTAGTACGTGACTATAACTTGCAAGATCGGATCTAAAACATGGATATAATGATGAATTCATAAACGGTTCAGATCTGAAATCATGGCACCCGGGCCCAAAGTGACAAGCATTAAGCATGGCAAAGTCATAACAACATCAATCTAAGAATATAGTGGATACTAGGGATCAAGCCCTAACAATACTAACTCGATTACATAATGAATCTCATCCAACTCCTCACCGACCAGCGAGCCAGTGGGGAGCATCATGGAATTGGTGATGGAGAAGGGTTGGTAATGATGACGAACGAAGATCCCCCTCTCCAGAGCCCCAAACGGACTCCAGATCTGCCCTCCCGAGGAAGAACAGGGCTTGGCGGCGGCTCCGTCTCGTGGATCACGATAATTCTTTCTCCCTGATTTTTTCTGGAATAATATGAATTTATAGTATCAGCGGGGTCATCAACGGGGCCACCAGGTGGGTACAACCCACCTGGGCGCGCCAGGAGAAGTGGCACGCCCAGGTGGGTTGTACCCACCCAGGGGCCCCTCTCCGGTGGGTCTTGGCTCCAGAAATTCTTATTGTTGGTATAAAAATCATCAAAAAGGTTCATTCCATTTTGAGAACTTTTATTTCTGCACACAAAAAAACACCATGGTAGTTCTGCTGAAAACAGCGTCAGTCTGGGGTTAGTTTCATTCAAATCATGCAAATTAGAGTTCAGAACAAGAGGAAAAGCTTGAGAAAAAGTAGATACATTGGAGTTGTATCAAGTGGTGGTTGATAAATAGCAAGAGCACCCTACTGGTCAGGGGCTGGCACCTCATCAAAATTATCAGAAGGCCCAGAGTTCTGCATAACCACAGATTCTTGAGAAACAGGTTGCAGATCATCATCCTCAAAGACCTCCTCAATGATTACATTATCATGTTGATTACCATGGTGCTGGCATAACAAAGTTTATGTTGTCAAACTGTAGATTACTAGGCAGTGTGTGTGGATTGTCATTCATAGGCATCGGATCCTCATCATCAGGTAGGATATCGGCAAACTCGGCACACAAAACATAAACCGGAGCAGTCCAGGAAATACGAGTAGCACCAAAATCAAAATATTCACGGTACACAACATCTCGAGGTACTTGCTGAGGGCAAGGGAAAGAAACATAGACCAACGTCCTAACTGATACGTTTCCAACGTATCTATAATTTTTTATTGTTCCATGCTATCATATTATCTATTTTGGATGTTTTATATGCATTAATATGCTATTTTATATTATTTTTGGAACTAACTTATTAACCCAGAGCTCGGTGTCAATGATGACCCACAAGTATAGGGGATCAACTGTAGATCTTTTAGATAAGTAAGAGTGTCGAACCCAACAAGGAGCAGAAGGAAATGACAAGTAGTTTCCGGTAAGGTATTGTCTGCAAGTGCTGAAATTGTAAGTAGCGGAGTAGTTTGATAGCAAGATAATTTGTAACGAGCAAGTAACGATAATAGTAACAAAAGTGCAGCAAGGTACCCCAATCCTTTTGAGGCAAAGGACAGGGCAGAATGGTCTCTTATGATAAGCAAAGCTTTCTTGAGGGTACACGGGAATTTCATCTAGTCACTTTCATCATGTTGGTTTGATTTGTGTTTGCTACTTTGATAATTTGATATGTGGGTGGACCAGTGATTAGGTGTTGTTGTTACTTGAAAAAACCTTCTACTTATGATTAACCCTCCCGCAAGCATCCGCAACTACGAGAAAAGTATTAAGAATGAATTCTAACCATAGCATTAAACTTTTGGATCCAATCGGTCCCTTACGAAATAGCGCATAAACTGGGGTTTAAGCTTCTGTCACTCTCGCAACCCACCATCTAATTGCTACTCCACAATGCATTCCCTTATGCACAAATATGGTGAAGTGTCATGTAGTCGACGTTCACATGACACCACTAAGGGATTAACAACATACAGACTATCAAAATACCGAACACATATCAAGTTCACATGATTACTTGCAACATGATTTCTCCCATGACCTCAAGAACAAAAGTAACTACTCACAAATAATGATCATGCTCAAGATCAGAGGGGTATTAAATAGCATAATGGATTTGAACATATAATATTCCACCAAATAGACCATATAGTAATCAACTACAAGATGTAATCAACACTACTAGTCACCCACAAGCTCCAATCTATCGTTCCGCTAACAAGGTTGAACACAAGAGATGAAGTAGGGTTTGAGAGGAGATGGTGCTATTGAAGATGTCGATGGAGATTGCCCTCCCCAAGATGGGAGAGTTGTTGGTGATGGTGATGACGATGATTTCCCCCTCCGGGAGGGAAGTACCCCCGGCGGAATCGCTCCATGATACGTCCCTATCGTTTCTACTTTTCTAAACACTTTTGACCTTGTTTTGGACTTAAACTTGCATGATTTGAATGGAACTAACCCGGACTGACGCTGTTTTCAGCAGAATTGCCATGGTGCTATTTTTGTGCAGAAATAAAAGTTCTCGGAATGACCTGAAAATCAACGGAGAATTATTTTGGAATATATAAAAAATACTGGAAGGAAGATGCACGTCAGGGGGGCTTCCACCTGTCCACGAGGGTGGGGGCGCGCCATACCCCCTGGGTGCGCCCCCTGCCTCGTGGGCCCCCTGATGCTCCACCGACCTCAACCCTGACTCCATATATTCGTGTTCGGGGAGAAAAGAAACCAGGGAGAAGGATTCATCGCGTTTTACAATACGGAGCCGCCGCCAAACCCTAAACTCTCTCCGGAGGGCTGATCTGGAGTCTGTTCGGGGCTCCGGAGAGGGGAATCTGTCGCCATCGTCATCATCAACCTTCCTCCATCACCAATTTCATGATGCTCACCGCCGTGCGTGAGTAATTCCATCGTAGGCTTGCTGGACGGTGATGGGTTGGATGATATTTATCATGTAATCGAGTTAGTTTGGTTAGGGTTTGATCCCTAGTATCCACTATGTTCTGAGATTGATGTTGCTATGAGTTTGCTATGCTTAATGCTTGTCACTAGGGGCCGAGTGCCATGATTTCATATCTGAACCTGTTGGGGATACAGCTACCAGGTATGACCCGCCCAGGAGGGGCCGGGTCAACCCCAATGGCGGGTTACAAAAAAGAAGCCCGGTAAACATGCAAGGCGATGGTTTGTTATAGGGCTTGTAGTAGGCCCAAGCCCACAGGCGGCTTAAGGCCTGTAATTATAAACCGCCATATGTAACGAAAGACTTGTAAAGAAAGGCATATACAAGAAGTCACCGAGCCCGACAAGTTTTATGAGCCGGCCGGGATTCTGTAGGCCGGCATGCATCAACCCGTGTATATAAGGGGACGACCCGACGGTGGCTTAGGGACAAGAAACAACATGTCTATAGCCAACCTAGCAGATTCGCTCCTTGGTCATCGAAACCTAGCAATACAACATCAACTGGACTAGGCCTTACCTTCATCGTAAGGGGCCAAACTAGTATAAACCTCTCGTGTTCTTTGTCTCGATTAACCCCTTTAAGCTTCCTAGTTGCGATGGCCCTACGACTAAGTCCTTTCACTTGGACATCTGCCGTGACAATTCCACGACAGTTGGCACCCACTGTGGGGCCAGCGCACGGTGGATTTGAGTTCTTAACGGGCAACTTCAAAGGGCTCAAGGGATACGCTGTGGGCCGGATGACCAAGAGTCATCGCGGCAAGCTCAACATCGATGATGAAGGCTGGGGCCCCGACACCGGCTCGATTGAGTACGGGTATCAGGTCCCCTTCGGCAGAATCCATGTCTTCATCGGCCGGATCGGCGAGTCAGGCCCTGAGCCGGACGTCCGCACCAACCTCATCGAGACGGCTCAGCGCGCGACACCCGCCCGGGCTCAACCCGCCGTGCAGCGGGCCTTCGTGGGTTGCATCCATGGAGGGGAATTTTCTGAAGTATCAATAGACGGTGGTGAGACGGTCGTTTGCTCTGACGGTACATCGTCCACAGGCGAGACAAATTCTTTGTATCAGCTACAAGATGGCGTTCTTGGGGGCTGTTCCGATGGAAGCAGTATTCCGGACCCGTTTGAGCCGCCGAATCGAGCCGGAGTCTTCATGGCTGGCACTCAACCTGGGCAGAATTCTACGGCTACGGCAGCAATAACCACCGGGTCGGCAGCGGCCGGGTCAGGAGACCCCCCCCCCGGCTCAGGTATTAATGGACCTCATGGATAAGATGACGGCTCTGTTCACTGCTGTGGTTGAGCCGGCAGATAAGGCTCAGCACGACGCAGAGGTGGCATGACTACGTGAAGAGGGGGCACAAGCCAAGGAAAATTTAGTAGCGGAAGATGCCAGGATGGTCGCAGAATGGGCGGCTCTGGATGCACGTGCTCAGCAGCTTCAAGCAGAGACTTTCTGGCTCTTAGTGGATCTGAACGCGTCAAACAAGGTCATGAGGAGAAGACACCAGAAAACTCAATCACGTCTGCCTCTGACTTACGACCCTAGGAACCTTTTCCACACACCCAGGGCCGGTCCCAGCAACCCGCCGGAGTCAAACTGGATCACAACACCCGGGACGGGGGCGCCGGTTTAGCCGAGGGCCATGGAACCATCCCGTGTGAATATTTCTCCGCCTCATTACACGTCAGTACCATCAGGTCACTTCTCTAACCCTTTGGAGAATTTAATTGCTACGTCGGCTCGTCTGGCGGCTCTACCAATGGAAGTCGACTCTCCAACGGCGGTCGAAACACAAAGGGTCAGAGAACTTCTTCAGACAGCCCTGGCACGGTAGGATGCGTACTCTTATAGTCGAGACACGATCCATTCAACCCCTCGCCCAAGCCGGAGCCCGAGCTATAGCAGGCATATGGACTCAGCGGCTATGTCAAGCAATGCCCAACGCCGTAACTAACCACGCAGGCATGACCCGGTGCAGGATGGAGCCTTTAACTTGGTGGATTAGGAGAGGATCCATCAGGAGGCTGAGCGGGCGGTTCAACTGGCAGCTGAGCAGGCGGCTCATCAGGCTTTTCCAGTTTATCCAGCAACCTCTGTTGAGGCAGGAGTGGCCACAAGGACAGGAGGTGTCCCTTGCCTGGTACCGGCTCTACGTAATGAGCGCTTGCCAAAAGATTTTAAGGGGCCTCGTAAGGTGCCTAATTACACGGCCGACTTGCAGCCTGGGGCATGGATTGAAAGTTATGAGATGGCGATGGAGCTATTGGAGGTCAGCGATGCAGCAATGGCTAAATATTTCACTATGATGTTGGATGGAACAGCTCGCACTTGGTTGAAAGGGTTGCCGCCCAACTCCATCGGCTCATGGGTGGAGTTAAAAGCCCGGTTCATTCAGAACTTCAAGGTCACATGTAAGCAACCTATGTCAATCATGGACTTGACTAACTGTAAGAAAGAGGAAGGTGAGTCCACGACCCATTGGGTGCGCTGGGTTAAAGAGATAATACATTCATCTGATAAGATGGATGTCGGCTCTGCAGTCTTAATGTTGGAGAAAAATTGCCGTTTTGAACCTCTGAAGCATAAGCTGGGGCGGCCCAAGCGTGATTGTCATGACATGGGCCAGTTGATGGCGGCTCTGGTCAAATATGCTAATTTAGATAGTACTAAGGATCCCGCGTCTGATGAAGAGAAGGCAGGGAAGGGAAAAAAGAACAGCAATGGCAAGGGTCACCAGCATAACCCGGTGAATCAAGGAGGTAATAAACGTAAGGCTGACGAGTTTGTGGCTAACACTAGTACACAGGGCAACAACCAACGGTGCAAGGGGAGGCCACCTCCTCGGTCCGGCAGGCCAGGTCCCACCTTGAGCAACTACTGAATGAACCCTGCCCAAGACACGGCACCCGGGAGAAGCCAGCTACCCATCTGTGGAAGGATTGTACGATCATGAAGGCGTTTAAAAATTCCAACATGTTCAATGGTAACCACGGACCTGGCGGCGGTTCAGGCGGTGGCGGCTTTCCTGGCCCGGGCGCCGGCTCAGGCGGAGGCGGTTTTCACGGCCAGGGCCATCCGGGTAGCCAAGGTGGTTATAATCAGCAATCCGACCAAAGTAATCAGCACCAGCAGCAGTCCGGGTATCAGAGTAACCCAAAACAGCTAAACAATGGACAATACCACGTATTTATCACTAGTTTGTGCAAGAGGGACCAGAAACTTCACAAGAGGGTTGTAAACGTTGTTGAGCCGGCGGTTCCACATTATTTGAGATGGTCAGAACAGCCAACTGTGTGGAGTAGGGAGGATCACCCTCCCCGGGTTCATAATCCGGGCCACTTGGCTTTGGTAGTGGCGCCTCAGGTTGGTGGATATAAGTTTACTAAGGTACTCATGGACAGATGCAGTAGCATCAACATCCTCTATTATGAGACGTTTCGTCGCATGGGGTTGACTGACAAGAGTCTTAGACAATCCAACACTGTTTTTCATGATGTTGTACCTGGTAAGTCGGCATACCCAGTTGGTAAGATTGAGCTAGAAGTGGCCTTTGGGGATGAATATGATTCTAGGGCTGAGAAGTTAACTTTTGAAGTGGTTAAGATCAAAATCCCATATCATGCCCTGTTTGGACGGCCGGTTTACGCCAAGTTCATGGCTCGGCCGTGTTATGTGTATCTGCAGCTCAAGATGCCAAGTTATAAAGGCACCATCACAGTACATGGAAGCCGGAAAATAGCCCTGGAATATGAAGAAGGTGACGCTGCTTATGCTGAGTCTGTTTGTGCAACAGAGGAATTGAAGTTTTATAAAGATAATCTTGACCCGACAGACATGACATCTTTGAAGAAGCCAACTACGGAGCATGAACCAGTGTTGAAATTCAAATCAGCTGATGACACCAAGATGGTTGATTTTGTGCCTGGCGACTCATCCAAACAGTTCATTATCAGTGCTCACTTGGATCCAAAATAGGAAAGTGCGCTCATCGAGTTCATCCGTGAGAACCGGGACATCTTTGCATGGAAGCCTTTTGACATGCCAGGTGTCCCGAGAGAACTCGCTGAGCACACTCTCAATATTGATCCAAAATTTAGGCCGGTCAGGCAGTTTCTTCGATGGTTTAACGAGGAAAGGCGCAAGGCTATTTGAGAAGAGGTGGCCCGGCTCTTGGCAGCTGGGTTCATTGTTGAAGTTTTTCACCCGGAGTGGTTGGCTAACCCAGTGCTTATGCTTAAATAGAACGGCACCTGGCGCATGTGTGTGGATTACACAGATTTGAACAAAGCTTGTCTGGCTGACCATTTTGCTCTCCCTCGTATTGATCAGATCATTGATGCTACGGCGGGTTGCGAGCGTTTGAGTTTTTTGGATGCCTATTTGGGTTATCATCAGTTAAGGACCAGGAGAAGACAACTTTCATCACTCCGTTTGGAGCCTTCTGCTATGTGTCTATGCCCTTTGGGCTTAAGAGTGCACAGGCGACTTATCAATGATGTGTGCAGAATTGTGTTCACAATCAGATTGGGCATAATGTTCATGCTTATGTTGATGATATAGTGGTGAAATCCAGAGAGAAGGAAACCTTGGTAACTGATCTGAAGGAGACCTTTGATAACCTCCGGGTCTACAAAATGATGCTTAACCCGGCTAAGTGTGTTTTTGGAGTCCCAGCTGGCAAGCTCTTGGGCTTTTGGTGTCTAACAGAGGTATTGAGGCTAATCCAGAGAAAATTAAGTCAATTACATCTCTGGCTAAATCGGCATGCATCAATGACGTTCAGCGGTTGGCGGGTCGCGTCGCAGCCTTAAGCCGGTTAGGGGAGAAGGCGATGGCTTTGTATCAAATGATGAAGAAGGCGGATGACTTTGTTTGGAGTGACGCTTCTAACTCTGCTTTTGAGGATCTGAAGAAACAGCTCGCTGAGCCGCCGATTCTTACTGCTCCGGTTGAGAAAGAGCCGTTGTTGTTGTATGTGGCTGCTAACTCACGTGGTGTCAGTGTGGCCATTGTTGTGGAGCGCAAGGAGGCTGGCAAGGAACATCCGGTCCAACGGCCGGTTTACTACGTCAGTGAGGTGATCATTGAATCTAAACAAAGATATCCACATTGGAAAAAGCTTGTTTATGGGGTGTTCATGGCAAGACGGAAGCTCAAGCATTACTTTCAGGGTCACCCAATCACTATGGTTAGCTCTGCTCCTCTAGGAGACATTATTCAAAATAGAGAAGCCACAGGACGAGTCGCCAAGTGGGCTATTGAACTTGGGTCTCATGGTTTGAAGTATGTGCCACGTACTGCGGTCAAATCTCAAGCGCTGGTTGACTTCATTAATGACTAGACAGAGTTGCAGATGCCAGAGAAGAAACCAGACAACACATATTGGATGGTTCATTTTGATGGGTCCAGACAATTGGAAGGCTCGGGGGCTGGAGTTTTTTTAACTTCTCCTCGAGGTGACAAGTTTTGTTATGTGTTGCGATTGATGTTTCCTTGTACTAACAACGCAATAGAATATGAATCCTTGCTCCATGGTCTTTGAATGGCTAAATAGATGAGTCTGAGCCGGGTACGGTGCCTTGGCGACTCAGATTTGGTGGCTCGGCAGGTGTCAGGCAGGTGGGATTCCAAGGATCCTCTCATGGCGGCTTATCGCCGCGAGGTCGACGCTATTGCAGGGCATTTTAAGGATTATCAAGTGGAACACATTGACCATAGAAAGAACGAAGCGGCCGATGCCTTAAGCCGGTCGGGATCTCAACGTAAGCCGGTGCCACCTAACAACTTTTTGGATGTTTTACATAACTCGTCTGTTAAGTTGCCTACAGAGGAGGATTTGGCCATTCTTGACCCGGAGGCACAGTTGGTGGCGGCTCTTCATGTCATTCCAGATTTGACAGTACCGTTCTTGGCTTACATGACACGGGGCGAGTTACCAGAGGACGAGACCCTGGCCCGGCAGATAACCCGAGGGTCCAAGTCAATGACAATTTCTGACGGTGAGTTGTATCATCGCAGCGTCACTGGAGCGTTTCAACGTTGTGTTTATCCTGAATAAGGTCAAGAAATTCTTCGTGAGATCCATGAAGGGGATTGTGGTCATCACGCCGGGTCAAAGTCTCTTGTGGCCAAAGCTTTTCTTCATGGTTTTTACTGGCTAACGGCTCACGCTGATGCGAAGGAGCTGGTCAGTAGGTGTGATGGATGTCAAAATTTTGCACGACGAGCGCATGTACCGACTCAGGAGTTGCGGATGATTCCAATCACTTGGCCATTTGCAGTCTAGGGGCTTGACATGGTTGGACCCTTCAAATGGTCCAAAGATAAAAAGACACATATTTTGGTGGCAGTTGACAAATTCACAAAATGGGTTGAGGCAGAGCTAGTGAGCAAGTGTGATGCAGCCACGGCGGTTCAGCTCATGAAAAAGGTGATTTTTCGCTTTGGTTTTCCACACAGCATTATAACTGACAATGGCACTAATCTGTCCAAAGGTGCTATGGAGGAGTTTTGTCAACGTGAGCATATCCGGCTTGATGTTTCGTCAGTAGCTCACCCCCAATCCAATGGTCAAGCTGAGAGAGCAAATCAGGAAATCTTAAAAGGTCTCAAGTCCCGGCTTATGGTTCCCTTACAACGGACGTCAGGTTGTTGGGTAGAGGAATTACCCTCGGTGCTGTGGAGTATCAATACCACTCCTAACAGGTCTACAGGTTATACACCTTTCTTCATGGTTTATGGAGCAGAAGGAGTTCTGCCTAGTGACATCCGTCATGACTCGCCTCGCGTGGCGGCTTACGTTGAAGCTGATAATGAACAAGCCCGACAGGGTGCACTTGACTTGTTAGATGAGGAGAGAGATTTGGTGGCGGCTCGATCAACAATTTGTCAAAAGGACCTACGCTGTTATCACAGCCACCGGGTTAAGTCCAGAACCTTTCAAGAAGGTGACCTGGTGCTCCGGCTCATCCAGGATCTGTCTGATGCACACAAATTATCCCCGCCTTGGGAAGGACCCTTTGTGGTTAGCAAGAACCTTAACAATGGGTCATATTACCTCATTGATGTTCGAGAGCATAAAGACTCACGTAAGTCGGAGGAGGAGACCCGCCGGCCGTGGAACATTGCTCAGCTTCGACCATACTATACTTAAGCCACCGGCTCTCGTCATGTACATACTTTGACGTTGTATATATTATGATAAGTAATAAAGCAGGACCTCTGTCCTTTTCCCTTTCAATGATCATATATTTTTTATTATTTTCATTATTTAAAATGACTAAAAGGGGGCTGATCATATCCGAATCTAGCTTAACCCTTTTGGTCCGGCCCATGATCATATTCGAATCTAGCTGTAAACCTCATGGTCATTTGGGGGCTTCTTGTTCAAACAGAGGTCGTATTCGAACCAAAGAGAACATAATTGTCGTAACCCTCTTGATCGGCTCAAAGCCAAACTCACTAGGGGGCTTCTTGATCGTATCTGAATTATAGTTTAACCCCTTTTGGGTCTGACTTGGATCGTATTCGAATCAGGGTCGTTAAAAACCTCTCAAGGTCATTTGGGGGCTTCCTGTTCAAACATAGGTCGTATTCGAACCAAAGAGAACATAGTTGTCGGTACCCTCTTGATCGGCGCAATGCCATAGTCACTAGGGGCTATATGATCGTATTTGAATCTTAGCTTAACCCCTTTGGTCCGGTTTACTGATCGTATTCGAATCAGAAGCCTCCAGTTTTTATTTAAATGTTTTGATTTACATTGTCTGAAGCCTAGTGTTTTTTGTTTTACTGTTTTTTATCACCTCAAATCTAACTGTCAGTATGGTTTCAAATTAAACCGGCTCGGTTATTTGACAATGAGTTGCCAAGGCATAACAGTCATCAAGACATATGGAAGTATTGACTTCTACAAAAGTTTGGGTTATCAACCTCATCATCTAGGTCATGTAAACCGGTAGTCCAGATTCAAAGAACATAGGTATGACGGTGTCATTCAGGAATAGGTTTCTCTGTGTTTTTTCATTAATCAAAGGTTTTTTAGCCTTGTTTATCTTACATATGGTTCTGTCTTTTCCACTATGATAATTTCATAAGTCATATACCGGGTGTTTTGACCCGTCCAGTGCTAAACTGCCGGGCCAGCTATTTCATTTTTTACAAGAACAGAGTTAAAACATTGCAGATGTAATCACAAATGTGTTGCATATATATATTGACATCATTGACAAAGAGTCATATGCAACATTTTATGCACGATGGCATAGGCAAAACATGCAGTTTTCAAACTAATCTATTACAAGGCTTTGAGAGCCCACAAGATGGTTATGACTCTCCCCTTGCCGGTTCACCGCCTTCTATTGGTTGGAAGCTGGGATTGGACCAGTCAAAGCCGTTCAGAGCAATGAACTCCACTTCATCGTCAATCAGGCCGACTGGGTCGACTTTCGGGGCAAAAGTGTGTTGGCAAACCGGCGGGATAAGATCTGTCACCTTGTAAGAGGGAGTCACCATCTTATTATTCTCCATATCAAAACCCAGCTGATATTTGTCAATGTTGGTCTCCTCTCCAAGAATGGTAGCTTGAGGACGAACTCCCCTCACACATGCAATAAAGTCATCTTGCTCAAATGGAGTCATGTCTTCCTTCATAGTAGGGTACCCCTTAGCCACGTCAACTGGGTCTAAATCCGGCACCCAGGCTTTGGAGCGGCTCAGGGCAGTCAGGGCTCTGGCTCTGGCACAGGATCGTTTGACCTCTTGAAACCTGGCGGGTAAGATCGATAACTTCTTCAAAACATCACTTAGGCAGTTGGGTCCTTGGTTGGCAGGAGAGATAGCGGCAAGCGCCTGTTGAGCCCATGTATACAGTTGTTCCACCAAGGTAGAAACCGCCTTCAGCTTTGTCACGCTGTCCTGGCTCAGGTTGTTACTCCGCGGACCTGTAAGTATTTTAACAAAGGTTAAGCAGGCGGTTTACATTCTTGGTCAAAATAGAGTATAAGGGATTTATGCAAAAAAAAACTCACCGAAGATGGCGGAGACCATTTGAGACACATGGTTTTTTAAACCGGTGAGCTCTGTAGTAGCCTCCTCAAGAGCCGCCTCAGCTGTCTCAGTGCATTGTATCAGCAGTGTCTTTTCTTCGGCCCAGGATTTCTTTTTTGCAACTAAGCTGGTCTTCAATTTCTCAGATTCAGAGAGGCTCAATTGGAATTTAGCGTCAGTGGTCTTTATCTCTGTCTCCTGCTCCGCCAACTGGGTCTTGGCATCCGTCAATTGAGAGCCCAGCTCAGATAAGGTGTTCTACAAAACATTCACAGTTGTGTGAAGACTTAAACTAAAAGTTATAAGGGTTCAAGTCTCAAGTACTTTGCACTGCAATACCACTTGACACTTGGGGGCTAATGTCTGCCAAAGCAATTTTTAAGACTTTTATATGTTTCAAGTCCCAAGGGTTTTACAAAGTAACAACACTTGGCACTTGGGGGCTAATGCATGATCTTCAGAAAGTTCTTCAAGATTGAACCGGATCACAATACCTATTGGGACTAGTAAAAGACAGTTACGTAATTAAGTACCGGTTCATTTATGATAAATTGAGTCGGTCCTTGGGGACTACATGTGAAGGTTACGCTACTCCATTGGACTTTCGAAAAATCTAGAGGCAAAGTATCAACTTATATCATTAAGTCTACAGATCATTCAAGATTCATCATCTGAAGATTTGGGGGCTGGAAGAGTATAAGTAAACTGGAGAAAATACCTCATAGTTTAGCTGCAATTGTTTGACCATCTCGATTTCTGAGTCATGGCTGGAATGCACATGACTGAGATAGCCAGACAGTACATCATTGACATTGAGGTGAGCGTAGTGGGAGATATCAAACCGCACTTTCTACTTCTCTAAAGCCTCTTGCTTAGCAGTATGCCGGGCTAATACAGTGGGGGTGCCCGGTTCAACAAACCGGCTACCGGTAATCAAAACGTGAGTATCAGAAGTTGTTGGTGGGTTAGCTGAGCTATATGGTTCAGTAATGGTCAGATTAAGGGTGGACTCATCGGATGACAACTCAGGAGGGTCCAATTGAGTATGAACAGCCGGGTCTTCTGGTGCTATAGTTTGAGAGGGAGGAGTTGGCATGGTCGGCTCAGGTGCAGGAACTTTTGGGTCTTC
The DNA here is from genome assembly GCF_002162155.2 of Triticum dicoccoides. Lineage (NCBI taxonomy): Eukaryota > Viridiplantae > Streptophyta > Magnoliopsida > Poales > Poaceae > Triticum > Triticum dicoccoides. The sequence goes on from NC_041388.1 coordinate 381,009,125, forward strand.
TGTCGGCTTAATCACCTTGACCTTCTTGGATTTGGCTTGACCACTAAGAAAGATTTTATGAGACGGTTAGTATAATAATGCAGTTTTTTTAAAAGATGATGAAGAAAGATGATTGTCCTTACCCAGGGGCAGTCTTGAAAGCCGGAAATTGAGTTTGTGACGAATCGCCAGAAGAGCGAGAAACCAGTTAGTGATGCAAGGGAATGGATCCATTGATGAAAGCAAAAGACAAAGATGAAAGAAACCTCATTTTGGCGTTTTCGAGGAGTTTGTTGTAAATCGGAAGGCGGTTCATCGTCGTCATTAGTCAGGGCCTGACGGTGGCTCTCATGTTGCTGCTTTTTCAAAAGAAAATGAGGGTCCAGATAAGCCAAAGGGTGCGAAAACCTTACTTTCCGGGTTACTAGTCGAAGTTTCTATCTTGGCAAAGGGGCTGAGTCAGAGGAAATAGTTACCTCTTCTTCCACGGCCTGGCTGGCCCCCGTGTCGTCCTGACAATAGTCAGTGTTAATAAGGTAGTTAAAAAGCTGGCCATGGGAGTCAAGGGCTACCTCCGACTCAGAAGCATCATCCAGGTGGAATAAGTCAGATGTAGTCTTCTTCTTCTTGGGCTTCCAGGTCGTTTTCCTGGCGGCTATGGCAGCGGCTCTGGCCTTCTTGGCAGCTTCATGATCATACTTGGCATTCTACAAGTCAGATTTGGCCTGTAAACAAATAAACAGGTTAAAAGGTCATGCAAGTATTTAAACTACTGAGGAAAACACAAAATGAGAAAGAGGTCATGGGTTTTCACCTCTGGTGCCGGGTTAAGTTTACAGAAGGGGTTTAATCCAACCTTACTATAGTCCTCGTATTTGCTGTTCACAAGGATGGTTGACATTGCGACAACGTCTTCTTTAGTCAATGGAATAGAGCTATAACGCAGAGAGTCATTTGGGCCACCACCATACTCATACATTAACTTGGATTGGCGGCTTAGAGGGATGACCCGCCATGCGACCCAGCAACGGGTCAGGTCAACTCCAGTTAAGTCGTTCCGCAGTAAAGCTTGAATCTTTTTAATAGATGGAATAAGCTTCTTGCATTCAGCAGCGGTAAGCTTATCAGGGAGCACAAACTTGGAATCCAGATGCTCCGCGCAATAACCCGGCAGTGGTTTTTCATTGGCTGGTGACGTATCTTGGCAGTAGGACCAGGTCTGATTCCAATCTTTGGGATGGCTTGGTAAGACTATTAAGGGAAAGATGGCGCCCTGTCGGCGCTGAATTGAGATTCCACCAAGCTCCAAACTAAGGCCGTTGGTGCATTCGTTCTGGCGGTTCAGATAAAAGTATTCTCTGAAGAGTTCCACGGTTGGTTCTTCTTGAAGATATACCTCACAAAGAACTTGAAAATTGCAGATATTGGAGATAGAGTTGGGTCCAAAGTCTTGAGGGCGAAGCTTGAAAAAATGCATAATGTCTCGGAAGCCCCGGTACATGTGATCAGTGAAAATGATGACTTCACCGTCTTTGGGCTGAGGCCGTTCTTCGTCCGGGTCAAGTGCACGATAAGACATAACATTTTTCTCTGGCAAAAATCCTATGGTGACAAATTCTTTCAAGGTATCCTCAGTAACTGTGGAAGGGACCCAGTTGCACACAGTTGGTGCTTTTGACAGCATGATGAGCAAAGGACAAACTGAAAAGATAATAATGTGTCGGTTCAATTCAATGGTGAAATTAAAAGTTAAATGATGATGATACAAATGAGTAATGGTGGCTTAAGTAAGGGCTAATGACATATAAAGGAAAAGTGAGCCGGCGTGATAAGCCGCCATGACTAAAGACATTCGAAGGAAGCCAGAAACAGAATTGGCTAAGTGTTGAGACAAACAAGTTTCCCAAGCTATTACTATTATTCTGGATCAAAATGGGTTAGAAAATAAAAATAAATTTAGACCTAAAAAACGAGCGCGGAGGAGTTCATCAGCTCTAAGAAGGTATCTGTACAAAGGAAAGGGATCTACTAGCATCTAAAATGGGTGTAAAACCACTACCGCATAAGTTCTACATTCCTTCTAGATCAAAAGAGGGACGGAGAAGAAACTACAAGAAGGTCTGTGATGAACGGCGAAGAACACCGACGAACTCGCAACCCTAATACAGATCTAAGGGTGCGGAAAGGTAGGAACTAACGAATGCAGATCTACTGCGAATGGTCGGCGTGGTTCTCTGGACGAGCTCAGGGTGATGCAGCGGCCGACATTAAGGGCGGCAGTGAGCGCTATGGCAACGGCGGAGCTCGAGAGGCAGAGAGGTAGCGAGAAGATGGAAGGAAGAAGAAGAAAGAGGAAGGACTGACCGAGCCTATTTATAAGGGGATAAGTGAACAAGCAGGCGCGAAAACTGAGGAAGACCAAAATAATGATTATCCAGCTAAACAGACGCCTCGATTCTCGGAAGACATTAAAAGATAAAGATCCATTGAAGAAGACGTCATAGTAGGCTTTCATGTTTTCGGAAGATGACGTCATGGCGGGTTACAGAGTTTTTACAGACAGAGGAAGATGGATTTCGTCTAAGTGTTGAAGATTGACAAAGAACAAAGTTCAAGTCAACCTGGGGCCTAATGTTGGGGATATAGCTACCAGGTATGACCCGCCCAGGAGGGGCCGGATCAACCCCAATGGCGGGTTACAAAAAAGAAGCCCACTAAACATGCAAGGCGATGGTTTGTTATAGGGCTAGTAGTAGGCCGAAGCCCAGAGGCGGCTTAAGGCCTGTAATTATAAACCGCCATATGTAACGAAAGACTTGTAAATAAAGGCATATACAAGAAGCCACAGAGCCAGACACGTTTTATGAGCCGGCCGGGATTCTGTAGGCCGCCAGGCGTCAACCCATGTATATAAGGGGACGACCCAGCGGCGGCTTAGGGACAAGAAACAACAGATCGATAGCCAAGCTAGCAGATTCGCTCCTTGGTCATCGAAACCTAGCAATACAACATCAACTGGACTAGGCCTTAACTTCACCGTAAGGGGCCGAACCAGTATAAACCTCTTGTGTCCTTTGTCCCGATTAACCCCTTTAAGCTTCCCAGTTGCGATGGCCCTACGACTAAGTCCTTTCGCTAGGACATCTTCCGTGACAATTCCACAACAGAACCTATTATGTTTTCATCAATATATGGGAGTTCTTGATCCTATCTTGCAAGTCAATAGTCACCTACTATGTGTAATGATCCGGCAACCCCGAAGTGACAATAATCGGGACCACTCCCGGTGATGACTGTAGTTTGAGGAGTTCATGTATTCACTATGTGTTAATGCTTTGGTCCGGTACTCTACTAAAAGGAGGCCTTAATATCCCTTAGTCTCCGCTAGGACCCTGCTGCCACGGGAGGGTAGGACAAAATATGTCATGCAAGTTCTTTACCATAAGCACGTATGACTATATTCGGAATACATGCCTACATTACATTGATGAATTGGAGCTAGTTCTGTGTCACCCTAGGTTATGACTATTACAAGATGAACCACATCTGACATAATTCTCTATCACCATCCATTGCCTACAAGCTTTTCCATATATTGTTCTTCGCTTATTTACTTTTCCGTTGCTATTGTTATCATCACTATAAAACAACAAAAATATTATTTTTGCTACCGTTACTTCTGCTACTGTTACCACTACTATCATATTACTTTGCTACTAAATACCTTGCTGCAAATATTAAGTTTCCAGGTGTGGTTGAATTGACAACTCAGCTACTAATACTTGAGAATATTCTTTGGCTCCCCTTGTGTCGAATCAATAAATTTGGGTTGAATACTCTACCCTCGAAAACTGTTGCGATCCCCTATACTTGTGGGTTATCAAGACTATTTTCTGGCACCGTTGCCGGGGAGCATAGCTCTATTCTTTGAGTAACTTGGGATTTATATCTGTTTATCATTATGAAGAACTTGAAAGATCCAAGAACCAAGATTTATCCCTCAACTACGAGGGGAGGTAAGGAACTGCCATCTAGCTCTGCACTTGATTCATCTTTTGTTTTGAGTAAATTGCGACACCTACACCTGCTATTCATTCTGATATGTCGCATGTTATTGATGATGCCACTTCTACTATGCATGATACTTATGATGAAACTACGTCTATGCTTGATACTACTGTGCCACTTGCTAAATTTCTTGATGAACAACTTGCTAGGGCTAGAGAGAATGAAATTATTGAAACTGATAATATTGATGAAAGTGATGATGAAGATTCTCCCCCTAGATATGAATTACCTGTTGTGCCTGAGGGCTATGTTATGGATGAAGAAACTGCTAGAGATTTTCTTGCTTGCAATGATAGGAGTGATCTTAAGAAATTATTAGCTAAGCTGAAACAAAAAACTCTGAATGCTAGAATGAAATATGATCCTTCTTATGCTACTTCACCTATCTTTGTTACTGATAAGGATTATGAATTCTCTGTCGACCCTGATATAATTACTTTGGTTGAATATGTTCCTTTCTATGGCTATGAATCTAAAACTGTTGTGGCACATCTTACTAATTTAAATGATATAGCCACCATGTTCACTAATGATGAGAAAACTCGCTACTATTATATCCTTAAGATATTTCCATTCTCATTAAATGGTGATGCTAAGATATGGTTTAATTCTCTTGATCCTGGTTGTGTGCGTAGTCCCCAGGATATGATTTATTACTTCTCTGCTAAATATTTCCCTGCTCATAAGAAACAAGCTGCTTTAAGGGAAATATATAATTTTGTGCAAATTAAAGAAGAGAGTCTCCCACAAGCTTGGGGGAGGCTTCTCCAATTAATTAATGCTTTGCCTGATCATCCTCTTAAGAAAAATGAAATACTTGATATCTTTTATAATGGACTAACCGATGCTTCCAGAGACCACCTGGATAGTTGCGTTGGTTGTGTTTTTAGGGAAAGAACACCAGATGAAGCTGAAATTCTATTGAATAATATGTTAGCCAATTAAAATAATTGGACACTTCCTGAGCCAACTCCTAAGCCAACTCCGAAGAAAAGGGGTATTCTATTTCTCAGTCCTGAAGATATGCAAGAGGCAAAGAAATCTATGAAGGAAAAAGGTATAAAAGCTGAAGATGTTAAGAATTTACCTCCTGTTGAAGAAATACATGGTCTTAATTTACCTCCTGTAGAAGAAATACATGGTTTAAATCCATCACCTATTGAAGAAACACATGGTCTTGATAACCCGACACAGGTAGTAAAGGTAAATTCTCTCTATAGATTTGATGAAGGTGATATTCCTTGTTATAAGTCTGCTAGCCAATGCTTAGATGAGTTTGATAATTTTATTGTTAAACAAGAGAACTTCAATGCTTATGTTGGTAGACAGTTGAAACATAGTGCTTATATGATTGAACCCTTGAGTGATTATATGGCTACTGTTAAAGGTGAACTTAAACTTATTAGTAAACATGCTTCTATGGTTACCACTCAAGTAGAACAAGTACTTAAAGCTCAGAATGATTTGCTCAATGAATTGAATAGTACAAATAATAATGTTGTTAGAGTTGTGACTAGAGGTGGTAAAATGACTCAGGAACCTTTGTATCCTGAAGGCCATCCTAAGAGAATTGAGCGGGATTCTCAGAGAAATAATGTAGATGCACCTAGTCCTTCTAAGAAGAAGAAAAAGAAAAATGATAGGACTTTGCATGCTTCTAGTGAACCTGTTGTAGACACACCTGAGAATCCCAATGATATCTCTATTTCTGATGCTGAAACACAATCTGGTAATGAACATGAACCTAGTGATAATGCTAATGATGATGTACATGTTGATGCTCAACCTAGTAATGATAATGATGTAGAGATTGAACCTGCTGTTGATCTTGATAACCCACAATCAAAGAATCAATGTTATGATAAGAGAGACTTTGTTGCTAGGAAGCATGGTAAGGAAAGAGAACCATGGGTTCAGAAACCCATGCCTTATCCTCCTAAACCATCCAAGAAAAAGGATGATGAGGATTTTGAGCGCTTTGGTGAAATGATTAGACCTATCTTTTGGCGTATGCGTTTGACTGATATGCTTAAAATGAATCCTTATTCTAAGTACATGAAAGATATTGTTACTAATAAAAGAAAGATACCGAAAGCTGAAATTTCCACCATGCTTGCTAATTATACTTCCAAGGGTGGAATACCTAAGAAACTAGGAGATCTCGGAGTACCAACTATACTTTATATCGTAGACTTGATTTGAATAAGTAGACTCGCTCTATTAAAAGAAACTATGTTAAAACTGCTTTATGTGATCTTGGAGTCGGTGTTAGTGTTATGCCTCTCTCTTTATATCGTAGACTTGATTTGAATAAGTTGACACCTACTGAAATATCTTTGCAAATGGCTGACAAATCAACTGCTATACCTGTCGGTATTTGTGAGGATATGCCTGTTGTGGTTGCAAACGTTACTATTTTAATGGACTCTGTTATTCTTGATATTCCCGAGGACGATAGTATGTCTATTATTCTTGGAAGACCCTTTTTGAATACTGCAGGGGCTGTCATTGATTGCACCAAAGGCAATGTCACTTTTCATGTTAATGGTAATGAGCATACGGTACACTTTCCGAGGAAACAACCTCAAGTCCACAGTATCAATTCTATTGGCAAAATTTCAACTATTACTATTGGAGGTTTTGAATTTCCTCTTCCTACTGTCAAGAAGAAATATGATATTCTTATTGTTGGGGACATGCATATCCCTATTGAGGTAACCTAGTGTTATTCAAAAATTCTCCGGTTCCATGTTATTCGGAATGAGTTTCTTAACAAGACCTGATCAACCTTGTTAGTGGATTCCTTTTGATGAGCATGAGATGGATGAATTTAGAAAACACAACTCTCTGTACCCTCTTTTTAATTTCTGTTATTCATATTAAATAAAGCAAAAATAGTATTTTTCTGTCTGTTTTCTGAATTATCAATGCAATAAAAATACCCGAAAATAAAAATTCTCCAAATGCCCTGAAAATTAAATATGATTTTTTTTCTAGAGTATTTGAGGATATCTGGCACTGAGAACACAGCAGGGGAGCAAGCACCTGACCACGAGGGTCCAGGGCGCGCCCTACCCCCTGGGTGCGCCCCTGCCTCGTGGGCCCATGGTGGCTCCCCTCCACTTATTCCAGCTACCACACACTTCTTCCTCCCACAAAAATCACCAACCAGCTCAAACCCGAGTCCAAGCTCATTTTGCTGCCATTTTCGATCTCCTTGCTCAAAGCTCCATTCACAAAACTGCTTTGGAGGATTGTTCCTTAGTATGTGACTCCTCCAATGCTCCAATTAGTTTGTGTTCTAGTGCTCTATTCATTGCAAATTTTGCTGCTTAGGTCACCTTGTTCTTGAGCTTGCATGTCAAATGTATATGGTCAAAAGTAGTTTTAATGCATGATATATATCCTCTAGGCACTTGTGGGAGTAGTTGCTTTCAATTTTGTTGAGTTTGGTTCACTTTTATTTTGAAGTTACTAAAAATTTCAGAAATTTTTCAGAGGAAGAAGTATGTTTAGGAAAACGTACCAAGGTGGTCCTTCAAGGAAGCAAGGACCCAGGCTCGCAATACGCGATGCCGATGATGAACCACTAAGGGAAGCTCAGGTGTGGGCTTGTGAATGGCCATCAGAGGACTTTATGGATCGAGCAGGAATCAAGGAAGAATTTAACACGTATGTGCGTAATGCCGATCTTGAGAGCTTCGAGGCAGATAAGTGCCGCCAATACCACTATCTCACTGATTCCTTTGTGAGGAGGTTTGAATTTTCATCATCACGCAATTCTCAAACTGTCCAATTTGATCTTTATGAAAATTCTTATACTATGGACTTAGAGGATTTTAATACTGCTTGCAACCTTCCACAACGGGGCAGCACTAGTGAGCCTCGCAAATCTGAGTTTAGAGATTTTCTTGCTAGTATAACTATGGGGGAATCTACAGATATAACACAAGCTACCATAGGGAGCATTCATTTTCCTGCTATACATTATTTTGCTCTCTTCATAGGTAGGTGCATAAATGGTGAGGATGAAGCATGTCACATGTGTGTCCCTGACCTCAATGTTCTCAGGAGTGTTGTATTAGGAAATAAACATTATAACATGGGAGCCATTGTTGCACGTAGGTTGCATAATAATAGATTTAATGGAGATTTCTTTGGTGGAATTTATGCAACCCCCATCTAGCTAATTTTCATGATATACCCATACGTGGGTATGATATTGAGTTGCCTCCTGTTTATTTACATTATGAGGCTATGGTTCGCCATCAGTTTGTTGAGAGGAACGATCAATTTCTCTAGTACCGACTAATCTTTGACAGACGATGCACCTATCACGTTGCTCTCCCTGCTCCTACTTTCTTTGAATTTCAGGCAAAAGGGAGATATGTTTTAACTAGGGAGGAGGCAACCGAGTTCGAGAGGAGGGCGGAGAAAGATCGCCTCCAAGCTGCAGCTCATCAGGCAATTATCGCTACATCTTGATAACCCACAAGTATAGGGGATCTATCGTATTCCTTTCGATAAGTAAGAGTGTCAAACCCAACGAGGAGCAGAAGGAAATGATAAGTGGTTTTCAGCAAGGTATTCTCTGCAAGTACTGAAATAAGTGGTAACAGATAGTTTTGTGATAAGATAGATTGTAACGAGCAACAAGTAACAAAAGTAAATAAAGTGCAGCAATATGGCCCAATCCTTTTGTAGCAAAGAACAAGCCGGAAAAAACTCTTATAATAGGAAAAGCGCTCCCGAGTACACATGGGAATATCGTCAAGCTAGTTTTCATCACGTTCATATGATTCGCGTTCGATACTTTGATAATTTGATATGTGGGTGGACCGGTGCTTGGGTATTGTTCTTACTTGAACAAGCATCCCACTTATGATTAACCTCTATTGCAAGTTCCGCAACTACAACAAAAGTATTAAGGTAAACCTAACGGTCGGTGTCAAAACCGGTGGATCTCGGGTAGGGGGTCCTAAACTGTGCGTCTAGGCGGATGGTAACAGGAGGCAGGGGACACGATGTTTTACCCAGGTTCGGCCCTCTTGATGGAGGTAAAACCCTACGTCCTGCTTGATTAATATTGATGATCTGGGTAGTACAAGAGTAGATCTACCATGAGATCAAGGAGGCTAAACCCTAGAAGCTAGCCTATGGTATGATTGTTGTTTGTCCTATGGACTAAAACCCTCCAGTTTATATAGACACTGGAGAGGGCTAGGGTTACACAGAGTCGGTTACAATGGTAGGAGATCTACATATCCGTATCGCCAAGCTTGCCTTCCACGCCAAGGAAAGTCCCTTCCGGACACGGGACGAAGACTTCAATCTTATATCTTCATAGTCCAGGAGTTCGGCCAAAGGTATAGTCCGGCTATCCGGACACCCCCAAATCCAGGACTCCCTCAGTAGCCCCTGAACCAGGCTTCAATGACGACGAGTCCGGCGCGCAAATTGTCTTCGGCATTGCAAGGCGGGTTCCTCCTCCAATTACTTCATAGAAGATTTTGAACACAAAGGTAGTGCCCGGCTCTGCAAAATAAGTTTCCACATATTGCCATAGAGAGAATAATATTTACACAAATCTAATCTGCTGACGTATTCCGTAGCGTGACATCACACCACGGCCAAGTCTTTATTTGAATCGTTTTACTGTTCCACCTCAGCGCGTTTAGCGAGGCGGTTTTCTTGGCACGTCTTGTCAAAGCAGAGATCGTGTCCCCTTATTCCGGGATTCTCATCAATACGGGCGTGGGTAACCCAACCGTGCCATTGATTACGGCGCTTGGGAGATAAGCGAGTTTACCAGGCTGGTGGGGATGCATAGTCGCGTCCGCCCATATAAGGGGATAAGGATCCACCTTTTCATCCACGCCTTCTTTCTCCTTTGCCTATCCATTTCCGCGCACTCGAGCTCCAGCGCCCAAGTCCGCACACCCCACCTCAACCTTCTCCAGCCATGTCCGAAGCGGGAGGCAAGTGGATGGTCTCCTCCGTTACGGAGGGACACATCAAAAGATTGAGGAAGGCCGGATACTTGTCTAATGACATTGCGCACCGGCTTCCCAAAGAGGGGCAGCTCATCCCCACCCCTAGGCCCCATGAGAGGGTGGTGTTCCTCCCTCATTTACTCCGCGGACTGGGCTTCCCTCTCCACCCATTTGTCTGGGGGCTCATGTTCTACTATGGCCTGGATTTCCACGATCTGGCCACGAACTTTGTCCTCAACATCTCGGTGTTCATCGTCGTGTGCGAGGCTTTCTTCCGTATCCGCCCCCATTTTGGCCTATGGCTCAAGACTTTTAATGTCAAGCCGAAGGTGGTGCGTGGCACCCAGGCGGAGTGCAGAGGCGCCATGGTGGGCAAGATGCCCAACATCCTATGGCTCGAGGGCTCCTTTGTGGAGTCCCTAAAGGGGTGGCAATCGGGGTGGTTTTACATCACCGAGCCGCGCGACCCTGAATGGGTCGCAGCCCCCGAGTTCCGATCTGGACCCCCTATGCAGCTCGCCTCCTGGAAAGAGACGGGCCTGTCGTGGGGTAAAAAAGGAGAGCTGACCGGACTCCAAACATGCGTCCAAACCCTGGTGGACAAGAAGCTCAAACTTGTCAATGTAGTCCAGGTTATGCTCATCCGCCGGATCCTCCGGTGTCAACAACGGGCTTTCAACCTGTGGGAGTTCGACCCGGCGCGGCACCGAACTCTGAGCAGGCTCTTTGACATGACGTACGAAGATGCCTGGAAGGTGCTTTTCAAGGGCGCCGAGGCCCCCGCATCCGCTACCGAGGATCGCGGATTCAGCACGCAGCATCATGCTCGTGCGGTAAGCTGTTTTTACCTTTTACAGGGTTTAGTTTTTCATGGTTTGACTCCATGCGGGATCTCAGCTCCCATACCTTTGATAGGATTGGCAGGAGACGTCCGGACAGATCAACTGTCTGGCTCCTTTGCCCGAAGGCCCAGCGGACGCTCGCTCGGTGAAGCTGCTAGTTCCGGCACCCTATGTGGTGTCGGAGAAGAAGGCCAAGAAGAAGGCCACGAGGACTCGAAAGAGTGCCCAGCGCCAGGAGGTGTCGGATTCATCATCCGATGAATCCAAGGCGCACTCCTCCCATGAAGACGAGGAGGAGGAAGAAGAGACCTCTCCCCCTCCAGCGGGGGGAGGGAAGAAAAGGAAGGCCGCCCCAACTGGGGAGGCCGAAGGGTCCAAGAAGGGGAAGACCCCTCCTCCGGACTACTCCACCAACGCCGACGACGGCGAAGAGGAGTGGCCACACAGGGCCAAGCCCCTGGCGAGATCGTAAGTATCCGGATACCAGAGTGATTCATAGTATTCCCCCATTGCACAGCTTTTCCTTACGTCGAACATTTCTATACAGTCCGCCCAAGGCCGGGCTCGATGAGTCGTCGATCGGCTCCCTGGATTTGTCGGATGTGAATTCGCTTCCGGCGGCTACCTCCCCCCACCCTACGGATGATGCCGAGGTGGCGTCCAAACAGGTTCCAAGCCAGGAGGAGGTGGTCCTGGAGGCACTGCAAGGCGACCTCCCGGACTCCAGGCGTGAAGGGGATAGAACCCCCAAGGGCTCTAAGTCCGGCTTTGAGCCGGACACTGCACCGGAACCTCCAACGGTTCTGGACTCCGGTACGGAGCCTCCTTCCAAGAGGAGCAAGCCTACCGAGCCGGTGACCTCCGTCCTACCGGAGGCACCGGACAATTTACTGGAGGTGCTTAACGGCGCCTCCATCGACGAGGAGCACCGCACTGTTATGAGTGCGGTGATCCAGAAGGTTCAGTCCGCCAAGAGCGGACTGACTGAAGCCTGTGCCAGCCTTCTAACAGGCTTTGAGGTAAGTAAAAGATATGTAAAAATATTACCGCATAGACAGTAGCCCCTGATGCTCTGTTTGGCGTTCGGAAAGAAAAGCCGAATAGAGGATCTAATAACGTTTGCAGGAGTCTAAAAAAAGTAAGTCAATATGCATATGCAGGCTTCACTACTAGCATCCGCCACACTGACTGCGGAGGTGGGCACGCTGAAGCAGAACCTCGAGCGGTCCGAGCAAGAGCTCGGCCTAGCCAAGCGGCAGCTCGAGGAGAAGGAAGGTAAGAAATACCTTATTGAAATATGTGAAAGGTGCAATTGCCAAAAGTGACAGGATTAACGCGGCTATTGTAGGGGCCACAACTGAGGTGGCGACCCTTAAGCAAGTGTTGTCTGAGGCCGAGAAGAGGGCGGCCACGGAGCGCACCGAGCGGGAGAAGCATGAGACGTAGGTTGGCGAGGTGCGGCAAGAGCTCCAGGCTCTCATGAAAAAACATGAGAGTTTGGAGCTTGACTCGAAGACGCGAGAGTCTGAGCTCGCGGCGGCCACTGAAGATGCCAAGTCTGCCAAGGCCGAAGCCCAGAAGGCCCTCCACGAGGTTGAGGCAATAAAAAAGATAGCGGCGGTAAGGCATTCTTTATGCAAAGCAAGCACGTAAAAGTGAATTACTTGTTACTTACCCGAATTCGGAGCTCTCCAAGAGCATTCGCAGACTTGCCCCGTAGCGTGTCGGATGCCGCCGCCTTCTACCGAGCCGAGGAGGGAAGCTCGACAGAGAAGGTGTTCTGGTCTCAGTATGCTGAGGCCGAACACCCGGTGCCCTTAAGCGACCAGCTGAAACAGCTGGTCGAGCTCCATAAGGTGGCCGAACAGGCCATGAAGGGCCTCATAGTCCGGCTGTGGCCTGGAGAGGCCATGCCTGGGAGCTACTTCGGGCTGGTGAGGCGGCTGGTGGAGGCTTGTCCAAGGCTCGAAGTCATCAAGCGCTCCGTATGCATTGAGGGTGCCCGTAGGGCGCTTGCCCGTGCGAAGGTGCACTGGGGCAAGCTGGATGCTGAGAAGCTTGTGAAGGACGGGCCACCGCCGGGCAAGGAGCATCGCAAGCCCGAGATGTATTATGAGGGCGTTCTGAAGGGTGCCCGCCTTGTGGCGGATGAATGTTCCATGGATGTAATTTTTCAGTAAACTCGCTCATTTTGTCCTGTGCGCTGAAAACTTGTTCATGTGCGCTAAGCAATGCTTTTTGAATTTAAAATATTACCTTCTGTGCGGCCGTTTATCAAATTTGAGAGATGGCAAGTCGTCGGCTTCAGCCCCCATGGCACGAGTGCTGGGGTGTTCGGGATAAACATGAGCGCTCTTTTTCCCATTCTTGGGTCCTTCGAGGGAGGCGCTCAACACAACGAACAAGGCAATCGGACTATAATGCTTGAACACTCTCACTTAGCCATAGAATTCTGTAATTTTAAATTTCGGCGAAGCCCCTAGTGTTCGGAAGACCGAGTTCGGGGCGCTATCCACGCCTAGGCCGGACAAAGCTGACTCCTCGCTCTAAGCGGCATAAGTCTTTAGGGACTCGAAAACCTCTCGAACAGCGACCAGCTCTCGCCTCATCATGACGGTCAGTTTTAGCTTTCTGTACTGAGGTGCTTAGCCCAGCTCAACTGGGGCACAGTCACAGTAGTTCTCCTAGTGCTACCTTAGCCGATATAACGGAACGTAAGGTACCAAAACATAGGAGCCGGGCAAACCCAACTATTGACCCAAGACATGATTCAGAGCCGATGCATATAATGCTATAAGTTCGGGGTGCCGCACTTGTGGAAGTGTTCGGACTTCTCACACCGTATTGTGGGGTACTTAAGCCCCTGGCGTATTGGCCGTACCAAAGTGTACGGGTGCAACATGTCATTAATGAAGATATATTCGTAAAAAAGAGTAATGCAATATTAAACGGAAGCTATGCATTGTTTATTTAAAAAGGCTGCGATGAAAGCAGGACGATACAAATAGTGCGATAAGCAAAAGATGGGACTATCAAATATGTCTATTCCAGGGGCGAGCTGCGGAATGTTATGTGAAACAGGTATACTGCTTGTTATAGAGACCACCTTAGAGTTCCGTAGTGCGGCGTAGCTTTCTGCTCCTCTGGTTGTTGTATCGTTTGTGCGGCAATTGTACTGCCGGACAGGCCTTCCGAAGAGTGGAGTCCTGAAAGTAAGAGAAAATGAAAAAGTCGGCAGCCCCTAGTGCGGTTTAAGCCGTGTTTCGGGCGTGCCGTGATTGTGCCCCTCCCCTTTTGCCCATGGTATTTCCAGAGGATAGCTATGTACGCGCAACACTGGTTTCGCAAGTTCGCGAGGGCTGGGGTTGGGGCCGCATAGCTATGCTTGCTCGGAACGTGCCCGGCGGTCTTGTTGTAGGTTACTCCGGGCGCGCTTGACGGTGTCCAGACGTTTAATGGCCGGACTGGAGAATTGCCTTGAGAGGCTGCCTTGTACTTCCGCTGTGATAGCCGCCGTATGCTCCTCCGTTCGGAGAGAGCGTTCGGTGTTTCCATTGACCGTAATGACTCCTCGAGGGCCTGACATTTTGAGCTTGAGGTATGCGTAGTGTGGCACCGCATTGAACTTGGCAAATGCAGTTCGCCTGAGCAGTGCATGATAGCCACTGCAGAACAGAACTATGTCGAAGATTAACTCCTCGCTTCGGAAATTATCCGGAGATCCGAAGACCACTTCAAGTGTAACTGAGCCTGTACAGTTGGCCTCTACACCTGGTATGACGCCTTTAAAGGTCGTTTTAGTGGGTTTAATCCTCGAGGGATCGATGCCCATTTTCCGCACTATATCCTGGTAATGCAGGTTCAGGCTGCTGCCTCCGTCCATAAGGACTCTAGTGAGGTGAAATCCGTCAATAATTGGGTCTAGAACCAATGCGGCGAATCCGCCATGACGGGTGCTAGTGGGGTGGTCCCTTCGATCAAAAGTGATCGGGCAGGAAGACCATGGGTTGAACTTTGGGGCGACTGGCTCCATCGCGTATACGTCCCTTAGCGCACGCTTCCGCTCCCTCTTAGGGACGTGGGTTGCGTATATCATGTTCACCGTCCGCACTTGTGGGGGAGAACCTTTCTGTCCACTATTGTTCGGCGGCCAGGGCTCCTCCTCGTCGTCGCTATGCAGCCCCTTGTCTCTGCTTTCGGCATTTAACTTGCCTGCTTGCCTGCTTGAACACCCAACAATCCCTGTTGGTGTGATTGGCTGGTTTTTTGGGGGTGCCATGTATCTGGCATGAGCGGTCGAGTATTCAGTCCAAATTGGACGGGCCCGGAGTATTTCTTTTGAATGGCTTTTTCCGCTAACCGGGTTTAGAGCCTCTGAATCCGGCATTAACTGCCGTATCCTCAGCATTGTCGCCGTTAATGCGGCGCTTTTGCTTGTTGCGATGCGACCTGCCACTGTTGTCCTTGGTATCCGAATTACCAGGGCTCTTGGTCATGTTATTGCCGCGAGCTAGCCAGCTGTCTTCTCCCACGCAAAAGCGGGTCATAAGTGTTGTGAGGGCTGCCATAGATTTCGGTTTTTCCTGTCCTAGGTGCCGTGCAAGCCACTCGTCGCGGATGTTATGCTTGAAGGCTGCTAGGGCCTCTGCGTCCGGACAGTCGACGATTTGATTTTTCTTGGTTAGGAACCGTGTCCAGAATTGTCTGGCCGATTCCTCTAGCTGCTGAATTATGTGGCTAAGGTCATCGGCGTCTAGTGGTCGCACATAAGTGCCCTGGAAATTGTCGAGGAATGCGGCTTCCAGGTCCTCCCAGCAACCAATTGATTCTGCTAGCAAGTTGTTAAGCCAATGCCGAGCTGGTCCTTTAAGCTTGAGTGGGAGGTATTTGATGGCGTGTAGGTCATCACCGCGGGCTATGTGGATATGAAGGAGATAGTCCTCGATCGATACCGCAGGATCTGTTGTGCCATCGTATGATTCGATGTTCATGGGTTTGAAACCCTCAGGGATTTGATGATCCATTACTTCGTCTGTGAAGCATAGTGGGTGTGCGACGCCTCTGTATTGGGCTATATCATGATGCAACTCAAACGAGCTTTGTCTACTGTGTTCGGCCGGGCCGGATTGACTGTATCCGGAGTGACGATTACCATCTCGTGCCGTGGGGCGCCCACGCGATCCGTAGATCGATCTTGTTTGCCTTGCCTTGTCCTTCAATATATCTCGCAGGTCTAGCGCATTTTCCCATGCTTTGGTATTTTTTGAGCGGCGCCGGGGTGCGGCTTGAGTGGAGGGCCGAGAGGCTTCTCTGTCACGGCCACGGGGTGGCCGATCGGCCGCATCATGCGCTGGTGATGTAGGTTTAGGTGCTTCCTCCTCTAGTTGGGGTAGCGACCTGCGCTTTGGGTAGCTCTTGGAGGGGCGTTCGAGTTCATACTCTTCGGCCGCAAGGACTTCAGTCCATTTGTCGGCTAGCAAATCTTGATCAGCTCTAAGCTGTTGCTGCTTTTTCTTGAGGCTGCTCGCCGTGGCCATAAGCCTGCGTTTGAAACACTCTTGTTCAACGGGATCCTCTGGCATGACAAATTCGTCGTCGTCGAGGCTTGCCTCGTCTTCGGAGGGAGGCATATAATTATCGTCCTCGACCTCTCTATCTGCCGCTCTCTCATGAGGGCTGGCTTCTCCATCCTCCTGTGTTGAATCTTGCTGGAGGTGGTTGTCTTTGGCACTGTCCGGGGTGTTATTATCTCCCGTGCCAGAATCACTGTTTTTGCTTTGGCGGGGTTTAGAGCGGCGCCGCTGACGCTGGCGCTTAGGCTGCTTCTTGGAGGGGTCATCCTCCGTTGCTCCATCGCCATTGCCTTCTTTTGGGGTGTCCACCATGTATATATCATACGACGAGGTGGCTTTCCAGTGCCCTATAGGTGCTGGTTCTTGATCGTCTCCTGCATCGGCGTCCATACCGTCGATGTCTTCGGAGTCGAAGTCGAGCATGTTGGTTAAATCATCGATAGTGGCTATGAAGTGGGTGGTGGGTGGGCTTTGAATTTCTTCATCATCCGCATCCCAACCTCACTGACCATAGTCCGGCCAGGGCTCTCCTGATAAAGAGAGAGACTTTAGTGAATTCAGAATATCGCCGAAGGGCGAGTGCTGAAAGGTGTCCGCGATGGTGAACTCCATGATCGGCGCCCAATCGGGTTCGATCGGTAGGGGTGCGGAGGGCTCGGAATCTAGAGAGGAGTCCGGCTCCTTGGAGTCATGGGCTTCGCAGAGAATAGGGCTGGTGTTCGGCTCGATCGCCGTAGAGATTGCAGCCCCCGAGGTGGTGTCCAACCACCCATCCTCGATTGGCGCAGTTGGCTCCGAATTAAGGGTCGGAGCTGATGCGAGTGCGGCCTCCAGGGCACTGTTCGGTGGTAGAGCTAGATCATGCCCATCGTGACAGTGCAGCGTGCTTGGCTGCGGCTCGAACCCGTCGAAGATCAAGTCTCCTCGGAGGTCGGCCGTGTAGTTCAAACTTCCAAATCTGACCTGATGGCCAGGGGCGTAGCTTTCGATCTGCTCCAGATGGCCAAGCGAATTGGCCCGCAGTGCAAAGCCGCCAAATACGAAGATCTGTCCGGGGAGAAAAGTCTCACCCTGGATCGCATCATCGTTGATGATCGGAGGAGCCATCGGGCCTAAAAGTGATGACACAGAGGAACTCTCAATGAAAGCACCAATGTCGGTGTCAAAACCGGTGGATCTCGGGTAGGGGGTCCCGAACTGTGCGTCTAGGCAGATGGTAACAGGAGGCAGTGGACACGATGTTTTACCCAGGTTCGGGCCCTCTTGATGGAGGTAAACCCTATGTCCTGCTTGATTAATATTGATTATATGGGTAGTACAAGAGTAGATCTACCACGAGATCAAGGAGGCTAAACCCTAGAATCTAGCCTATGGTATGATTGTTGTTCGTCCTATGGACTAAAACCCTCTGGTTTATATAGACACCGGAGAGGGCTAGGATTAGACAGAGTCGGTTACAATGGTAGGAGATCTACATATCCGTATCGCCAAGCTTGCCTTCCACGCCAAGGAAAGTCCCTTCCGGACACGGGACGAAGTCTTCAATCTTATATCTTCATAGTCCAGGAGTCCGGCCGAAGGTATAGTCCGGCTATCCGGATACCCCCTAATCCAGGACTCCCTCACTAACCATAGCATGAAACATATGGATCCAAAGCAGCCCCTTACGAAGCAACGCATAAACTAGGGTTTAAGCTTCTGTCACTCTAGCAACCCATCATCTACTTATTACTTCCCAATGCCTTCCTCTAGGCCCAAATAATGGTGAAGTGTTATGTAGTCGACGTTCACATAACACCGCTAGATGCTAGACAACATACATCTTATCAAAATATCAAACGAATACCAAATTCACATGACTACTCATAGCAAGACTTCTCCCTCGTCCTCAGGAACGAACGTAATTACTCACAAAGCATATTCGTGTTCATAATCAGAGGGTTAATAATATGCATATAGGATCTGAACATATGATCTTCCACCAAATAAACCAATTAGCATCAACTACAAGGAGTAATCAACACTACTAGCAACCTACTAGCACCAATCCCGGACTTTGAGGCAAGAATTAGATACAAGAGATGAACTAGGATTTGGAGATGAGATGGTGCTGGTGAAGATGTTGATGGATATTGCCCTCTCCCGATGAGAGGAGCGTTGGTGATGACGATGGTGATGATTTCCCCCTCCGGGGGGGAAGTTTCCCCGGCAGAACAGCTCTGCCGGAGCTCTAGATTGGATCCGCCAAGGTTCCGCCTCGTGGCAGCGGAGTCTCGTCCCGAAAAGTTCCTTCTTCTTTTTTCTCATCGAAAGACCTCATATATGAGAAGATGGGCATCGGAGAGCCACCAGGGGGCCCACGAGGTAGGGGGGCGCGCCCTAGGGGGAGCGCGCCCCCACCCTCGTGAGAAGGGTGTGGGCCCCCTGGCCTTCATCTTTGGCGTGGATTTTTCTTTATTTCTTTTAAGACATTCCGTGGAGTTTTGGGACTTTTGGAGTTGCGCAGAATAGGTCTCTAATATTTGCTCCTTTTTCAGACCAGAATTCCAGCTGTCGGCATTCTCCCTCCTTGTATAAACCTTGTAAAATAAGAGAGAATAGCCATAAGTATTGTGACATAAAGTGAAATAACAGTCCATAATGCGATAAATATCGATATAAAAGCATGATACAAAATGGACGTATCAACTCCCCCAAGATTAGACCTCGCTTGTCCTCAAGCGAAAAGCCGATAACAATAAATATGTCCTCATGTTTAGAGGTAGAGGCGTCGATAAAAATAAAATACGGACATAAAGGCATCATGATTATTCTTATAACAGCAACATATATAGATTTTGTCATATGATTACTTATGTTCAAGTGATGATCTATTCACAATGCAAGAGTATAAATCATAAACCTTATTGGGCTCTGACAAACTATAATCTCAGTCATTGAAGCAATTGCAATTTATCATAACATCGGAAAGAGTCTATGTCAGAGCTAAAAAGCAAGTCCACATACTCAACTATCATTTAGTCCTCCATAATTTCTAACACTCACGCAATACTTGTGGTTACGGAGTTTTAATCGGACACAGAGAAAGATAGGGGCTTATAGTTTTGCCCCACAACCTTTTACCTCAAGGGTAATGTCAACAATAATGGTTCATGCTCCCCTACATCCAATTAGATATATATATCATGTTCTTTCCAACATGCTGAGCTTGCCAAAGGATAAAATGAAAAAGAAAAGGTGAAGATCACGATGACTCTTGCATAAGGTAGAAGATAATAATAAAGGATAGGCCCTTCGCAGAGGGAAGCAGAGGTTGCCATGCGCTTTTATGGTTGGATATATAAAATCTTAGTGCGAAAGAACGTCACTTTATATTGCCCCTTGTGATATGAACCTTTATTATGCAGTCCGTCGCTTTTATTACTTCCACATCACAAGATCGTATAAAGCTTATTTCTCCCACACCAATCAATCATACATATTTAGAGCAATTTTTATTGCTTTGCACTGATGACAACTTACTTGAAGGATCTTACTCAATCCATAGGTAGATATGGTGGACTCTCATGGCAAAACTGGTTTAGGGATTTTGGAAGCACAAGTAGTATTTCTACTTAGTGCTGAGAATTTGGCTAGCATGAGGGGGAAAGGCAAGCTCAACAAGTTAGAGGATCCATGACAACATACTTTATCTCAGATATAAGAAAGACATAACTCATTACATTGTCTTCCTTGTCCATGTCATATTTTAATGAGTGCTCCCAATCATAAAAGATGTCAATGATAATATATCTATATGTGAAAACCTCTCTTTCCTTATTACTTCCTATTAATTGCAACAATGACCAAAGCTATGTCTGCCAACGCCCAACAACTTTTAATCATCATACTCTTTCTATGTGAAGTCATTACTCTCAATAAGATCAATATGAACTTTTTGTTTATTTTTATTCTTTTTTCTCTTTCTTTTATTCACCCAAGATCATGGAAAAATAATCAAGCCCTTGACTCAACACTAATCTTTATTATATATAGCTCACGGACTCGATTACATAGAGAGATCATAAAGCAAAACTCAGAACTAGATCATGCCATAAACTTTATTCTACTAGATCAAGATACTACTAATAGCATCGAACTAAGAAAAATGGTAAAGATAGGAGTTGTGATTGTGATACGATACCGGGGCACCTCCCCCAAGCTTGGCAGTTGCCAAGGGGAGTGCTCATACCCAGATACTCAATTCTTATTTGTTGGAGGAGACGGCGGAGGTGTTGCTGATGATGCGGGCTTGTCATCCATCTTTCAAGGCATAGGTTCACCATCATAGAAAGATGATCGAGTCTCCGGAATCCTCAAATCTGCAGCCAAACTCATTCTTTTGAATCTATATTCATACTCACAGTTTTGGTTTTGAAGGTCATAGACTTGGGCTTGGAGGTGCTCGATCTTCTCATATAGCTTGAAGATGGCTTCCTCGGTGTTCTTGGCATCCGGCTTGTAATTGTTAGTGAACTCCGCGAGCATCGTGTGGCTAGCGTTGATTCCACGCTCCACCATCCCCTGGCACTTGAAAACTTGTTGCTCCAATGCTTCGAGCCTCGTCTCTATGCTTCTGGTCCCCTTTGGTCCCTCTTCATCGCGGATGTGCAGCAACCCATCACGCAACTCAATGGTTTGAGGGTGTCGCAGCACCTCCGCGAGGTAAGGGTTGATGACCTTCTCGAAGAAATTGTCCTTGGAGGCGCTTGGGGCCGTCATGATAACCTAGATCTGTCTGAAAAATAGGTCGAAACAAAAACAGGAGATTTTTGCGTGATACAGGAGTCAAAACCTCCGGGAGATTATATGATGAATTTTTACCGACCAAGATACGTAATGTGCAAGAAAACGGAGTCCGGAAAGCACACGAGGTGCTCACGAGGTAGGGGGGCGCGCCCACCACCCTCGTGGGGCCCTCGTGTCCTTCCCGGGCTGCTACTTATTTTTTTATTTTTCTAAATATTCCAAAACGGAGAAATATTGCCTTAAAAATTGTTTTGGAGTCGGTTTACTTATCGTACCACATACCTATTCCTTTTTGGAGTCTGAAACATTCCAGAAAGTGTCTCTTATGTATTCCTCCGGGGTTACGGTTTCAATAATATTGGTTTCAACATTTATGGGATTACTTGAGATATAATGTTTAATTCTTTGACCGTTTACCACCTTCGGATTTGTGCCCTCGAAGTTGTTGATTTTTATGGCACCGGAACGATAGACCTCATCGATAACATAGGGGCCTTCCCATTTAGCGAGAAGTTTTCCTGCAAAAAATCTTAAACGAGAGTTGTATAGCAATACATAATCACCTACATTAAACTCACGCTTTTGTATCCTTTTGTCATGCCATCTTTTAACTTTTTCTTTAAACAACTTGGCATTTTCATAAGCTTGGGTTCTCCATTCATCAAGTGAGCTAATATCAAATAACCTCTTCTCGCCAGCAAGTTTAAAATAATAGTTGAGATCTTTAATAGCCCAATATGCCTTATGTTCTAGTTCGAGAGGTAAGTGACATGCTTTTCCATAAACCATTTTATACGGAGACATACCCATAGGATTTTTGTATGCAGTTCTATAAGCCCATAATGCATCATCAAGTTTCTTAGACCAATTCTTTCTAGACCTATTAACAGTCTTTTGCAAATCTAATTTGAGCTCTCTATTGCTCAACTCTACTTGACCACTAGACCGTGGGTGATAAGGAGATGCAATTCTATGATTAACGTCATATTTAGCAAGCATTTTACGGAAAACACCATGAATAAAGTGTGAACCACCATCAGTAATTAAATATCTAGGGACACCAAACCTCGGGAAAATAACTTCCTTAAGCATTTTAATAGAAGTGTTATGATCAGCACTACTAGTTGGAATAGCTTCTACCCACTTAGTAACGTAATCAACAGCAACTAGAATATGTGTGTATCCATTAGAGGCAGGAAAAGGTCTCATATAATCAAAGCCCCAAACATCAAATGGTTCAATAACAAGTGAATAATTCATAGGCATTTCTTGACGTCTACTAATATTACCAATTATTTGACATTCATCACAAGACAAGACAAACTTACGGGCATCCTTGAAGAGAGTAGGCCAATAAAAACCAGATTGCAATACCTTATGTGCAGCTCTATCTCCAGCGTGGTGTCCTCCATAAGACTCGGAATGACACTTGCGTAGGATCTGTTCCTGTTCATGCTCAGGTACACAACGTCTAATAACACCATCTACTCCTTCTTTATAAAGATGTGGGTCATCCCAAAAGTAATGTCTTAAATCATAGGAGAACTTTTTCTTTTGTTGGTAAGTGAAGCTAGGTGGTATAAATTTAGCAACAATATAATTAGCATAATCAGCATACCATGGAGTGGTACGAGAAGTACTTATAACATTTAATTGTTCATCAGGAAAGTTATCATTAATAGGTAGTGGGTCATCAAGAATATTTTCTAACCTAGACAGGTTGTCTGCAACGGGGTTCTCAGCTCCCTTTCTATCAACAATATGCAAATCAAATTCTTGTAGCAAGAGAACCCATCTAATAAGTCTAGGTTTAGCATCTTTCTTTTCCATAAGATATTTAATAGCAGCATGATCTGTTTGAATAGTTACTTTAGAATCAACAATATAAGATCTGAACTTATCACAAGCAAATACAACTGCTAAAAGCTCTTTTTCAGTAGTAGCATAATTTCTTTGAGCATTGTCTAGAGTCTTACTAGAATAATGAATAACATTTAATTTCTTGTCAACTCTTTGCCCTAGAACAGCACCTACAGCATAATCACTAGCATCACACATAATTTCAAAGGGTAGGTTCCAATCAGGTGGCTGAACAACAGGTGCAGAGACTAATGTTGTCTTAAGTATTTCAAATGCTTCTACACAATCATCATCAAAGACAAATGGTATATCTTTTTGCAATAAATTAGTCAGAGGCCGAGAAATTTTTGAGAAGTCCTTAATGAACCTCCTATAAAACCCAGCGTGACCAAGGAAACTTCTTATACCTTTGATGTCCTTGGGACATGGCATCTTTTCAATAGCATCAACCTTGGCTTTATCAACTTCAATACCTCTTTGAGAAACTTTGTGCCCCAAGACAATACCTTCATTAACCATAAAGTGGCACTTTTCCCAATTCAAGACATGATTAGTTTCTTCACATCTCTGCAAAACTCGATCAAGATTGCTCAAGCAATCATCAAAAGAGGAACCATAGATGGAAAAGTCGTCCATGAAAACCTCACAAATCTTTTCACAAAAGTCAGAGAATATAGCCATCATGCATCTTTGAAAGGTAGCAGGTGCATTACATAAACCAAAATGCATACATCTATAAGCAAAAGTACCAAAAGGGCATGTAAAAGTAGTCTTTGATTGATCTCTAGCCGACACAGGTACTTGAGAGAAACCAGAATAACCATCTAGAAAGCAATAGTGTGTATGTTTGCATAATCTTTCTAGCATTTGATCAATAAAAGGTAAGGGGTAATGATCTTTCTTAGTAGCTTTATTTAATTTGTGGAAATCAATTACCATCCTATAACCTGTGATAATTATTTGTGGAATCAATTCGTCTTTATCATTAGGAACAACAGTAATACCTCCTTTCTTAGGGACACAATGGACATGACTTACCCACTCACTATCAGCAACGGGATAGATTATACCTGCCTCCAGAAGCTTTAATATTTCTTTTCTTACCACTTCTTTCATTTTAGGATTCAGACGTCGTTGAGGATCATGAACTGGTTTGGCATCTGCTTCCAAATTTGTTTTATGTTGACATAGAGTGGGACTAATGCCCTTAAGATCATCAAGAGTATATCCAATAGCAGCATGATGCTTCTTCAGAGTTTTTAATAATCTTTGTTCTTCATGCTCTGAAAGGTTAGCACTAATAATAACAGGATATATCTTCTTTTCATCAAGATAAGCATATTTAAGATTATCAGGCAAAGGTTTAAGCTCAAACACGGGATCACCCTTGGGTGGAGGAGGATCCCCTAGGATTTCAACAGGCAAGTTGTGATGCAGAATAGGTTCCTGTTTAAAGAATACTTCATCTATTTCCCTTCTTTCATTCATGAACATATCATTTTCATGGTCTAGTAAATAGTGGTCTAAAGGATCACTAGGAGGTACGGCAATAGAAGCAAGACTAATAATTTCATCCTTACTAGGTAATTCTTCCTCACGATGTTGTTTACTAAATTTAGAGAAATTAAACTCATGAACCATATCATCCAAACCAACAGTAACAATATTCTTAGTGCAGTCTATGGTAGCATTAACAGTATTTAAGAAGGGCCTACCAAATGTAATTGGACAAAAGCT
Organism: Triticum dicoccoides; assembly: GCF_002162155.2. Lineage (NCBI taxonomy): Eukaryota > Viridiplantae > Streptophyta > Magnoliopsida > Poales > Poaceae > Triticum > Triticum dicoccoides. Next base: position 381,033,965 of record NC_041388.1, read on the forward strand.
ATCTTGCGGAGAAGTAAGAACAAGAAAATCAGCAGGATATTTAGTTTTCCCACACAAGACTTCAACATCTCTAACAATTCCAATTGGGCAATAGTATCTCTATTAGCAAGTTTAATAGTAACATCAATATCTTCTAACTCAATAGGTGCAATTTCATTCTTAATTTCTTTGTATAAGTCATGAGGTATAACACTAGCACTAGCACCCATGTAACATAAGCCATGATAACAATGATCTCCTATTTTAACAGAAATAACAGGCACGCCTACCATAGGTCTATGTTTATCCTTATAACAAGGTTTAGCAATTCTAGTAGTTTCACCTTCGAACTGAATAACATGCCTGGCCATCAATATTATCAGACAAGAGATCTTTGACAATAGCAATATTAGGTTCTACTTTAACTTGCTGAGGAGGTGTATAAGTTCTAATATTGATTTTACGAACAACAGTTGAAGCTTTAGCATGATCCTTTATTCTAACAGGGAAAGATGGTTTCTCAATATAAGTAGGAACAATAGGATCATTATAAGTAACAGTCTTTTCTTCAACTTTAATAGGTGCAGCTACTTTTACTTCTATGGGAGGATGATATTTAAACCACTTCTCCTTAGGGAGATCAACATAAGTAGCAAAAGATTCACAGAAAGAAGCTACTATCTCAGAGTCAAGTCCATATTTAGTGCTAAACTTACGGAAAATATCGGTATCCATAAAAGATTTAACACAATCAAACTTAGGTGTCATACCTGACTCCTTACCTTCGTCGAGGTCCCAATCTTCAGAGTTGCGTTTAATTCTATCCAATAAATTCCATCTGAATTCAATAGTTTTCATCATAAAAGAGCCAGCACAAGAAGTATCGAGCATTGTGCGATTGTTTTCAGAAAGCCGAGCATAAAAACTTTGCATAATTATTTCTCTTGAGAGCTCATGATTGGGGCATGAATATAACATTGATTTAAGCCTCCCCCAAGCTTGAGCGATGATTTCTCCTTCGCGAGGCCAGAAATTATATATATAATTGCGATCACGATGAACAAGATGCATAGGGTAATACTTTTGATGAAATTCCAGCTTCAATCTTTTATAGTCCCACGATCTCATATCATCACATAGCCTATACCATATCAATGTGTCTCCCCTCAAAGATAAAGGGAAGACCTTCTTCTTAGCAACATCATCGGGTATACCAGCAAGCTTAAATAATCCACAAACTTCATCCACATATATTAAGTGCTCATCAGGTTGCTTTGTTCCATCTCCTGTAAAAGGGTTAGCTAGCAGTTTTTCTATCATACCCGAAGGATACTCATAAGGAATTTCATTTTCAATAGGTCCAGTAGGTTGAGGAGAAACTCTTTGCTCTACTGGATGGGGTGAAGATACCCCGAACAAGCCCCTCAGAGAATTACTTTCCATAGTAACAAGTGACAGTAAATTTCAGCACACTATATAAATTTTTCCTTACCAAATTCCACCTACCAATGGTGCTACACTCCCCGGCAATGGCACCAGAAAAGAGTCTTGATGACCCACAAGTATAGGGGATCTATCATAGTCCTTTCTATAAGTAAGAGTGTCGAACCCAACGAGGAGCAGAAGGAAATGATAAGCGGTTTTCAACAAGGTATTCTCTGCAAGTACTGAAATAAGTGGTAACAGATAGTTTTGTGATAAGATAGATTGTAATGAGAAACAAGTAACAAAAGTAAATAAAGTGCAGCAAGATGGCCCAATCCTTTTGTAGCAAAGGACAAGCCGGAACAAACTCTTATAATAGGAAAAGCGCTCCCGAGGACACATGGGAATATCATCAAGCTAGTTTTCATCACGTTCATCTGATTCGCGTTCGATACTTTGATAATTTGATATGTGGGTGGACCGGTGCTTGGATGCTGTTCTTACTTGAACAAGCATCCCACTTATGATTAACCTCTATTGCAAGCATCCGCAACTACAACAAAAGTATTAAGGTAAACCTAACCATAGCATGAAACATATGGATCCAAATCAGCCCCTTACGAAGCAACGCATAAACTAAGGTTTAAGCTTCTGTCACTCTAGCAACCCATCATCTACTTATTACTTCCCAATGCCTTCCTCTAGGCCCAAATAATGGTGAAGTGTTATGTAGTCGATGTTCACATAACATCACTAGAGGCTAGACAACATACATCTTAATTATCAAAATATCAAACGAATACCAAATTCACATGACTACTCATAGCAAGACTTCTCCCTTGTCCTCAGGAACGAACGTAATTACTCACAAAGCATATTCATGTTCATAATCAGAGGGGTAATAATATGCATATATAGGATCTGAACATATGATCTTCCACCAAATAAACCAACTAGCATCAACTACAAGGAGTAATCAACACTACTAGCAACCTACTAGCACCAATCCCGGACTTTGAGGCAAGAATTGGATACAAGAGATGAACTAGGGTTTGGAGATGAGATGGTGCTGGTGAAGATGTTGATGGAGATTGCCCTCTCCCGATGAGAGGAGCGTTGGTGATGACGATGGTGATGATTTCCCCCTCCGGGAGGGAAGTTTCCCTGGCAGAACAGCTCTGCCGGAGCTCTAGATTGGATCCGCCAAGGTTCTGCCTCGTGGCGGCAGAGTCTCGTCCCGAAAAGTTCCTTCTTCTTTTTTTCTCATCGAAAGACCTCATATATGAGAAGATGGGCATCGGAGAGCCACCAGGGGGCCCACGAGGTAGGGGCACGCCCCCCACCCTCGTGAGAAGGGTGTGGGTGTTGGGGAACGTAGTAATTTCAAAAAAATTCCTACACACACGCAAGATCATGGTGATGCATAGCAACGAGAGGGGAGAGTGTTGTCTACGTACCCTCGTAGACCGAAGCGGAAGCGTTGACGCCACGCAGAGGAAGTAGTCGTACGTCTTCTCGATCCGACCGATCCAAGCACCGTTACTCCGGCACCTCCGAGTTCTTGGCACATGTTCAGCTCGATGACGATCCCCGGGCTCCGATCCAGCAAAGCGTCGGGGAGGAGTTCCGTCAGCACGACGGCGTGGTGACGATCTTGATGTTCTACCGTCGCAGGGCTTTGCCTAAGCACTGCAACAATATGACCGAGGTGGAATATGGTGGAGGGGGGCACCGCACACGGCTAAGGAACGATCATGAAGATCAACTTGTGTGTCTATGGGGTGCCCCCTGCCCCCATATATAAAGGAGTGGAGGAGGGGAGGGCCGGCCCTCTCTATGGCGCGCCCTAGGGGAGTCCTACTCCCACCGAGAGTAGGATTCTCCTTTTCCTAGTCCAACTAGGAGTCCTTCCATGTAGTAAGAGTAGGAAACAAGGAAGGGGCGCAGCCCCTCCCCCTAGTCCAATTCGGACTAGGCCTTGGGGGGCGCGCGTCCTGCCCTAGGCAGCCCCTCTCTCTTTCCCGTATGGCCCAATAAGGCCCAATACTTCTCCCGGCGAATTCCCGTAACTCTCCAGTACTCGAAAAATACCCGAATCACTCGGAACCTTTCCGATGTCCGAATATAGTCGTCCAATATATCGATCTTTACGTCTCGACCATTTCGAGACTCCTCGTCATGTCCCCGATCTTATCCGGGACTCCGAACTCCTTCGGTACATCAAAACTCATAAACTCATAATATAACTATCATCGAAACCTTTAGCGTGCGGACCCTACGGTTCGAGAACAATGTAGACCTGACTAAGACACGTCTCTGGTCAATAACCAATAGCGGGACCTAGATGCCCATATTGGCTCCTACATATTCTACGAAGATCTTTATCAGTCAGACCGCATAACAACATACGTTGTTCCCTTTGTCATCGGTATGTTACTTGCCTGAGATTCGATCGTCGATATTCAATACCTAGTTCAATCTCGTTACCGGAAAGTCTCTTTACTCGTTCCGTAATACATCATCCCGCAACTAACTCATTAGTTGCAATGCTTGCAAGGCTTTAAGTGATGTGCATTACCGAGAGGGCCCAGAGATACCTCTCCGACAATCGGAGTGACAAATCCTAATCTCGAAATACGCCAACCCAACATGTACCTTTGGAGACACCTGTAGAGCTTCTTTATAATCACCCAGTTACGTTGTGACGTTTGGTAGCACGCAAAGAGTTCCTCTGGCAAACGGGAGTTGCATAATCCCATAGTCATAGGAACATGTATAAGTCATGAAGAAAGCAATAGCAACATACTAAACGATCGGGTGCTAAGCTAATGGAATGGGTCATGTCAATCAGATCATTCAACTAATGATGTGATCCTGTTAATCAAATGACAACTCTTTGTCCATGGTTAGGAAACATAACCATCTTTGATTAACAAGCTAGGCTAGTAGAGGCATACTAGTGACACTCTGTTTGTCTATGTATTCACACATGTATTATGTTTCCGGTTAATACAATTCTAGCATGAATAATAAACTTTTATCATGATATAAGGAAATAAATAATAACTTTATTATTGCCTCTAGGGCATATTTCCTTCAGTCTCCCACTTGCACTAGAGTCAATAATCTAGATCACATCGCCATGTGATTTAACATCAATAGTTCACATCTTTATGTGATTGGTTCACATCTCCATGTGACTAACACCCAAAGGGTTTAATAGATTCAATAATATAGTTCACATCGCTATGTGATTAAGACCCAAAAAGTGATCATGTTTTGCTTGTGAGAGAATTTTATTCAACGGGTCTATCACATTCAGATCCGCATGTATTTTGCAAATTTCTATGTCAACAATATTCTGCATGGAGCTACTCTAGCTAATTGCTCCCACTTTCAATATGTATCCAGATTGAGACTTAGAATCATCTGGATTAGTATCAAAACTTGCATCGACGTAACCCTTTACGACGAACCTTTTGTCACCTCCGTAATCGAGAAACATGTCCTTATTCCAGTAAGGATAATTTTGACCGCTGTCCATTGATCTACTCCTAGATCACTATTGTACTCCCTTGCCAAACTCAGTGGTAGGGAACACAATAGATCTGGTATACAGCATGGCATACTTTATAGAACCTATGACCAAGGCATAGGGAATTACATTCATTCTCTTTCTATCTTCTGCCATGGTCGGGCTTTGAGTCTTACTCAATTTCACACCTTGTAACATAGGCAAGAAACTCTTTCTTTGACTGTTCCATTTTGAACTACTTCAAAATCTTGTCAAGGTATGTATTTATTGAAAAAACTTATCAAGCGTCTTGATCTATCTCTATAGATCTTGATGCTCAATATGTAAGCAACTTCACCAAGGTCTTTCTTTGAAAAACTCCTTTCAAACACTCCTTTATGCTTTGCAGAATAATTCTACATTATTTCCGATCAACAATATGTCATTCACATATACTTATCAGAAATGCTGTAGTGCTCCCACTCACTTTCTTGTAAATACAGGCTTCACCGCAAGTCTATATAAAACTATATGCTTTGATCATCTTATCAAAGCGTATATTCCAACTCCGAGATGCTTACACCAGTCCATAGATGGATCGCTGGAGTTTGCACATTTTGTTAACACCTTTAGGATTGACAAAAACTTCTGGTTGCATCATATACAACTCTTTTTTAAGAAATCCATTAAGGATTGCAGTTTTGTTATCCATTTGCCAGATTTCATAAAATGCGGCAATTGCTAACATGATTCGGACAGATTTAAGCATAGATACGAGTGAGAAACTCTCATCGTAGTCAACACCTTGAACTTGTCGAAACCCTTTTGCGACAATTCTTGCTTTGTAGATAGTAACACTACTATCAGCGTCCGTCTTCCTCTTGAAGATCCATTTATTTTCTATGGATTGCCGATCATCGGGCAAGTCAACAAAGTCCATACTTTGTTCTCATACATGGATCCCATCTCAGATTTCATGGCCTCAAGCCATTTTGCGGAATCTAGGCTCATCATCGCTTCCTCATAGTTCGTAGGTTCGTCATGGTCAAGTAACATGACCTCCAGAATAGGATTACTGTACCACTCTGGTGCGGATCTCACTCTGGTTTACCTACGAGATTCGGTAGTAACTTGATCTGAAGTTACATGATCATCATCATTAGCTTCCTCACTAATTGGTGTAGTTGTCACAGGAACAGATTTCTATGATGAACTATTTTCCAATAAGGGAGAAGGTACAATTACCTTATCAAGTTCTCTATTTTCCTCCCACTCACTTCTTTCGAGAGAAACTCCTTCTCTAGAAAGGATCCATTCTTAGCAACGAATGTCTTGCCTTCGGATCTATGATAGAAGGTGTACCCAACTGTCTCCTTTGGGTATCCTATGAAGACATATTTCTCCGATTTGAGTTTGAGCTTATCGAGATGAAACTTTTTCACATAAGCATCGCAACTCCAAACTTTAAGAAACGACAGCTTAGGTTTCTTGCCAAACCATAGTTCACACGGTGTCGTCTCGACGGATTTAGATGGTGCCCTATTTAACGTGAATGCAACTGTCTCTAATGCATAACCCCAAAACGATACTGGTAGATCGGTAAGAGACATCATAGATCGCACTATATCTAATAAAGTACGGTTATGACATTCGGACACACCATTACACTATGGTGTTCCAGGTGGTGTGAGTAGTGAAACTATTTCACATTGTTTTAATTGAAGACCAAACTCGTAACTCAAATATTTTACCTCTGCGATCATATCGTAGAAACTTTTATTTTCTTGTCACGATGATTTTCCACTTCACTCTGAAATTCTTTGAACTATTCAAATGTTTCAGACTTATGTTTCATCAAGTAGATATCCCCATATCTGCTCAAATCATCTGTGAAGGTCAGAAAATGATGATACCTGCTGCAAGCCTTAATATTCATCGGACCACATACATCAGTATGTATGATTTCCAACAAATCTGTTGCTTGCTTCATTGTTCCGGAGAACGGCGTTTTAGTCATCTTGCCCATAAGGCATGGTTCGCAAGCATCAAGTGATTCATAATCAAGTAATTCCAAAAGCCCATTAGCATGGAGTTTCTTCATGCGCTTTACACCAATATGACCTAAACGGCAGTGGCACAAATAAGTTGCACTATCATTATTAACTTTGCATCTTTTGGTTTCAATATTATGAATATGTGTATCACTATGATCGAGATCCAATGAACTTGTTTCATTGGGTGTATGACCATCGAAGGTTTTATTCATGTAAACAGAACAACAATTATTCTCTGACTTTAATGAATAACCGTATTGCAATAAACATGATCAAATCATATTCATGCGCAACGCAAAAACCAAATAACACTTATTTAGGTTCAACACTAATCCCGAAAGTATAGGGGAGTGTGCGATGATGATCATATCAATCTTGGAACTACTTCCAACACACATCGTCACTTCACCCTTAACTAGTCTCTGTTTATTCTGCAACTCCTGTTTCGAGTTACTACTCTTAGCAACTGATCCAGTATCAAATACTGAGGGGTTGCTATAAACACTAGTAAAGTACACATCAATAACATGTATATCAAATATACTTTTGTTCACTTTGCCATCCTTCTTATCCGCCAAATACTTGGGGCAGTTCCGCTTCCAGTGACTAGTCCCTTTGCAGTAGAAGCACTTAGTCTCAGGCTTAGGACCAGACTTGGGCTTCTTCACTTGAGCAGCAACTTGCTTGCCATTCTTTTGAAGTTCCCCTTCTTCCCTCTGCCCTTTTCTTAAAACTAGTGGTCTTGTCTACCATCAACACTTGATGTTTTTCTCGATTTCTACCTTCGTCAATTTCAGCATTACGAAGAGCTTGGGAATCGTTTCCGTTATCCCTTGCATATTATAGTTCATCACGAAGTTCTACTAACTTGGTGATGGTGACTAGAGAATTATGTCAATCACTATTTTATCTGGAAGATTAACTCCCACTTGATTCAAGCGATTGTAGTACCCAGACAATCTGAGCACATGCTCACTGCTTGAGCGATTCTCCTCCATCTTTTAGCTATAGAACTTGTTGGAGACTTCATATCTCTCAACTCGGGTATTTGCTTGAAATATTAACTTCAACTCCAGGAACATCTCATATGGTCCATGACGTTCAAAACGTCTTTGGAGTCCCGATTCTAAGCCGTTAAGCATGGTGCACTAAACTATCAAGTAGTCATCATATTGAGCTAGCCAAACGTTCATAATGTCTGCATCTGCTCCTGCAATAGGTCTGTCACCTAGCGGTGCATCAAGGACATAATTCTTCTGTGCAGCAATGAGGATAAATCTCAGATCACGGATCCAATCCACATCTTTGCTACTAACATCTTTCAACACAATTTTCTCTAGGAACATATCAAAATAAACACAGGGAAGCAACAACGCGAGCTATTGATCTACAACATGATTTGCAAAATACTACCAGGACTAAGTTCATGATAAATTTAAGTTCAATTAATCATATTACTTAAGAACTCCCACTTAGACATACATCCCTCTAATCCTCTAAGTGATCACGTGATCCAAATCAACTAAACCATGTCCGATCATCACGTGAGATGGAGTAGTTTCAATGGTGAACATCACTATGTTGATCATATCTACTATATGATTCACGCTCGACCTTTCGGTCTCCGTGTTCTGAGGCCATATCTGTATATGCTTGGCTCGTCAAGTATAACCTGAGTATTCCGCGTGTGCAACTGTTTTGCACCCGTTGTATTTGAACGTAGAGCCTATCACACCCGATCATCACGTGGTGTCGCAGCACGAAGAACTTTCGCAACGATGCATACTCAGGGAGAACACTTCTTGATAATTAGTGAGAGATCGTCTTATAATGCTACCGTCAATCAAAGCAAGATAAGATGCATAAAAGATAAACATCACATGCAATCAAAATATGTGACATGATATGGCCATTATCATCTTGTGCCTTTGATCTCCATCTCCAAAGCATCGTCATGATTTCCATCGTCACTGGCATGACACCATGATCTCCATCATCTTGATCTATATCAATATGTCGTCACATGGTCGTCTCGCCACCTATTGCTCTTGCAACTATTGCTCTTGCAACTATTGCTATCGCATAGCGATAAAGTAAAGCAATTATTTGGCGCTTGCATCTTATGCAATAAAGAGACAACCATAAGGGTTTTGCCAGTTGCCGATAACTTCAACAAAACATGATCATCTCATACAACAACTTATATCTCATCACGTTTTGACCATATCACATCACAACATGCCCTGCAAAAACAAGTTAGACGTCCTCTACTTTGTTGTTGCATGTTTTACGTGGCTGCTACGGGCTTAAGCAAGAACCAATCTTACCTACGCATCAAAACCACAACGATAGTTTGTCAAGTTGGTGCTGTTTTAACCTTCGCAAGGACCGGGCGTAGCCACACTCAGTTCAACTAAAGTTGGAGAAACTGTCACCCGCAAGCCACCTATGTGCAAAGCACGTCGGGAGAACCGGTCTCGCGTAAGCGTACGCGTAATGTCGGTCCGGGCCGCTTCGTCCAACAATACCGCCGAACCAAAGTATGACATGCTGGTAAGCAGTATGACTTATATCGCCCACAACTCACTTGTGTTCTACTCGTGCATATAACATCAACATATAAAACCTGGCTCGGATGCCACTGTTGGGGAACGTAGTAATTTCAAAAAAAATCCTACGCACATGCAAGATAATGGTGATGCATAGCAATGAGAGGGGAGAGTGTTGTCTACGTACCCTCGTAGACTGAAGCGGAAGCGTTGACGCAACGTAGAGGAAGTAGTCGTACGTCTTCCCGATCCGACCGATCCAAGCACCGTTACTCCGGCACCTCCGAGTTCTTGGCACACGTTCAGCTCGATGACGATCCCCGGGCTCCGATCCAGCAAAGCGTCGGGGAGGAGTTCCGTCAGCACGACGGCGTGGTGACGATCTTGATGTTCTACCGTCGCAGGGCTTCGCCTAAGCACTGCAACAATATGACCGAGGTGGAATATGGTGGAGGGGGGCACCGCACACGGCTAAGGAACGATCATGCAGATCAACTTGTGTGTCTATGGGGTGCCCCTGCCTCCGTATATAAAGGAGTGGAGGAGGGGAGGGCAGGCCCTCTCTATGGCGCGCCCTAGGGGAGTCCTACTCCCACCGGGAGTAGGATTCCCCTTTTCCTAGTCCAATTAGGAGTCCTTCCATGTAGTAAGAGTAGGAAACAAGGAAGGGGCGCAGCCCCTCCCCCTAGTCCAATTCGGACTAGGCCTTGGGGGGCGCGCGGCCTGCCCTAGGCAGCCCCTCTCTCTTTCCCGTATGGCCCAATAAGGCCCAATACTTCTCCCGGCGAATTCCCGTAACTCTGTGGTACTCGAAAAATACCCGAATCACTCGGAACCTTTCCGATGTCCAAATATAGTCGTCCAATATATCAATCTTTACGTCTCGACCATTTCGAGACTCCTCGTCATGTCCCCGATCTCATCCGGGACTCCGAACTTCTTCGGTACATCAAAACTCATAAACTCATAATATAACTGTCATCGAAACCTTAAGCGTGCGGACCCTACGGTTCGAGAACAATGTAGACATGACCGAGACACGTCTCCGGTAAATAACCAATAGCGGGACCTGGATGCCCATATTGGCTCCTACATATTCTACGAAGATCTTTATCGGTCAGACCGCATAACAACATACGTTGTTCCCTTTGTGATCGGTATGTTATTTGCGTGAGATTCGATCGTCGGTATCCAATACCTAGTTCAATCTCGTTACCGGCAAGTCTCTTTACTCGTTCCGTAATACATTATCCCGCAACTAACTCATTAGTTGCAATGCTTGCAAGGCTTTAAGTGATGTGCATTACCGAGAGGGCCCAGAGATACCTCTCCGACAATCGGAGTGACAAATCCTAATCTCGAAATACGCCAACCCAACATGTACCTTTGGAGACACCTGTAGAGCTCCTTTATAATCACCCAGTTACGTTGTGACGTTTGGTAGCACACAAAGTGTTCCTCTGGCAAACGGGAGTTGCATAATCTCATAGTCATAGGAACATGTATAAGTCATGAAGAAAGCAATAGCAACATACTAAATGATCGGGTGCTAAGCTAATGGAATGGGTCATGTCAATCAGATCATTCAACTAATGATGTGATCCTGTTAATCAAATGACAACTCTTTGTCCATGGTTAGGAAATATAACCATCTTTGATTAACAAGCTAGGCTAGTAGAGGCATACTAGTGACACTCTGTTTGTCTATGTATTCACACATGTATTATGTTTTTGGTTAATACAATTCTAGTATGAATAATAAACTTTTATCATGATATAAGGAAATAAATAATAACTTTATTATTGCCTCTAGGGCATATTTCCTTCAGTGGGCCCCCTGGCCTTCATCTTTGGCGTGGATTTTTCTTATTTCTTTTAAGACGTTCCGTGGAGTTTCAGGACTTTTGGAGTTGCGCAGAATAGGTCTCTAATATTTGCTCCTTTTCCAGACCAGAATTCCAGCTGCCGGCATTCTCCCTCCTTGTGTAAACCTTGTAAAATAAGAGAGAATAGCCATAAGTATTGTGACATAAAGTGAAATAACAGTCCATAATGCGATAAATATCGATATAAAAGCATGATGCAAAATGGACGTATCACATCTCTGTACGACCCCAACTACAAGTTTGGATATCTGCCAGGCCAGCCGTGGCCATAGACCAACTTAGGCCAAAAGCCTAAGCTTGGGGGAGTAAGTATTTATCACCGACATTACATTCATGTTCACACACTCATGCTAGTTGTCGGTGCTCATACTTTTTTATTGTATCATCCATGCTAGTTTATTTCCCTTTTTATGCTTTCTTCTTGTGTGTTTGATAAACCTTAGAAAAAAATTAGTTGTAGCTTTCAGCTAGTTTACTTTCCATGCATGTAGTAGTAATAACTAAAAGAAAACCCAAAAAGATTTCTCGTTCTTCTTTTGCTTGTTGGGAGCTTTCCCGTGTAAATGGGGGTCGAGAGGAAAAGACCATATTGAAAATGTTAGAGTGGTTCTTATATGCATTATTGTTGATCTAACAAAGAGCCCATATTACCTTGTCTTCTCTCTTGAATTGAATGCTTGCAGATTCTAGCTTAGTCCAATGCACGTGCACTATTATTATTATCCACACTATTCGGTCGTGCAAGTGAAAGGCAATAATGATGATTATATGATGAACATATTGAGATGAGAAAAGCTGGTATGAACTCGACCTCTCTTATTTTTGTAAATATGAGTAGTTCATCGTTCCTGATTCAGCCTATTATGAATAAACATGTTTGCAATGACAATTAGAGATTGTAGTTGCTTATGCCATGTTTAATTACCTAGGAGCTTATAATGGTTTACCTTGCATGCCAACATGCTATTAAAATGGTTGTGATGTGGTATGATAGGGTGGTATCCTCTTTTGAATGATTCAAGTGGCTTGACTTGGCACATGTTCATGCATGTAGTTGAAACAAAATCAACATAGCCTCTACGATATTTATGTTCATGGTGCATTATATCCTACTCATGCTTGCATTCGGTGTTGATTAATTTTAATGCATGTTCATGACTGTTGTTGCTCTCTAGCTGGTCGCTTCCCAGTCTTTTGCTAGCTGGTTTTCAGCAGAATTGCCATGGTGTTATTTTTGTGCAGAAATAGAAGTTCTCGGAATGACCTGAAAATCAACGGAGAATTATTTTGGAATATATAAAAAATACTGGAAGGAAGATCCACGTCAGGGGGGCCTCCACCTGTCCACGAGGGTTGGGGGCGCGCCCCCTGCCTTGTGGACCCCCTGATGCTCCCCCGACCTCAACCCTCACTCCATATATTCACTTTCGAGGAGAAAAAAATCAGAGAGAAGGATTCATCGCATTTTATGATACGGAGCCGCCGCCAAGCCCTAAACCCTCTCGGGAGGGCTGATCTAGAGTCCGTTCTGGGATCCGGAGAGGGGAACCCGTCGCCATCGTCATCAACAACCTTCCTCCATCACCAATTTCATGATGCTCACCGCCGTGTGTGAGTAATTCCATCGTAGGCTTGCTGGACGGTGATGGGTTGGATGAGATTTATCATGTAATCGAGTTAGTTTTGTTAGGGTTTGATCCCTAGTATCCACTATGTTCTGAGATTGATGTTGCTATGACTTTGCTATGCTTAATGCTTGTCACTTGGGCCCGAGTGCCATGATTTCAGATCTGAACCTATTATGTTTTCATGAATATATGCGAGTTCTTGATCCTATCTTGCAAGTCTATAGTCACCTACTATGTGTTATGATCCGGCAACCCCGAAGAGACAATAATCGGGACCACTCCCGGTGATGACCGTAGTTTGAGGAGTTCATGTATTCACTATGTGTTAATGCTTTGGTCTGGTACTCTATTAAAAGGAGGCCTTAATATCCCTTAGTTTCCAATAGGACCCCGCTGCCACGGGAGGGTAGGACAAAAGATGTCATGCAAGTTCTTTTCCATAAGCACGTATGACTATATTCGGAATACATGCCTACATTATATTGATGAACTGGAGCTAGTTCTGCGTCACCCTAGGTTATGACTGTTACATGATCGATCACATCTGGCATACTTCTCCATCACCGATCCAATGCCTACGAGCTTTTCCTATATTGTTCTTCGCTTATTTACTTTTCTGTTTCTATTGTTATCATCACTATAAAACACCAAAAATATTACTTTTGCTACCATTACTTCTGCTACCGTTACCACTACTATCATATTACTTTGCTACTAAATACCTTTCTGCAGATATTAAGTTTCCAGGTGTGGTTGAATTGACAACTCAGCTGCTAATACTTGAGAATATTCTTTGGCTCCCCTTGTGTCGAATCAATAAATTTGGGTTGAATACTCTACCCTCGAAAACTGTATCAATCCCCTATACTTGTGGGTTATCACTCCGCCGGGGGGCAAAAGTGCTCCTGCCCAAGTTCCGCCTCGAGGCGGCAGCGCTTCGTCCCGAAAGTCCTCTCCTTATTTTTTTTTCTAGGTCAAAATGACTTATATACCAGAAGATGGGCACCGGAGGTGGGCCGAGGAGGCCACAACCCACCAGAGCGCGCCTGGGTGGCCTGGTGCGCCCAGATGAGTTGTGCCCACCTAGTGGCCCCCCTCTGGTGGTTATTGGCTCCAGTATTTCTTAAATATTCCATAAAAAATCTCCATGAAGTTTCAGCTTATTTGGAGTTGTGCAGAATAGGTAGCCTGACGTAGCTTTTTCAGGTCCAGATTTCCAATTGCCGGAATTCCCTCTTGGTGTGTTCCTTGCAAATTATGAGAGAAAAGGCACTAGAATTACTCCAAAAATCATTATTATGGATAAAAACATTATAAATAATAGTAAGAAAACATGATGCAAAATGGATGTATCAGTCAGTTTCTGTTTTTCCTTGTTTTTGAGTTTTACATAAAAGGAATATCAAACGGAGTCCAAACGGAATAAAACTTTCGCAATGATTTTTCTTGGACCAGAAGACATCCACAAAATTTGGAGATGAAGTCAGAAGAGTCCCGAGGGCTCCACAAGCCCTCAGGGCGCGCCCTAGGGGGGCGCTGGCTTGTGGGCCCCCCGGGAGTCCATCGACCTCCTCAGCTCTATAAATTCACAAATATTACCAAACAACCAAAAGCGTCCACAAAAATACTTTTCCGCCGCCATAACCTTCTGTACCCGTGAGATCACATCTAGGGACCTTTTCTGGCACCCTGCCAGAGGGGACTCGATCACGGAGGGCTTTTACACCAACTATATTGCCCTTCCTATGAAGCGTGAGTAGTCTACCACAAACCTACGGGTCCATAGCTAGTAGATAGATGGCTTCTTCTCTCTCTTTGATCCTCAATACCATGTTCTCCTGGATGTTCTTGGAGCTCTATCCGATGTAATATTCTTTTGTGGTGTGTTTGTCGAGATCCGATAAATTGTGGAATTATGATCAGTTTATCTATGAATATTATTTGAATCTTCTCTGAATTCTTATATGCATGATTTGATATCTTTGTATTTCTCTTCAAATTATCTGTTTGGTTTGGCCAACTAGATTAATTTTTCTTGCAATGGGAGAGGTGCTTAGTTTTGGGTTCAATCTTGCGGTGATCTCACCCAGTGACAAAGTAAGGGTAGTGAGGCACGCATTGTATTGTTGCCATCAAGGGTAAAAAGATGGGGTTTTCATCATATTGCTTGATTTTATCCCTCTACACCATGCCATCTTGCTTAAGGCGTTACTCCGTACCTATGAACGTAATACTCTAGATTCATGCTGGATAGCGGGCGGTGTGTGGAGTAATAGTAGTACATGCAGGCATGAGTCGGTCTACTTGACACAGACGTGATGCCTATACTCATAATCATTGCCTTGGATATCGTCATAACTTTGCGCTTTTGTATCAATTGCTCAACAGTAATTTGTTCACCCACCGTATTATTTTCCTTCAAGAGAGAAGCCTCTAGTGAAACCTATGGCCCCCGGGTCTATTTTCCATCATATATTTTCAGATCTATAAACCAAAAAACCAAAAAATACCTCGCTGCAATTTATTTACTTTTACTTTGTTTTTTGTTTTAGTAATCTTTTATATCTATCTCTATCAAATCTCACCTTTGCAAGTGACCGTGAAGGGATTGACAACCCCTTTACCACGTTGGGTGCAAGTGTTTGATTGTCTGTGCAACTGCATAGATTGGAGACTTGCGTGTATCTTCTATTGGATTGATACCTTGGTTCTCAAAACTGAGGGAAATACTTATCTCTACTTTTCTGCATCACCCTTTCCTCTTCAAGGCAGAAACCAATGCAAGCTCAAGAAGTAGCACTAACCATCCTAGGATCATCCTAATGTCGCATGTGAAACCGACCAAAAGTGCTAACTGCATCAGAGATATATCGAGTGTTACGATAATCCAAAGGGATCCCCAGCATCATAATCCAACCGCGGCGAAAACCTTGAGTTGCTCTATGATTAATGCCTTTATCATGGGGTATGAACCAAACAAAGTAACCATTGCCAAGATCATAAGGAGGATGATTCATAATAGCATGCCTACATGCAGGAGTACGAAACTCAAACAGACCAACGCCCTCAATCCATGGCTGGTCACTAAGCACATCACGATGAAGTTGTGTCATCACATAATCACTAACCCATTGACGAAAGTGGCAGATCTGTCCAGGAGGCGGCGGAGGCTCGACAATTCCGATTGCGTACTGCTCATGTCAACATTATGGAGCAATAGCAAGGGAGAAGAAGGTCCGCAGCAGTCGCGTTGGTCCACCGTCGATGATCTCGAAACCCGGTGGAACAAACTCCAGAGGATCCAAGACAAATTTTTCCATTGCGGGCGTTAGAGGTGGCAGAGTGGTTGGATGGTGCAAAGGGGCGGTGGAGGCATGACAAGACCCTACTGCAAAGGCGCATGGGTCATCTCCAGAACCGAGGAGTCCCTCGGAAGGAATAGCAGGCTGACTCGTGGCAGGTATGGAAACCAATGTAGACGATATTATTGGATTTTGTTGTGATTTTTTAACCATCCAAGAATAACCATTATCTCTAGTCCATTGATTGCAGGAGCGGCGTGTATGACCATTGTGGGAGCAATCCAAACAAACATGGCAGGTGACAGACAAGTGGCCCTGCTGACTGCATTTGGTGCAGGTTAGGACGCGGGCCACCATGTCATCGACCATATCAGCAAACATGGCATCAGCATCGTGTGTAGAAGGAATTTCAGGCACTGAGATAGAGGCCATAGGCCCAGTATGCAGATGAGGCCCAACATGGGAGGCCGGAGATTCCGGGATCGACGTGACCAAATTTGAAATCCCGGATGGTTCACGTGAGGCATGCAGATCGCGTTGTTGCACATCCTCAGCCGCAATATTCGCACGACTAATCTGCGGTGATCCAACCGTACCAAAAACGGTTGGTGGCGTAGCCACTGTCCACTAGACATTCGTCGGTGGCGAAGGCCGGATGACCACACGTTCTCTATCAGAGAGAACATAACCAGCCTGGGAAACCGTATCAATGCAATCTTGCGTGGCTGGGTATTGATAACCATTGCATGTCTGATAGTTTTGAAAAGTGGCAAAGGATAACTTCTTTCGAACATTGTTGGAGGATCAAAAGGAAGATTTGGCTGGAGGTTTATGCATAGAAAGCAACCCTAGTGCCGCCCTTCTCTTAGAAGGGCTAACTAAAATCCACTCCAAATCACATTCTAATCTCCAATGATTAAACTCACGTTCCCAATTGGGACCACCTCGACCCCAAAGATTGAAATAACATTTGAAGTGTAGGCAAGCAAAAGATCGAAGATCGAGAACATGAAAACCAACTTGTTTGGAGGAAACGTTGAAAGAGTAAACCTTGTCACATATACAAGAGACTCCCAACTCGACTGTAGATCCACCAATAGCTGCCTCTAGGGCCGCCGCCACCGAATGATCATTGAGCCTGAAATCATGACGGCTAAAGGACACAACCATATCAAAATGGCCAGTGCCGTCCGTAGGGTGTACTAGAAATCCAGTAGATCTAAAAATATTGTCAGCAAACTCCAAACCCTTGGAGTAGTCCAAGCCAAGGGTTGATCCCGAAGAGAAAACCATATCCCCTTGGAGAAAGGGGGACGCCGGAGATGTTGATAGGAGAGGATTAGTATTTTAGTGGTGGTGGAAGGAGATCACCGGAGGTGGTGGGGGTGGGAGGTGGGAGACGCCATTCCACCGGTCTATTGCAGCTACCACTATGTGTATGAGCTTCCTGGCATCCAATATGTCATCCATGTTTGCTCGTGACAAGGGGAAGAGGAGCGGTATGGGTAGGAGGGAGTCCGCAAAGGCTATGTCCTATTTTGGGTCATGTGGTAGTGCAGCCCAATGATGAATGATAAGAGGCATCACAATGTACCTCTGACCGTCTGGACTCCTCCCGAAAAAAGTGGATCGACCTCCTCTGTCGCTCCCGTGGGCGACAGGGGAGGCCTCCTGCCGCCGCCGGTCTCCTCCCCCCTCTTCCTACAGTCCCCTCGCCGCCGCCCAGGCGCGCCGGCTGGCGAAGCCTGCTTGGCGTGGGCGGCGGTGGGACGCCTCTCCCCTTCATCGTTTGGTTGGCACGGGATGGCCAGATCGATGGAAGGCTCTGGGCTAGCGTGGGGCACGGCGGCGTGGCAGCGGTCGCTCCTGGCGGCGGCGTGCGGTAGACGCGACGACGCTATGGTGGCGTTCTCGTGGCGCGGTATGCGGCTGCGCCGCCATTGATGGGGCTCGTTGGTTTCGCTCTGGCGGCCAGCGAGGGCTGGATCCCGGGGCGGCGGCCCCGGATGGCGGAGGTTGTGTAGGTGGATGTGCTCTCGCGACGGGCGATGCAGCGGCCGCGGTGGTGGACGATCCGTGCACAAGACGCTTGATGGAGGCCATTGGAACAGATCTGGGTGAAGACCTGCTCGCGGCTGCTACCGAGGCCGGTGATGGCGGGACTTTTCGGCGTCGTTCCCTTGTTGAAGGCATCGCTGTTGAGAACTTCCAGACCACTATCTGCTACCTCCGGGGGAAACTCTAGATCAGTAGATCGGATGACGGCGGCATTATTGTGTCGTTTTCCTCTTGTGGCGTCATTCTTGGAGGTGTACACGGACTCGAGGGACCAGGGACGGAATAATTGGTGGAGCGGTGCTTCATCCTGCACATTAATGGTGGCGTTTCTCGGCGGCGTGGCGTGGTGGAGACTCGGCGCCCGATGTGTGGCGAGGGACTCGCGCAGGAGGGTGCCGTTATCAGGCGCCGTGGTGGCGTCGATAGCAGAGAGGCCAGGCAAGGTGGTGCAGCAGTACACACTGAAGATGGATTGGTGGCAGGTGGCTGCGGCGGCCTCATACCCGGCAGGCGTCCTGGTTGAGGAGTGCGCCGGACTGGTAGGTGCCCCATACCCGACAGGCGTCCTGGTTGGGACCTCAGGTCTTACATGTTTAGGTTTGGCTGCGATGTCTATTTGGTATTAGGCCCAGACTATTAGCGCCCCTTCATCAATTGGATAGGAGTAGCGACAGTTGTTGCATAGACTGTGGCTTTAGTCTTACTGTTGTATCACTTTGTAAGGTCTTATGAGAATAATTAATAAAGTGGCCGCATGAATCGCCCAGATGTAGAGGCCGGGGGTCCTTCTCCTTTTTTAAAAAAAAATGTAACAAGTAAGGAATAAAACGTGGTAGGATATTTAATACAGGGTAAGCTGCCATGAGGTCAATTCATTCAAGAACAAAACCCTAGACTAACTTGAATCACATATCATTTTTATGTACAAAGTGCAAATACAAATTGTTCTTAAGGGAGCATAAGGATTTGGGTTTTAAACCATACCAGATTTGTAAGGCGTGGAGTTTATATGGTATCAACCACCACACCCAAGTTTAGTACGTGCAATCAATTGGAACAAATTAAGAGCATTGCTATATTAAGATTGTTGCAAAATATATGCAGGTGACATAGAAGGACTGATCAAGATGGAGTGAAGATGCGCTGACCATGCTTAACAAGAAAGAAAGTCTTTACAAGAGGGGTACCCATCAACTTCCCCGTAAGGAACTCCTAAGGTGTTTTTGATTTGTCTGGTTTTCAATTTTCAATTACATAAATCGAAAATGCAGGATTGTAATATCGTGTCTACTCAAATTCTGTAGGATTTATGTTACACTAAAAATGGGTCACCGCACCATAGATAAAACGTAATCCTATGATTTGTCCATATTCATAAAAAAATGTTAAGATTCAGTTCTACAAATCAAACAACAAACATGCAGAAAATTCATAAACTTCAGATACTCTGATGCGAAAGCCTTTTTCGGTAAAACGGGGCGAAAGCCTTTTTCGGTAAATATACCCATGAACTTATAATCCTACTAGGAGTATTTTTTTTAATTTCTGTAGCGGATAAAAAAGGCCCTTAGTAGATTTTGCACATTGATCCCAAATTCCCAATGCCTCCGAGGTTCAACAAAAAAAATCCTATGTTGTTAGCTAAGGATGAAGACAAAGCAAAATCGAACGGGACTGGATGCTACCATATATATTTTTTTTGTGAAAGAGGAAACAAATACAAAATCCCCGGAATATGGAAGCAGATACTATCGAAAACAAAACAGAGCAAATATGGAGCAGACATGACAACGAAAACGGGTGTTGAACGAAAGTTAAAAACCCCTTGAACCATGAAGAAAATAAAAGAAAATCAACAGACTTAATCAATTGTTAACATGGCTACAAAAATAATGTAATTAGGTTAGCGACTTAACATAATATTGTGGTAGTAGAGGACAACTGCGTATAGAGTCGTTAAATTGGTGCGTGCTAGTAGAAGTTTGCCTCACATGGGTCATTCTGATCACTCTATCATTATGTGTTATTCGATGGTTGAGCTACCAAACAGCCATAGACCTACAGTAAAAAAGGAAATTCCATATTCATGAAAGTGAAAAGTTCAGTTTTCGTGTGAGTTCCACCGAAAAACGCGGCTACGTTTTGTTTCCGTTTCCGTGAAAAAGAATTCCGCTTCTACTTTTCCGTTTCCATATTACCTCTTCGTTTTCTCCTTTTCTCCGGAAAAGCAGAACGTTTCCGCTCCGTTTTCATCTCTACTGTCAGACTTTTCGTTTCGTTTTCCATTTCCGAAAAACACGGTTCCGTTTCTATGTAAAAGAAAATCTGTTTCTATTTCTGTTTTCCAATTTCCTCCCTGATTCTCTTTTTCCTCCGAAAAAGTGAAAAGTTTTTGCTTCATTTTCATCCTTGTTTTCAACCCTCTACCAAACCCAACAGGATCCATATGCAGGTCCATATCCCCCTCTCGGTCCACAGTGAAGATCTCTCATGGTATGTGCATGCATGCGCACCCTTCTTCGCTGCATTGCCTGCCTATACTTCCAATAATTTATTGTACCACATCTCCATCGATGGCGACCTTGCTCTGAGGCCATGGCCTACTCACACAAGGCTTCATCTTTCATTTCCCCCTAAAATAATCCTTCGTCCCCAGCTCATCTCAGCCTCTCCTCCTATAAAACCCTCGCCCCCCGACCCTTCGAAGGAAAACTTGTCCAAGCCCAACCTCGCCGTTTCAGTCGGTTCCCATCCCCCCTCGCGTGCGTTTCTTCTTCCTCCAAGTCCAGGCCGGGTGGGAGAGAGGCGGGGCGACCGACGATGAAGGAGTACTGGACGATGCTGGCGTCCCTCATGGGCGCGCTGGCGTTCCTGCAAGGGGTGCTGCACGCCGTGTTCCCGGCGGAGCTGCGGGCGGCGCTGGCGCGGCTGCTCGGGCGCCTCACCCGCGCCTTCTCGCCCTACTGCTACTTCGACGTCACGGAGACGGACGGGATGAGCAACAACGAGATCTACGACGCCGTGCAGCTCTACCTCAGCAGCACGGCCGCGCCGGCATCGGGGGCCCGGCTCAGCCTCACGCGCCCGCACAACGCCACCTCCTTCACCTTCGGGCTCGCCGCCAGCGACCGCGTCGTCGACGCCTTCCGCGGCGCGGCCGTCACGTGGGAGCACGTGGTGGCGCCGCGCCAGTCCCCCGGCTTCTCCTGGCGCCCGCTCCCCGAGGAGAAGCGCCGGTTCACGCTCCGGATCCGCCGCGGCGACCGGGAGAAGCTGCTGCCGGCCTACCTCGACCACATCCTCGCCACGGCGCAGGAGATCCGCCGCCGGAGCCAGGACCGGCTGCTCTACACCAACGCGCGCGGCGGGGCCATGGACTCGCGCGGCCTCCCCTGGGACCCTGTCCCCTTCAAGCACCCCAGCACGTTCGACACCCTCGCCATGGACCCCGACCGCAAGGCGTCCATCATGGCCGACCTCCGCGACTTCGCCGCCGGCAGCTCGTTCTACGAGCGCACGGGCCGCGCCTGGAAGCGCGGGTACCTCCTGTACGGCCCGCCGGGGACCGGCAAGTCCAGCATGATCGCGGCCATGGCCAACTTCCTCGGGTACGACGTGTACGACCTCGAGCTCACCGAGGTGAGCAGCAACGCCGAGCTGCGGAAGCTGCTGATGAAGACCACGTCCAAGTCCATCATCGTGATCGAGGACATCGACTGCTCCGTCGACCTCACCAACCGGGCGGCCCTGCCCCCGGCGCCGAAGCCGCGGCCAACCCTGGACGGCGCGATCGACCAGGAAGCGGGGGCGGCGTCGGGGCGGTCGATCACGCTCTCCGGCCTGCTCAACTTCACCGACGGGCTGTGGTCATGCTGCGGGTCGGAGCGCATCTTCGTCTTCACCACGAACCACATCGAGAAGCTGGACCCGGCACTGCTCCGGTCCGGCCGGATGGACATGCACGTCTTCATGAGCTACTGCACGTTCCCGGCGCTCAAGATCCTCCTCAAGAACTACCTCTGTCTCGAATCCGGCGCGGACGACGGCGCCGAGGTGATGCGGGGGCTGGAGGAATGGATCGAGGCGGCGGAGATCACGCCGGCGGACGTGAGCGAGGTGCTGATCAAGAACCGGAGGAACGGGAAGGAGAGGGCGATGGAGGAGCTGCTGGAGGCCCTGAAAGCGCGCGCCGAGAAGCGGTGTCTCGACGGCGGCAAGTCGGCGGCAGCGGCGGCGGCGAAGGACAACGACGAAGAGGAGGAGGAGAAGAGGGCCCTGGAGAGCCCCAAGGAAGGGAAAGGGCCGGCCGGCAAGGACAGCTGCGACGACGGACAGGACGAGGAGACGGATGCCAAGAAACAGCTGTGAGACTGAGCAAGCCAAGCGCCGCGCTGAGGGGGACAGGAAGAGGGAAAGCGAACGGTTCAAAATTTCCCTGTTTGGTCACGCCATATTCAGATATTCTCCCCCCTTTTCACTGGAGAACGCAATGCGATGCAAGAGAAAAATAGCCTTTCCTCTTCCGTTATTCGATGTTTGCAGTAGCAAGTAGTGGCACTCCTAGATGTATTCTCTTGAGTTGGTTTTCTTTTCTCTATCCTCTACTATGGTAAGAAGAAAGAGATGTTTGAAGACTCACACTGGTGCCTTTGCGTGGCATGTGCAACCCATGCTCTGCTTGTTTGGCATGCGCCTCCCTGTTGCTTGTGCATGAGAAGGTCGTGTTCAGTTGGTGCAGATTCAACAGTACTCGAAGGCACATCACGTTTTCCTTAGGCCGGCAGGGGTTTCTGCGCTTTGTGTAGGGCCTCGGATTAGTTTATGGCCTCTTACCAAGCTTGGATATGTGCACGTTCGTCTGTGGCGCATTAGTTTATGTTCTTTGGATCCCCTGTGGCGCACGTATCCAAGGCAACCGTCGCCAGCTCCAGCGCGACGCTTTCGGAGAAAAATAATGCCTCGCCCGTGGAGTTGGATCATGGGTCTGCACCCTGCAGGCACTGTATGAGCCGCCCCCTACCCCTGGCCTTCAATTTTCTACACAGAGGACGGACTAGAAAACGACTGTATTTTCTTCTGTTTTATTTATTTATTTTTATTATCTGCCGTCGTGCACTTAATAAGCGTTGATCTTTTCTTGTACTACTACTCCAATACAAATCAATGCAGAAACGGCAATTTGATTGCAATGAGCAGGCAACGCGACCCGGGTCTTCGAATGAGAATCTATGCATGTTCCTAGCGTGACATTCTCCGCTATTTTCCCCCCTCTCGCTGGACATTCTCTGTTGTTTTTCCTTCTCTCACTCGATTCCCATGTGCCTGTTTGGAGCGCTGCCTGCAAAATCAAAGGATATATCATGATGATGATCATCATCAGGGATCCATGATGCCCCGATATCTTATTCCCTTTCCGCGGCCGAGAGCGGATTAGCTTAGGCCGGGTGGTGAGCATGTGGATTTTGGCGCTCTTGTGCTCCCTGGGCAGCAGAAAGGGTGCCGCTTTCGGCTTTCCCCCGCTGCCTCGCTGTACTTTCCTGGTCCTTAGCCGTTTCTGATTACGGGCGGGCGTGTGCGAGACCGTGATCGTGTCTCATGCGGCGGCCGCGGCCACGGCCACGAGATCGCGCGCACATGCGCCGCTCTGGCGGCATGAGATCGCGCGCACATGCCCGCGCTTGTCGCTTGCTGGCCATGGCGGTGCCCTTCTTCCTGCCCCGAGGACGGCGCCAACTGGACACGGCCCGGTGCGCGAGCTTTGGCCCGGCGCGCGCCCTGGGAGCGCCAGGGTTTCGGCAGGCGAGGCCACATCAGGATCAACCTCAGCCTCCTGGCGCGCAGAGCTGGCTGAGAAATCAGACGTCGCTGGCGCACGGTGGATTGATTGACTGATTGACGCCTCGCGTCTGGACGTTGCGTGCCGATCGATATTACTAGCATGCAGGGTCGACTCGAGCCGTCTCGGTCAATGCAAGGAGACATCGCGTCCTCCTCCTCCTCCTCCTTATCGTCGGCATGAATCCCGTCAACGCTGCAGGTGGTACTACTGGTAACTCCGGTGCTCGTCGCTCCCCAGGTCCAGGTAACTTGGCGCGGCCCGGCACCACACGGTCAATGCACATAAGCTTCTCCCGCCGCGGTTTTACTGCCCGACCGCCATAGTATTTTTTTACTACGGAACAGTCACATCAGTCGGTGTCAATCGTGTGATGTGATGGCATAAGCAGCCAAGCCCCGGGCGGGCGCCGTGCCGGCGGAGCCTGATGGCGACCGTTGCTTTCGTGCCATGGCTGCATCGGAATTTCGGGGCCACGTTGCTCCGGCCTTTGGAGATGGGCCGCTAACATTGCTCGGTTCAAAGATGCAGGTTAGGGATTCGGTTCTATGGAGAGCGCGGCCGGCTCGGCGGATCGCTGTCCGACGCGAGTGTGCATCGCATCCGGTGTGGTGTAACGCGACGACGATGTCTGCGGCCGGCCTCGTCTCGTCCCCCTCGCGGCCTTCTCGATGATCCTTGACCGTCGCCTCTGGGCTGGCCCGTTGTTTCGGTGCGTCATATGGGAGGGCGCTGATTATTTTGACCGGGTCAACACACACATAAGGCAGATTCATTTGAGAAGATTCTTTTTGTTAGAATAAATCCGAGCACTCCGTCGATCATGCGAGGACCAAGCAATCACACTGCACGACACCGAGATTTGTTAACGAAGCTCACCGATATGGCTATCTTTTCGGTGCTTGACTACGGGTGCTCCTCCCCGTGACACCGTCACAATACCGTACACCGGCCACCCGGGCGCCGGCACATGCCGCCGGCTCCACCTTGCGCGCATGTGCTATTATGTTGGCATATGTTACATCGTGTGTCTACTCTCGCTATATATGAGAGGTCTAGAATACAAGTGTCCTACCTGGACACGACTCCATATCCTATCTAAACACAATACAACTACAAGTCCAACTGTAACCTACCTTGTACACTATATTCGACACAACTCCAACAAACTCCACCTTGGCGAATATGCTCCACCACCCTGAATTTGTCCATGCGTCAAACTTTCATGTACATTGGACTTGAGCTTATCTCATGAGTATCGCTGCTACTCCAAAGAATCCATATGACTCCACCTGCAAAGTCCCTCCTTTTCTTGACCACAATCAACACTCGAGCAAAATTAAGTCCCACGTTACTCTAGTTTGCGCTCCCAACTTCCAGAGTATCAGTTCAACGCCATCACACACTGATCACTGACCTACGTGAAAGTGAACAACTCATATATTGGGTGTCACACATAAGAGTTACCTGAACTCAACATCACCGCTCCTTTCTTGACGGTCTGTCTGAAATTTGAAAGAATTTCACCGTTGCTTGTAGTCATCCCGAATCAAATTCGCAGTTGTCTCACCACATGTATGACCACCAGAGCCCTGGTCCGTCTCCATGTCCCGTGCGCACCGCACGCCTCGCCACTATTACCGCGTCGAGCCTCCGCTGTTCTGGTCGAGTCTCAAGGGTCACAAACCCACACCACTCAACCCCCACTGCAGAGTACCATCGGTCATCGCCGACCGATGACGAGTTTTACGCTTTCATCAGACCACTGGGCTCCGGTCCGAATTACGTGTCCCTCGCTTTTCCCGCTGAATAGGCTTCGACTCTGTGCACTTACGCCGTAGCCCCTCAATCAGCACCGAGTGAAGTCCTCCAGACTCCAGCTCCACCTTCAACATGACTCCATGGTAGATGATCAGTCCACCCATGCGCCTAATCGACTTCAAGCTCCGTCTATACACCACCTTGAATCAATCCCGCACCATAGTCTTGTCAAAGTCACACAAGCCCTCGGGCCCGCGCCACGTGTTTCCACGCCCAGAAGTCGGTCACCATCAGCATCACGCTCCTACGTCGTCAGCGCCGATTCCACCACCGTCTTCTGTACCAACCGACTCACGTCGATCCGTCAGACTGCCTAGTCCGACCTAGCCGAACTCGTTCGACTGTACGACACGCTCGAGACTCCCAAATCGTCTTCCGCGATTTTTCATCCACCGCTTGATAATTCCATCTTAACTGACATGACTTTCCACAACGCCTTCAAGCATCCCTATTGTGCCAACAAATCTTCACCATTGTCTGCCATAACCCAAGGTTTTTAGTCCCATCGAACTTCTCCACCTCAAACCTGATACCCGTTGGCACCATGATTATTTGTATAGCCGACCCATGAAAAAATAACCAAGCTGCTACCAGACGCAACGCCCTGCAGTCCGTGTACATCTAGCAAATTCCAACCAAAATTTATTCTGGTCTTCACTTGTGTAGCTCCATGGCACTCAACCCAGATGCCAGCTAATTGCCTTGTCCAAGCACTTGCCAATTCCGATGGATGCACATATCCCTTGATGGATTTCTTTCGCCAATTGATCTGCATGCCTATCTTCAGTGTCATACGTGGAGACTTGGTCTCCTCTTTTTCTTCTCAAAACAAATCCCGTGACTTGCTGTTTCAGATTGCACCCAGAGAACCGCCAAACCTGCCGCTGCCTCCAGCCACAACATGTACGAGCGCCCGCGTTGGGTTCCGCTAGCCCGCCTCCAGCCGCCGTGCTGGACCGTACCTTCTTGCCAAACAGCGTTGCCGCACACGCTACTGCTGCAGCCCGCAGGTCACGTTCGATCTCGCCGACTCGGAATCCAATTCGACGCTGCTCCACGCGATTGCGTTGTCGCGCCGTATTTTCCGATTGCATCGCCGACGCTTGATCCTTCGACGGTATATTCGTCTCCTCTAGATCAACCAAACCCACCTCATAACCTAGCTCATGATATCACTTGTTAGAATAAATCCGAGGCACTCCGTTGATCATCTGAGGACCAAGCAATCACACAAGCACGACACCAAGATTTGTTAACGAGATTCACCGATATGGCTACATCCTCGGGGCTTGACTACGGGCGCTCCTCCCCGTGATACCGTCACAATACCGCACACCGGCCACCCGGGCGCCGGCACACGCCGCCGGCTCCACCTTGCGCGCCTGTGCTATTATGTTGGCATACGTTACATCGTGTGTCTACCCCCGCTATATATGAGAGGCCTAGGATACAAGTGTCCTACCTGGACACGACTCCATATCCTATCTAAACACAATACAACTACAAGTCCAACTGTAACCTACCTTGTACACTATATTCGACACAACTCCAACACTTTTTGGGTCGCCGCTCTTCATTCTTTCCCTTTTCTCTCTTTCACTTGTGCCATGTGCCTCCGTCGCCATAATGGCTTCATGCCCTCTTCGTCGCCATCACAATGCCCCGTCTCATCTTCGGCAGTTGCAGAAGACCGATGTTGCGTATCTGCAAGCCCACCCCCGGATGTGATTTGTGGATCGTTATCGACAACGGTATCCATGGCAGGTCTGACGAGTGGTGGCGTATTTCCTACATCTAAGGTATGAATTGTGCCCTCCCTTCCACCGGTTCTATGGTGTTTCGGGGGTCTAGGATTCAAGCGGGTTTCCAGCGAAGATTGGGATGGTCGGGGCCATTTCATCGACACAAACAGTGGTAGTGGATGCTTGACAAGGAGGACGAACGTGGCGGTCGGATGACCAGGGCGTGGTTGTTGCTGGAAGAGTTATAAGATGGGGGGTGGGCATGGTTGTTGCTGGATGTGTAAGTCCACCCCCAACTTTCATTTGTGGGTTCGACGATGAGATCCATGAGGCCCTGTTCGTTTAATCCCGTCCCCGCCGGTATTGGGCCAAAACCCGGCCAATCCGGGTGGGTTTAGCCCCAGCCGGGGTTGGATCCCGGCCTGTCATTATATGTGTCTTCGGTTGGACCCGGTCTGGGCCAAATCCCTCGCAAACCGCGTGGAAATCGCAGGGAAATGACCCACGCGGCCCATCACGTGGAAGCAAACCTCTCGCGAATCATTACGCGAGCTCTCGCTCTCTCGCCCCGACCTTCTCTCTCTCTCTCCATTCAGCGACGCCGGCGCCGGCGCCAAAGACGCTGCCGAAGCATATAGCGACGACGCGCTTCCTCCTTCCCCTTCTTCTCCCGCACAACATTCAAAGGAAATGACACAAAGCTCGGCGGCGACCCAGACAGCCATGGAGCCCGGCCGAAACCCTAGTTGACTTCGACCAATCTCCCCCGCCGCCTCACGCCGGAGAAGAGGAGGCAGCCGGCCAAAAGACCTTCAGGTTTGTTCTCTCTGTCTCTCTTTGTGATTATCCCCTGTCTACTCCCCCTTCTCTCTCTATCTGCAGCAAGGGATAAACCGAATGCATAAAAAATCGATATGGATTGCTTGGTGACATGTATTTGTTCCCTGAGGGGATTTGGTGCAGGGTGGGGGATCACCCAATCCTCTAGAGGATTAAATCCACTAGAGGATTATACACTCTTGAACCGAACAAGGCCTGAAGCGGGTTTCGAGGGGAGATTGAGATGGTAGGGGTCAGTTCATCGACACAACTGTGTCAGTGGCTGCTTGACAAGGAGGACGTGCATGATGGCTGGATGGCCACGTTGTGGCTGTTGCTGGATGAGGGATAAAGATGGACGAGCATGGTTGTTTCTGGATGCAAGAGTCAACCCCCGACCGTGATTAGTGGGTCACGACGACGTGAGCCATGGCGTGTGTTTGGTGGGTCTTTTAATGAACTTGTTCCTTAAGTGTCTTTTGGCACAAATTATGGTTATGTCCCCCCAATTCCTGGGTATGATGGTGTTAATTAATAGATATATCATGTATGGTGCAAAAGATATTTTGAAATGACTCAGAAGTTGAGTATGAATTAACTATAGTTTTTATTTAAGTTGAGTTTTCTCGGTTTTTGATATGAGCTAAACTGGATCGGGATCCATTTGATCTCGAAGGAATATAGCTCCAAGCCATCTTCTACAAGAAAAATAATACAGTTTTGCTAAAGCACATCTAGATGTGCCATAAGTATTGCACATCTAAGTCCTATATCATTGATCTCACACAAAAATTCATGTGGATATTTTCTTTTTCCTTTTCCTTTTCCTTTTCCTTTCTGTGCTTACTTGTGTCACTTAGAATGACTAAGGCACATCTAGATGTGTCCTGGATAAACCCTAATTAATAAGCCGCAAGCTGGATAGAAAAATAGGAGCAATGGCTGGCCCTGAAGCAAAAGGAAAATAAAATCTAACGCCGGTCTGGGCTGAGTTGTGTTAAGAGGGATATATGGGTCAGGGAAGCCCTGGGTTGGTGGGCCAATGTGGCGTCAGAAACGTGAGGAGGTGCCACATGGTCAGCTCAGCCATGGGAGCCGCTCTAAATAGAAATTTATTTCCCTTTTGCGGAATGCACACGTGATTAGAAAATGCTAATTGGCACTCAAGGCCAAATAGAGTTGTATTGGTACACAACACACACCCTTTTGGTCCTCGGTTTATATAAGTGGGGTCCTTCAACTGGTTTTGGGTTGTTTTCAATTGTTTTTTCCTTTGTCTCATACTTTGTTCTTTGTCGAGTTTTATCTGAGTTTTTCGTCCATTTTCTAAAATATAAACTCTGGTTTTGTAGACGAGAATCTACAAGGGTGGTTCTCACAGATGAACAAATCAACTCCATTCCAGCTAGTACACAGACTATCCTGCGTGCCATGACCATCCCTGTTGGGCTTTTGTATCTGTCGCCTAGGTGGGGTGCTACTTTTGTGCTCTCTGTCGTCTGTTTGGTTGCTTGTCGCTACTTTGCTAGGTGGTTGATGACCCACAAGTATAGGGGATCTATCGTAGTCCTTTCGATAAGTAAGAGTGTCAAACCCAACAAGGAGCAGAAGGAAATGATAAACGGTTTTCAGCAAGGTATTCTCTGCAAGCACTAAAATTATAGGGAACATGTAGTTTTGTGATAAGATAATTTGTAACGAGTAACAAGTAACAAAAGTAAATAAAGTGCAGCAAGGTGGCCCAATCCTTTTTGTAGCAAAGGACAAGCCTGGACAAACTCTTATATAGAGAAAAGCGCTCCCGAGGACACATGGGAATATCGTCAAGCTAGTTTTCATCACGTTCATATGATTCGCGTTCGGTACTTTGATAATTTGATATGTGGGTGGACCGGTGCTTGGGTACTGCCCTTATTTGGACAAGCATCCCACTTATGATTAACCTCTATTGCAAGCATCCGCAACTACAACAAAAGTATTAAGGTAAACCTAACCATAGCATGAAACATATGGATTCAAATCAGCCTCTTACGAAGCAACGCATAAACTAGGGTTTAAGCTTCTGTCACTCTAGCAACCCATCATCTACTTATTACTTCCCAATGCCTTCCTCTAGGCCCAAATAATGGTGAAGTGTCATGTAGTCGACGTTCACATAACAACACTAGAGGAGAGACAACATACATCTCATCAAAATATCGAACGAATACCAAATTCACATGACTACTAATAGCAAGACTTCTCCCATGTCCTCAGGAACAAACGTAACTACTCACAAAGCATATTCATGTTCATAATCAGAGGGGTATTAATATGTATATAGGATCTGAACATATGATCTTCCACCAAATAAACCAACTAGCATCAACTACAAGGAGTAATTAACACTACTAGCAACCCACAAGTACCAATCCCGGACTTGGAGACAAGAATTGGATACAATAGATGAACTAGGGTTTAAGAGGAGATGGTGCTGGTGAAGATGTTGATGGAGATTGACCCCCTCCCGATGAGAGGATCATTGGTGATGACGATGGTGATGATTTCCCCCTCCCAGAGGGAAGATTCCCGGCAGAACAGCTCCGCCAGAGCCCTAGATTGGTTCTGCCAAGGTTCTGCCTCGTTGCGGCGGAGCTCGTTCGGAAAGATGGCTTCTGATTTTTTTTCATCGAAAGACTCCATATAGCAGAAGATGGGCATCGGAGGGCCACCAGGGGCCCACGAGGTAGGGGGCGCGCCCCCACCCTCGTGGGTAGGGTGTGGCCCCCTGGTGAACTTCTTGCGCTCAGTATTTTTTATATATTCTGAAAATGACTTCTGTGAAGTTTCAAGACTTTTGGAGCTGTGCAGAATAGGTCTCTAGTATTTCCTCCTTTTCCAGCCCATAATCCCAGCTACCGGCATTCTCCCTCTTTATGTAAACCTTGTAAAATAAGAGAGAATAGGCATATGTATTGTGACATAATGTGTACCCATAATGCAATAAATATCGATATAAAAGCATGATGCAAAATGGACGTATCAACTCCCCCAAGCTTAGACCTCGCTTGTCCTCAAGGGAAAGCCGAAATCGAAAAATATGTCCACATGTTTAGAGATAGAGGTGTCAATAAAAATAAAATACGGACATGAGGGCATCATGATCATTCTTAGAACAACAACTTATATAATTCTTGTCATACGATCTCTTATGCTAAAGTAACAATTCAATCACAATTTCAAGTATGAATCATAAACTTCATTAAAAACTAACAAACTATAATCTCAGTCATTGGAGCAATTGCAATTTATCATAACATAGGAAAGAGTCAATATAAGAGCTTTTCAGCAAGTCCACATACTCAACTATCATATAGTCTTTCACAATTGCTAACACTCACGCAATACTTATTGGAATGGAGTTTTAATCGGACACAGAGAAAAATAGGGGCTTATAGTTTTGCCTCCCAATGTTTTACCTCAAGGGTAATGTCAAACAATAATAGTTCATGAAAACTCACATCCAATTAGCCATATATAGCAGGATCTTTCCAACATGTTGTGCTTGCCAAAAGATAAAATGTAAAAAGGAAGGGTGAAGATCACCATGACTCTTATGCAAGGTAGGAGATAAAAGTAAAAGATAGGCCCTTCGCAGAGGGAAGCAGAGGTTTTCATGCGCTTTTATGGTTGGATGCACAAAATCTTAATGCGAAAGAACGTCACTTTATATTGCCACTTGTGATATGGACCTTTATTATGCAGTCCGTCGCTTTTATTTCTTCCATATTACACGATCGTATAAAGCTTATTTTCTCCCACACTAATAAGTCATACATATTTAGAGAGCAATTTTTATTGCTTGCACCGATGACAACTTACTTGGAGGATCTTACTCAATTAATAGGTAGGTATGGTGGACTCTCATGGCAAAACTGGGTTTAGGGATATTTGGAAGCACAAGTAGTATCTCTACTTGGTGCAAAGAATTGGCTAGCATGAGAAGGAAAGGCAAGCTCAACCATGTTGGATGATCCATGACAATATAATTTATCTCAGATGTAAGAAAACATAACCCATTACGTTGTCTTCCTTGTCCAACGTCAACTCTTTAGCATGTCATATTTTAATGAGTGCTCACATTTATATGTGAAGACCTCTCTTTCTTTATTACTTCCTATTAATTGCAACGATGACTAAAACTATGTTTGTCAACTCTCAACAACTTTTATTCATCATACTTTTTATATGTGAGCTCATTACTCTCCATAAGATCTATATGATCTCTTTTATTTCCTTTTTATTCTTTCTCCTTTTCTTTTATTCACTCAATATCATGGCAAAATAATTAAGCCCTTGACTCAACACTAATCTTTATTATATATAGCTCATGGACTCGATTACATAGATGGATCATAAAGCAAAACTCACAACTAGATCATACTAAAAACATTTATTCTACTAGATCAAGATATTACCAAAAGGATCAAACTAAGAAAAACGGTAAAGATAAAAGTGATGGTGATACGATTTCGGGGCACTCCCCCAAGCTTGACAGTTGCCAAGGGGAGTGCCCATACCAGATACTCAATTCTTCTTTGTTGGTGGAGGGGGTGGAGTTGTTGATGATGTAGGCTTGTCGTCCTTCTTCCAAGGCATAGGCTCGCCATCATAGAAGGATGATCGGGTCTCCTGGATCCTCAAATCTGCAGCCAAACTCATCCTTTTGAAACTATATTCATACTCATAGTTTTGGTTTTGTAGGTCATAGATTTGGGCTTGGAGGTGCTCGATCTTCTTGTGAAACTTGAAGATGGTCTCCCCAATGTTCTTGGCATCCAGCTTGTGGTTGTTGGTGAACTCCGCTATCATCATATGGTTGGTGTCGTGTCTGCGTTCCACCATCTCCTGGCACTTGAAAACTTGTTGCTCCATTGCCTCGAGCCTTGTCTCCACGCTTCCGGTCCTCCTTGGTCCCTCAGCATCACGGATGTGCAGCACCCCCTCACGCATCTCAATGGTTTGAGGGTGTTGGAGCACTTCCGCGAGGTAGGGGTTGATGACCTTCTCGAAAAACTTGTCCTTGGCGGCACTTGAAGACGACATGACGACCTAGATCTGTCAGAAAAACAGCTCGAAACAAATACGAGAGATATTTGCGTGATACGGTGATCAAAACCTTCGAGAGGTTATATAATGATTTTTTACCGACCAAAATACATGACGTGTAAGAAAACAGAGTCCGGAGAGCACACGAGGTGCCCACGAGGTAGGGGGGGCGCCCTCCACCCTCGTGTCCTTCCCGGACTGCTTCTTATTTTCCTATTTTTCTAAATATTCCAAAACGGAAGAAAATTGCCATTAGAACTGTTTTGGAGTCGGTTTACTTACCGTACCACATACCTATTCCTTTTCGGAGTCTGAAACGTTCTGGAAAGTGTCCCTTATGTATTCCTCCGGGGTTACGGTTTCAATAACATTGGTTTCAACATTTATAGGATTACCTGAGATATAATGTTTAATTCTTTGACCGTTCACCACCTTCGGATTTGTGCCTTCGAAGTTGTTGATTTTTATGGCACCGGAACGATAGACCTCCTCGATAATGTAAGGACCTTCCCATTTAGAGAGAAGTTTTCCTGCAAAAAATCTTAAACTAGAGTTGTATAGCAATACATAATCACCTACATTAAACTCACGCTTTTGTATTCTTTTGTCATGCCATCTTTTAACTTTTCCTTTAAATAATTTGGCATTCTCGTAGGCTTGGGTTCTCCATTCATCTAGTGAGCTAATGTCAAATAACCTCTTCTCACCGGCAGGTTTGAAACCATAATTGAGTTCTTTAATAGCCCAATAAGCCTTATGTTCTAGTTCGAGAGGTAAGTGACATGCTTTTCCATAAACCATTTTATACCGAGACATACCCATAGGATTTTTATATGCAGTTCTATAGGCCCATAATGCATCATCAAGTTTCTTGGACCAATTCTTTCTAGATCTATTAACAGTCTTTTGCAAAATTAATTTGAGTTCTCTATTACTCAATTCTACTTGACCACTAGACTGTGGGTGATAAGGAGATGCAATTCCATGATTAACATCATACTTAGCAAGCATTTTACGAAAAGCACCATGAATAAAATGTGAACCACCATTAGTCATTAAATATCTAGGGACTCCAAACCTTGGAAAAAATAACTTCTTTAAGCATCTTAATAGAGGTGTTATGATCAACACTACTAGTTGGAATAGCTTCTACCCACTTAGTAACGTAATCGACATCAACTAAAATATGTGTGTATCCATTAGAGGCGGGAAAAGGTCCCATATAATCAAAGCCCCAAACATCAAATGGTTCAATAACAAGTGAATAATTCATAGGCATTTCTTGACGTCTACTAATATTACCAATTCTTTGACATTCATCACAAGATAAAACAAACTTACGGGCATCCTTGAAGAGAGTAGGCCAATAAAAACCGGATTGCAATACCTTATGTGCAGTTCTATCTCCAGCGTGGTGTCCTCCATAAGCCTCGGAATGACACTTGCGTAGGATCTGTTCCTGTTCATGCTTAGGTACACAACGTCTAATAACACCATCTACTCCTTTATAAACATGTGGGTCATCCCAAAAGTAATGCCTCAAATCATAGATTTTTTTTTTCTTTTGTTGGTATGTGAAACTAGGTGGTATAAATTTAGCAACAATATAATTAGCATAATCAGCATACCATGGAGTAGTACGAGAAGCATTTATGACATTCAATTGTTCATCAGGAAAGCTATCATCAATAGGTAGTGGGTCATCAAGCACATTTTCTAACCTAGACAAGTTGTCTGCAACGGGGTTCTCAACTCCCTTTCTATCAACAATATGCAAATCAAATTCTTGTAGCAGGAGAACCCATCTAATAAGTCTAGGTTTAGCATCTTTCTTTTCCATAAGGTATTTAATAGCAGCATGATCCATGTGAATAGTTACTTTAGAATCAACAATATATGGTCTAAACTTATCACAAGAAAATACAACTGCTAGGAATTCCTTTTCAGTAGTAGCATAATTTCTCTGAGCATTGTCTAGAGTTTTACTAGCATATTGAATAACATTTAATTTCTTATCAACTCTTTGCCCTAGAATAGCACCTACAACATAATCACTAGCGTCACACATAATTTCAAAGGGTAAATTCCAATCAGGTGGCTGAACAATAGGTGCAGTGATCAATGCTTTCTTAAGTATTTCAAATGCTTCTACAAAATCATCATCAAAGACAAATGGTATATATTTTTGCAATAAATTAGTCAGAGTCTGAGAAATTTTTGAGAAGTCCTTAATGAACCTCCTATAGAAACCGGCATGACCAAGGAAACTTCTTATACCTTTGATGTCCTTGGGACATGGCATATTTTCAATAGCATCAACCTTGGCTTTATCAACCTCAATACCTCTTTCAGAAACTTTATGCCCCAAGACAATACCTTCATTAACCATAAAGTGACACTTTTCCCAATTCAAGACAAGATTAGTTTTTTTCACATCTCCGCAAAACTCGGTCAAGGTTGCTTAAGCAATCATCAAAAGAGGATCCATAGACGGAAAAACCGTCCATGAAAACCTCACAAATCTTTTCACAAAAGTCAGAGAATATAGCCATCATGCATCTTTGGAAGGTACCTGGTGCATTACATAAACCAAAAGGCATACGTCTATAAGCAAAAGTACCAAAAGGGCAAGTAAAAGTAGTCTTTGATTGATCATTGGCTAACACAGGTATTTGAGAGAAACCAGAATAACCATCTAGAAAGCAAAAATGTGTATGTTTGGATAATCTTTCTAGCATTTGATCAATAAAAGGTAAGGGGTAATGATCTTTTTTAGTAGCCTTATTTAATTTGTAGAAATCAGTTACCATCCTATAACCTGTAATAATTCTTTGCGGGATCAACTCATCTTTATCATTAGGAACGACAGTAATACCTCCCTTCTTAGGGACACAATGGACAGGACTTACCCACTGACTATCAGCAACGGGATAAATTATACCTGCCTCAAAAAGCTTCAGTATCTCCTTTCTTACCACTTCCTTCATCTTAGGATTCAGCCGTCGTTGATGATCACGAACTGGTTTGGCATCTTCCTCCAAATTTATTTTGTATTGACACAGAGTGGGACTAATGCCCTTAAGATCATCAAGAGTATATCCAATAGCAGCACAGTGCTTCTTCAGAGTTTTCAATAATCTCTCTTCTTCATGCTCTGAAAGGTTAGCACTAATAATAACAGGATATATCTTTTTCTCATCAAGATAAGCATATTTAAGAGTATCAGGTAACAGTTTAAGCTCAAACACGGGATCACCCTTGGGTGGAGGAGGACCCCCTAGGATTTCTATAGGCAAATTGTGTTTCAGGATGGGTTCCTGTTTAAAGAATACTTCATCTATTTCCCTTCTTTCATTCATAAACATAT
Organism: Triticum dicoccoides; assembly: GCF_002162155.2. Lineage (NCBI taxonomy): Eukaryota > Viridiplantae > Streptophyta > Magnoliopsida > Poales > Poaceae > Triticum > Triticum dicoccoides. The sequence goes on from NC_041388.1 coordinate 381,071,033, forward strand.
CATTTTCATGGTCTAGCAAATATTGTTCTAAAGGATCACTAGGAGGTACGACAATAGAAGCAAGACCAATAATTTCATCTTTACTAGGCAATTCCTCTTCACGGTGTTGTTTACGAAATTTAGAGAAATTAAATTCATGAGACATATCACCTAAACCAATAATAACAACATCCTTTTTGCAATCTATCTTAGCATTAACTGTGTTCAAGAAGGGTCAACCAAATATAATGGGACAAAAGCTATCTTGTGGGGAAGCAAGAACAAGAAAATCAGCAGGATATTTAGTTTTCCCACACAAGACTTCAACATCTCTAACAATTCCCATTGGTGAAATAGTATCTCTATTGGCAAGTTTAATTGTGACATCAATATCTTCTAACTCAGCAGGTGCATCTTGATAACCCACAAGTATAGGGGATCGCAACATTTTTCGATAAGTAAGAGTGTCGAGCCCAACGAGGAGCTAAAGGCAGAACAAATATTCCCTCAAGTTCTACCGATCACCGATACAACTCTATGCATGCCTGATGTTCGCTTTACCTAGAACAAGTATGAAACTAGAAGTACTTTGTAGGTGTTGTTGGATAGGTTTGTAAGATAATAAAGATTGCGTAAATAAAATATAGGGGCTGATTAGGTAAAGACACAACTAAATTAGTTTTAGTAAAGAGCTTTTCATTACGAGAAAGTTATTTGTCCCTAGGCAATCGATAACTAGACCGGTAATCATTATTGCAATTTTATATGAGGGAGAGGCATAAGCTAACATACTTTCTCTACTTGGATTATATGCACTTATGATTGGAACTCTAGCAAGCATCCACAACTACTAAAGATCATTAAGGTAAAACCCAACCATAGCATTAACACATCAAGTCCTCTTTATCCCATACGCAACAACCCCCTTACTCGGGTTTGTGTTTCAGTCACTCACGCAACCCACTATAAGCGAATCATAAACGTATTTCAACACCCTACAGCGGGAATCCCTCACGCTTGCACGACACGGAGAGCACCATATGACAACACCAATAATAAAACATGCAACTCAAACCAATCACGATCATCAAATAACCCATAGGACAAAACAGATCTACTCAAACATCAAAGGATAGCCATACATCATTGGGAAATAATATATAGCGTTGAGCACCATGTTTAAGTAGAGATTACAGCGGGTAAGAGATAGGTTACACCGCTGCATAGAGGGGGGAAGAGTTGGTGATGATGGTGGTGAAGTTGTTGGTGAAGATTGCGGTGATGATGATGGCCCCCGGTGGCACTCCGGTGCCACCGGAAGCAAGGGGAGAGAGCCCCCTTCTTCTTCTTCTTCCTTGATCTCCTCCCTAGATGGGAGAAGGGTTTCCCCTCTGGTCCATGGCCTCCATGGCGTGGGAGGGCTGAGAGATCCTCCGAGATTGGATTTGTCTCTCTGTCTCTCTCTGTTTCTACGTTCTGTTCCGCTGCCCTTTCACCGTTTCTTTTATATCTGGAGATCCGTAACTCCGATTGGGTTGAAACCTTCGCCCAGATATTTTTCCAAAAAATAGCTTTCTTGCGGCGAAAGTAGAGCATCAACCGCCTTACGGGTGGCCCACGAGGGTGGGGGCGCGCCTGCCTATAGTGGCCATGGGCCCCACCCTCGTGGCCACCTCGGGCACCGTCTCGCGTTGATTTTCTTCCCAAAAATCACAAATATTCCAAAATAATTCTCCGTCCGTTTTTATCCCGTTTGGATTGTACTTCAAGCCTACTAATAAAGCAACCATGTCTTTTCAAAATAACATGGCCAAAGAAAGCTATCCCTACAAAATCATATAGTCTGGCTATGCTTCATCTTCACCACACAAAATATTCACATCATGCACAACCCTGATGACAAGCCAAGCAATTGTTTCATACTTTTGACGTTCTCAAACCTTTTCAACTTTCACGCAATACATGAGCGTGAGCCATGGGCATAGCACTATAGGTGGAATAGAATGGTGGTTGTGGAGAAGACAAAAAGAGAAGATAGTCTCACATCAACTAGGCGTATCAACAGGCTATGGAGATGCCCATCAATAGATATCAATGTGAGTGAGTAGGGATTGCCATACAGCGGATGCACTAAGAGGTATAAGTGTATGAAAGCTCAGACTGAAACTAAGTGGGTGTGCATCCAACTTGCTTGCTCATGAAGACCTCGGGCATTTGAGGAAGCCCATCATCGGAATATACAAGCCAACTTTGAAGCACAAGTGTGGTAAAAGGATAGTAACATTGCCCCTTCTCTCTTTTTCTCTCATTTTTTTGTTTTTTTGGTGGGCTTCTTTGGCCTCTTTTTTTATTTGGGCTTCTTTGGCCTCTTTTATTTATTTTTAAAGTCCGGAGTCTCATCCCGACTTGGGGGAATCATAGTGTCCATCATCCTTTCCTCACTGGGGCAATGCTCTAATAATGATGATCATCACACTTTTATTTACTTACAACTCAATATTACAACTCGATACTAGAACAAAGATATGACTCTATATGAATGCCTTCGGCGGTGTACCGGGATGTGCAATGATCTAGCGTAGCAATGACATCAAAAAACGGACAAGCCATGAAAACATCATGCTAGCTATCTTACGATCATGCAAAGCAATATGACAATGAATGCTCAAGTCATGTATATGATGATGATGGAAGTTGCATGGCAATATATCTCGGAATGGCTATGGAAATGCCATAATAGGTAGGTATGGTGGCTGTTTTGAGGAAGGTATATGGTGGGTTTATGGTACCGGCGAAGTTTGCGCGGTACTAGAGAGGCTAGCAATGGTGGAAGGGTGAGAGTGCGTATAATCCATGAACTCAATATTAGTCATAAAGAACTCACATACTTATTGCAAAAATCTATTAGTCATCGAAACAAAGTACTACGCGCATGCTCCTAGGGGGATAGATTGGTAGGAAAAGACCATCGCTCGTCCCTGACCGCCACTCATAAGGAAGACAATCAATAAATAAATCATGCTCCGACTTCGTTACATAATGGTTCACCATACATGCATGCTACGGGAATCGCAAACCTCAACACAAGTATTTCTACAATCCACAACTACCCACTAGCATGACTCTAATATCACCATCTTTATATCGCAAAACTATTGCAAGGAATCAAACATATCATATTCAGTGATCTACAAGTTTTATGTAGGATTTTATGACTAACCATGTGAACGACCAATTCCTGTCATCTCTCTAAATAGATATAATCATATAAGTGAAGCAAGAGAGTTTAATTCTTTCTACAAAAGATATGCCCGTGCTCTAACAAATATAAGTGAAGCAAAAGAGCATTCTACAAATGGCGGTTTTCTATGTAAAGAGAAACAGGCAATCCAAGCTTCAAATGATATAAGTGAAGCACATGAAGCATTCTATAAAGCCATACTCAAAATATATAAGTGAAGTGCATAGAGCATTCTATAAATCAACCAAGGACTATCTCATACCAGCATGGTGCATAAAAGAAAAATGAAAACTAAGTGCAAAAGACGCTCCAAGATTGCACATATCGCATGAACGAAACGAATCTGAAAACATACCGATACTTGTTGAAGAATGAGGGGATGCCTTCCGGGGCATCCCCAAGCTTAGACACTTGAGTACTTGTGGTGCCTCAGGCATCCCCAAGATTGAGCTCTTGCCTCTCTTCCTTCTTCTCACATCGAGACCTTCTCGATCATCGAACACTTCATCCACACAAAACTTCAACAGAAAACTCGGTAAATCCATTAGTATAATAAAGCAAATCACTACTCTAAGTACTGTTGCATACCAATTCATATTTTGTTTTTGCATTGTGTCTACTGTAATATAACTTTTCCATGGCTTAATCCACTGATATAAATCGTTAGTTTCATCAAAACAAGCAAACTATGCATCAAAAACAGAATCTGTCTAAAACAGAACAGTATGTAACAATCTGAACATTCACCATACTTCTGATACTTGAAAAATTCCAAAATTAGGAAAAATAAACAATTTGTATAGGAAGGCAGTGCAAAAAGAATCAGAACCGTTTGACGTTCTAACTAAAAATGTAAAATCACGCACTACAGCCAAAGTTTCTGTCCTGCACCGTACAAACCATCAAGCAAATGTAAACATCGTAAAGGCAAACCTTGGCACATTATTTTTATAATACAATGGAATTGTACAAGGGGATAAATATTTTTGTTGAAAAGTTTCTGTAATGAAGATTCACAAAGTTGACGTGAGCATGAACAAAGTTCAAGGAGCTCTCCCACTTCAACAATGCTTGTCTTTCTCACTTTCACTTTCCTTTTTGAAAAAGTTTTGAGTTCCCCTCTTTATTTTTGTTGTTTTTAAAATATATAAAAGCACTCAACAGAAATAAATGACTCTCTAAAACTTCCGAGTTGTCTCCCTGGCAGCGCTTTCTTTAAAGCCATTAAGCTAGGAATATAGTGCTGATATGTCTCCAACGTATCTATAATTTTTGATTGCTCCATGCTATATTATCTACTGTTTTGGACATTATTGGGATTTATTATCCACTTTTATATTATTTTTGGGACTAACCTATTAACCGAAGGCCCAACCCAGAATTGCTGTTTTTTTGCCTGCTTTAGGGTTTCGAAGAAAAGGAATATCAAACGGAGTCCAAACGGAATGAAACCTTCGGAAACGTGATTTTCTCACCGAATACAACTCAGGAGACTTGGACCCTACGTCAAGCCAACTAACAGGAGGCCACGAGGTAGGGGGCACACCTGCCCCCCCAGGCGCGCCCTCCACCCTCGTGGGCCCCCTGTTGCTCCACCGACGTACTTCTTCCTCCTATATATATCCACGTACCCCCAAACGATCAGAAAAGGACCCCAAACCCTAATTCCACTGTCGTAACTTTCTGTATCCACGAGATCCCATCTTGGGGCCTGTTCCGAAGCTCCGCCGGAGGGGGCATCGATCACGGAGGGCTTCTACATCAACACCATAGCCTCTCCGATGAAGTGTGAGTAGTTTACTTCAAACCTACGGGTCCATAGTTAGTAGCTAGATGGCTTCTTCTCTATTTTTGGATCTCAATACAATGTTCTCCCCCTCTCTTGTGGAGATCTATTCGGTGTAATCTTCTTTTTGCGGTGTGTTTGTTGAGAACGATGAATTGTGGGTTTATGATCAAGTCTATCTATGAATAATATTTGGATCTTCTCTGAATTCTTTTATGTATGATTGGTTATCTTTGCAAGTCTCTTCGAATTACAAGTTTGGTTTGGCCTACTAGATTGATCTTTCTTGCAATGGGAGAAGTGCTTAGCTTTGGGTTCAATCTTGAGGTGTCCTTTCCGGGTGACAATAAGGGCAGCAAAGCATGTATTGTATTCTTGCCATCGAGGATAACAAGATGGGGTTTTCTTCATATTGCATGAGTCTATCCCTCTACATCATGTCATCTTGCTTAAGGCGTTACTCTGTTTTTAACTTAATACTCTAGATGCATGCTGGATAGCGGTCGATGAGTGGAGTAATAGTAGTAGATGCAGGCAGGAGTCGGTCTACTTGTCTCGGACGTGATGCCTATATACATGATCATACCTAGATATTCTCATAACTATGCTCAATTCTGTCAATTGCTCAACAGTAATTTGTTTACCCACCGTAGAATACTTATGCTCTCGAGAGAAGCCACTAGTGAAACCTATGGCCCCCGGGTCTATCTTTATCATATTAATCTCCTACTATTTAGTTATTTACTTTGCTATTTACTTTGCTTTTATTTTACTTTGCATCTTTATTATAAAAATAGCAAAAATATTATCTTATCATATCTATCTGATCTCACTCTCGTAAGTGGCCCTATAGGGATTGACAACCCCTATTTGCGTTGGTTGCGAGGATTTATTTGTTTTGTGTAGGTACGAGGGACTCGTGCATAGCCTCCTACTGGATTGATACCTTCGTTCTCAAAAACTGAGGGAAATACTTATGCTACTTTGCTGCATCATCCCTTCCTCTTCGGGGAAAACGAATGCAGTGCTAAAAGAGGTAGCAAGTGGTCAAGTAATGGATCCACCTGGATCCCAAGGTATATCGAAGCCAATTTTAATTAGCAATAATTTGTAATTTAGTAGTGAGCACAAAGTAACATATATCAAGCAATTACGAAGTCTAACTCTCTTCCTATGCATCGGCATGTCATAAAAGAACAATTCATGCACACCTAGTAAAGGCCAATGCATAGTATAAACAGTTTCTTGCAATTTTTTCATGTTGGAAACATAAAGGGGTGGAGATGTAGTTCCCCTCTCATAATAATTGCAAGTAGGAGCAGCGAGCACATGCATATTATATTCATTAAAATCATCATGTGCAACGGTATAAGGTAACCCATCAATATAATCCTTAATAAGGGTAAACTTCTCCGATATAATGTAGTTGGGAGAATTCAAAAAGATAATAGGACTATCATGCGTGGGTGCAATAGCAACAATTTCATGTTTAACATAAGGAACTATAGCAAGTTCATCTCCATAAGCATAATTCATATTGGCATCTTGGCCACAAGCATAGCAAGCATCATCAAAAAGGGATATTTCAAAAGAATCAACGGGATCATAGCAATTATCATAGAATTCATCCTTCGGTAAGCATGAAGGGGAATTAAGCAATGTATGAGTTGAAGAGTTACTCTCATTAGAAGGTGGGCATGGGTGATCAATCCGCTCTTCCTCCTTTTGTTCTTCGCTCTCCTCCTCATCTTTTTTCATCCAATGAGCTCACAGTTTCATCAACTTCTTCTTCCATAGATTCCTGCAAAATATTAGTCTCTTCTTGGACAGCGAAAACTTTCTCAATAAGTGCATTAATATCGGAATTGTATTCATAATTCTCATAGCAATATTTAAGGATAGCTAAATTTTCAGGTCTATAAACCGGATCATCAAAATCTTCAAACTCTTTAAACATAGATTCAATTTCATAAGCACCCATAAAAGCAACAAATTCTTCTATTTGTTCCACATCATAGTAATCATATATACCATTAGCATAAGAAGCTAAGGTTTTATTATCAGTAAATTCGCATAAAAAGGGAAGGTGTGGAGCCTTCATCCTAGAGCAACAAGTATAATCATATCTCAATCATAGTTGCCTAGCATACCAATTCAATATATGAATTTGATCCCATAATAGTTTCCCTTTTTGTGTCAAGCGGTAATCCCTAAAGTATTCACGTTGATCCAACGTTACTCCCATTACATAATTGAATGGGGTTTTCTCAGGATTATTAAAGTAGTACATAATATCTTTCACATAACCAGCATCGAGGGTTTTAGGAGGTTCCTCATCTCCATGAGCAGCAAGTACACCTAATTTTTTGGTATTTCGTGTTCCATATCCATAACTAAAGATAAAGAACAACTAAGAACATCAAATAAAAATTACTTAGTGGTAAAGCAAACAAGCACACATGAGAATATTCACCCCACGCTATTGCTCCCCGGCAACGCGCCAGAAAAAGGTCTTGATAACCCACAAGTATAGGGGATTGCAACAGTTTTCGATAAGTAAGAGTGTCAAACCCAACAAGGAGCTAAAGGCAGAACAAATATTCCCTCAAGTTCTATCGACCACCGATACAACTGTATGCACGCTTGATGTTCGCTTTACCTAGAACAAGTATGAAACTAGAAGTACTTTGTAGGTGTTGTTGGATAGGTTTGCAAGATAATAAAGATTGCGTAAATAAAAAGTAGGGGCCGATTAGGCAAAGACACAACTAAATTAGTTTTAGTAAAGAGATTTTTGTTATGAGAAAGTTATTTGTCCCTAGGCAATCGATAACTAGACCGGTACTCATTATTGCAATTTTATATGAGGGAGAGGCATAAGCTAACATACTTTCTCTACTTGGATCATATGCACTTATGATTGTAACTCTAGCAAGCATCCGCAACTACTAAAGATCATTAAGGTAAAACCCAACCATAGCATTAACGCATCAAGTCCTCTTTATCCCATACGCAACAACCCCCTTACTCGGGGTTGTGTTTCAGTCACTCACACAACCCACTATAAGCTAATCATAAATGTATTGCAACACCCTACAGTGGGAATCCCTCACACTTGCGCGACACGGAGAGCACCATAGGACAGCACCAATAATAAAACATGCAACTCAAACCAATCGCGGTCATCAAATAACCCATAGGACAAAATGGATCTACTCAAACATCATAGGATAGCCATACATCATTGGGAAATAATATATAGCATTGAGCACCATGTTTAAGTAGAGATTACAGCGGGTAAGAGAGAGGTTACACCGCTGCATAGAGGAGGGAAGAGTTGGTGATGAAGGCGGTGAAGTTGTTGGTGAAGATTGCGGTGATGATGATGGCCCCCGGTGGCACTCCGGTGCCACCGGAAGCGAGGGGGAGAGAGCCCCCTCCTTCTTATTCTTCCTTGACCTCCTCCCTAGATGGGAGAAGGTTTTCCACTCTGGTCCATGGCCTCCATGGCGTGGGAGGGGCGAGAGCCCCTCCGAGATTGGATATGTCTCTCTGTCTCTCTCTGTTTCCGCGTTCTGTTCTGCTGCCCTTTCACCATTTCTTTTATATCCAGATATCCGTAACTCCGATTGGGTTGAAACCTTTGCCCAGATGTTTTTCCAAAAAATAGCTTTCTTGTGGAGAAAGTAGAGCATCAACCGCCTTACGGGTGGCCCACGAGGGTGGGGCGCGCGCCTGCCTGTAGTGGCCCTGGGCCCCACCCTCATGGCCACCTCGGGCACCGTCTCGCGTTGATTTTCTTCCCAAAAATCACAAATATTCCAAAATAATTCTCCGTCCGTTTTTATCCCGTTGGATTCTGTTTGATATGGATATTCTGCTAAACCAAAAACATGCAACAGACAGGAACTGGCACTCGGCTCAAGATCAATATGTTAGTCCCAAAAATAGTATAAAAAGTTGCCAAAAAGTATATGGAAGTTGTAGAATATTGGCATGGAACAATCAAAAATTATAGATACGACGGAGACGTATCAGTGCAATATCATGCATAATTTCTCTATATAAATCAATAGGTATTGCACTAGCACTAGCACCCATATCACACAAGCCATGATAACAATGATCTCCTATTTTAACAGAAATAACAGGCATGCCTACCACAGGTCTAGGTTTATCTTTAGCACAAGGTTTAGCAATTCTAGCAGTTTCATCACAGAAATAAATAACATGCCCATCAATATTATCAGACAAGAGATCTTTAACAATAGCAATATTAGGTTCAACTTTAACTTGCTCATGAGGTGTATAAGTTCTAATATTGCTTTTACGAACCATAGTTGAAGCTTTAGCATGATCTTTTATCCTAACAGGAAAAGGTGGTTTCTCAACATAAGCTGTAGGAACAATAGGATCATTATAGGTGACATTCTTTTCTTCAACTTTAATAGGTGCAGCAACTTTTACTTCTATGGGAGGATGATATTTAAACCACTTCTCCCTAGGGAGATCAACATGAGTAGCAAAAGATTCACAGAAAGAAGCTACTATCTTAGAGTCAAGTCCATATTTAGTGCTAAATTTACGGAAAACATCGGTATCCATAAAAGATTTAACACAATCATACTTAGTTGTCATACCTGACTCCTTACCTTCGTCGAGGTCCCAATCTTCAGGGTTGCGTTTAATTCTTTCCTATAAATCCCATTTCAATTCAATAGTCTTCATCATAAAAGAGCCAGCACAAGAAGTATCGAGCATGGTGCAATTGCTATCAGAAAGCCGAGCATATAAATTTTGAATAATTATTTCTCTTGAGAGCTCATGATTGGGGCATGAATATAACATTGATTTAAGCCTCCCCCAAGCTTGAGCGATGCTTTCTCCTTCGCGAGCCAAAAATTATATATATATAATTGTGATCACGATGAACAAGATGCATAGGATAAAACTTCTGATGAAATTCCAATTTCAATTGTTTGTAGTTCAATGACCCCGTATCATCACATAACCTATACCATGTCAATGCATCTCCCTTCAAAGATAAAGGGAAGACCTTCTTAATAACATCTTCGGGTACACCTGCAAGCTTAAATAATCCACAAACTTCATCCACATATATTAGGTGCTCATCAGGATGCTTTGTTCCATCTCCTGCAAAAGGATTAGCTAGAAGTTTTTATAACATACTCGAAGGAATTTCAAAGCAGACATTTTCATTTTCAGTAGGTTCAGTAGGTTGAGGAGCAACTCTTTGCTCTACTGGTCGGGGTGAAGATACCCCGAACAAGCCCCTCAGAGGATTACTTTCCATAGTAACAAGTGACAGTAAATTTCAGCGCACTATATAAATGTTTCCTTATCAAATTCCACCTACCAAAGGTGCTTCACTCCCCGGCAACGGCGCCAGAAAAGAGTCTTGATGACCCACAAGTATAGGGGATCTATCGTAGTCCTTTCGATAAGTAAGAGTAGCAAACCCAACGAGGAGAAGAAGGAAATGATAAACGGTTTTCAGCAAGGTATTCTCTGCAAGCACTGAAATTATAGGTAACAGGTAGTTTTGTGATAAGATAATTTGTAACGAGTAACAAGTAACAAAAGTAAATAAAGTGCAGCAAGGTGGCCCAATCCTTTTTGTAGCAAAGGACAAGCTGGAAAAACTCTTATATAGAGAAAAGCGCTCCCGAGGACACATGGGAATATCGTCAAGCTAGTTTTCATCACGTTCATATGATTCGGGTTCGGTACTTTGATAATTTGGTATGTGGGTGGACCGGTGCTTGGGTACTGCCCTTACTTGGACAAGCATCCCACTTATGATTAACTTCTATTGCAAGCATCCGCAACTACAACAAAAGTATTAAGGTAAACCTAACCATAGCATGAAACATATGGATCCAAATCAGCCCCTTACGAAGCAACGCATAAACTAGGGTTTAAGATTCTCTCACTCTAGCAACCCATCATCTACTTATTACTTCCCAATGCCTTCCTCTAGGCCCAAATAATGGTGAAGTGTCATGTAGTCGATGTTCACATAACACCACTAGAGGAGAGACAACATACATCTCATCAAAATATCGAACGAGTACCAAATTCACATGATTACTAATAGCAAGACTTCTCCCATGTGCCTAGGAACAAACGTAACTACTCACAAAGCATATTCATGTTCATAATCAAAGGGGTATTAATATGTATATAGGATCTGAACATATGATCTTCCACCAAATAAACCAACTAGCATCAACTACAAGGAGTAATTAACACTACTAGCAACCCACAAGTACCAATCCCGGACTTGGAGACAAGAATTGGATACAAGAGATGAACTAGGGTTTGAGAGGAGATGGTGCTGGTGAAGATGTTGATGGAGATTGCCCCCCTCCCGATGAGAGGATCGTTGGTGATGACGATGGCGATGATTTCCCCCTCCCGGGGGGAAGTTTTCCCGGCAGAACAGCTCCGCCAGAGCCCTAGATTGGTTCCGCCAAGGTTCCGCCTCGTGGCGGCGGAGTCTCGTCCGGAAAGACGGCTTCAGATTTTTTTCTCATCGAAAGACTCCATATAGCAGAAGATGGGCATCAGAGGGTGATACGTCTCCAACGTATCTATAATTTTTGATTGCTCCATGCTATATTATCTACTGTTTTGGACTATATTGGGCTTTATTTTCCACTTTTATATTATTTTTGGGACTAACCTATTAACCGGAGGCCCAGCCCAGAATTGCTGTTTTTTTTGCCTATTTTAGTGTTTCGAAGAAACGGAATATCAAATGGAGTCCAAACGGAATAAACCTTTCTGGAACGTGATTTTCTTCCCGAATATGACCCATGTGACTTGGACCCTACGCCAAGGAAGCTTCAAGGTGGGCACGAGGTAAGGGGGCGCGCCCTATACGCCCAGGCGCGCCCCCACCCTCATGGGCCCACGAAACTCCACCGACGTACTTCTTCCTCCTATATATACCTACGTACCCCCAAACGAACAGGGACGGAGCTAAAAACCTAATTCCACCTCTGCAACATTCTGTATCCACGAGATCCCATCTTGGGGCCTGTTCCGGAGCTCCGCCAGAGAGGGCCGTTATCACGGAGGGCTTCTACATCATCATAGCCTCTCCGATGAAGTGTGAGTAGTTTACCTTAGACCTTCGGGTCCATAGTTATTAGCTAGATGGCTTCTTCTCTCTCTTTGGATCTCAATACAAAGTGCTCCCCCCTCTCGTGGAGATGTATTTGATGTAAATCTTCTTCTTTTTGCGGTGTGTTTGTTAAGACCGATGAATTGTGGGTTTATGATCAAGTCTATCTATGAATAATATTTGAATCTTCTCTGAATTCTTTTATGTATGATTGGTTATCTTTGCAAGTCTCTTCGAATTATCCATATGGTTTGGCCAACTAGATTGGTAGTTCTTGCCATGGGAGAAGTGCTTAGCTTTGGGTTCGATCTTGCGGTGTCCTCTCCCAGTGACAGAAGGGGCAACAAGGCACGTATTGCATCGTTGCCATCGAGGATAACAAGATGTTGTTTATTTCATATTACATGAATTTATCTCTCTACATCATGTCATCTTGCTTAAAGCGTTACTCTGTTTTAACTTAATACTCTAGATGCATGCTGGATAGCGGTCGATGAGTGGAGTAATAGTAGTAGATGTAGAATCGTTTTGGTCTACTTGTCACAGACGTGATGCCTATATACACGATCATGCCTAGATATTCTCATAACTATGCTCAATTCTGTCAATTGCTCAATAGTAATTTGTTCACCCACTGTAGAATACTTATGCTCTTGAGAGAAGCCACTAGTGAAACCTATGGCCCCCGGGTCTATTCTCATTATATTAATCTCCATCACTTTAATCTTGCTTTGCCTTTTACTTTGCCTTTTACTTTTCACTTTGCATCTCTATACCAAAAATATTATATCTATCAGATCTCACTCTCGTAAGTGACCTGAAGGGATTGACAACCCCTAATCGCGTTGGTTGCGAGTAGCTATCGTTTTGTGTAGGTACGAGGGACTTGAGCGTGGCCTCCTACTGGATTGATACCTTGGTTCTCAAAAACTGAGGGAAATACTTACGCTACTCTGCTGCATCATCCTTTCCTCTTCGGGGAAATCCAACGCAAGCTCAAGAGGTAGCAAGAAGAATTTCTGGCGGTGTTGCCGGGGAGTCTACGCAAAAATACCAACATACCAAGTACCCATCACAATCCCTATGTCTCGCATTACATTATTTGCCATTTGCCTCTTGTTTTCCTCTCCCCCACTTCACCCTTGCCGTTTTATTCGCCCTCTCTGTCTCTCTCTTTCCTCCCTCTCTATTTGCCTCTTTTTGCCCGCTTGCTTTTTGTTTGCTAGTGTGTTAGTTTTCTTGCTTGTCGTTATGTATGAAATTGGGGAAGTTATCGCCGATATGGGCGATAACAATATCATGGAAAATTCTGATGCTCCTGCTGAAGAACCCCCTACCTACCATACAAAAAGATTTCGAATCGGTAGTGGTAATATTATTGGAAAAGGAGTTATTCAAGATTTCTTTACTTGTGCCGGTGCTTTGCCCTCTATGGGCGGTTCTATTCTCCATACAACTAGTAGTCTTGCGGACGCTATTGCCATGCTTATCGTCGAACTTGAAAGGCAATTTATGCATATGCACCCATCTATACAAAGAGTTTTCCTAGAATTTTCTAATATTGAGCATTCTTCTATTAAGCGTGCTTCTACTACCTTTTTGGCTCATGAATTCAGATTTATAATAAAAGAAGCCAAAGAAATCTTTGCGCACTATAGGGTGGATGCTGGTCCTCCTCCCATAGAATCTATCCTCTTCGATCAAGAAGAAATTATGCGCTTTCAATCTCTTGACTATGTTGCTTTTAATGAAAACCTTAGAAAAAAGGTGCCAATCAATATTTTAATTGATAGAATCTCTGAACTTAATGATGATTTGGCTATTCGAAATAATGAGCTAGGATGCTCTCTTGAGTTTAGGCTCACAAGGTTCTGTCAAAAGAATGCTTATAATGATGAATTGGTTGTACAATACGAAGGGCCGAAAGAGGAACCTATACCTCCTAAAATTAATCTTGGGGACTTCTGTCCTATTAAATTTAGCCCTTTTGATTACTTTTGCTTGCCTCAAAGAAAACTTTCTACCGAACATAGAGAATATGAAATGAGTTTCACCGATCTATCTTATTACTACGGCACAACCTAGATCTAACCTCGCTTTTATGCCTAGCTAGGGGCGTTAAACGATAGCGCTTGTTGGGAGGCAACCCAATATTATTTTTATTACTTGCCTTTTGATCCTGTTTAGTAATAAATAATTTATTTAACCTATGTTTTGGTTGTGTTTTTTTGTGTTTAATTAGTGTTTGTGCCAAGTAGAACCGTTGGGAAGACTTGGGGAAAGTCTTTTTGAACTTGCTGTAAAAAACAGAAACTTTAGCGCTCACGAGAACTGCTGTCATTTTTATTTCGAAAGTTCTATTTAGTTAATTCTTTTTGCAGATGATTAATAGATAAATTCCTCACGTCCAGAAATTTATTTTAGAATTTTTGGGGTTCCATATATTGTGCTAGCTACAGATTACTACAGACTGTTCTGTTTTTGAAAGATTCTGTTTTTCGTGTGTTGTTTGCTAATTTTGATGAATCTATGGCTAGTAAAATAGTTTATAATCCATAGAGAAGTTGGAATACAGTAGGTTTAACACCAATATAAATAAATAATGAGTTTATTACAGTACCTTGAAGTGGTCTTTTGTTTTCTTTCTCTAACGGAGCTCACGAGATTTCTATTGAGTTTTGTGTTGTGAAGTTTTCATGTTTTGGGTGAATTCTTTTGATGGATTATGGAACAAGGAGTGGCAAGCTTGGGGATGCCCATGGCACCCCCAAGATAATCCAAGGACACCAAAGAGTCAAAGCTTGGGGATGCCCTGGAAGGCATCCCCTCTTTTGTCCACTTCCATCGGTAATTTACTTGGAGCTATATTTTTATTCACCAACATGATATGTGTTTTGCTTGGAGCGTCTTGTATTATTTGTGTCTTTGTTTGCTAGTGTGCCACAACTATCCTTGCTGTACACACCATTTGAGAGAGCCATACATGAATTAAAATTTGATAGAATACTCTATGTGCTTCACTTATATCTTTTGAGCTATGTAGTTTTGCTCTATGTGCTTCACTTATATCTCTTGAGCATTATAATTTTGCTCTATGTGCTTCACTTAGATCTTTTACAGCACGGTGGTGGATTTGTTTTAAAGAAACTACTGATCTCTCATGCTTCACTTAAATTATTTTGAGAGTCTCTTAATAGCATGGTAATTTGCTTAATAATAACATGCTTCGTATTCAAGATTTGTGAAACTTTCTTTTGAGTGCATTGAATACTAAGAAAAGATTGAAGCATGATAATTGTTTTGAGATATGGAGGTAATAATATTAGAGTCATGCTAGTTGAGTAGTTGTGAATTCAAAGAATACTTGTGTTAAAGTTTGTGATTCCCGTAGCATGCACGTATGATGAACCGTTATGTGATGAAGTTAGAGCATGATTTATTTATTGATTGTCTTCCTTATGAGTGGCGGTCGGGGACGAGCGATGGTCTTTTCCTACCAATCTATCCCCCTAGGAGCATGCGCGTAATACTTTGCTTTGATAACTTCTAGATTTTTGCAATAAGTATATGAGTTCTTTATGACTATTGTTGAGGCCATGGATTATATGCACTTTTTCCCATCCTTCCACCAATGCTAGCCTCTCTAATACCGTGCACTTTTCGCCGGTATCATGCACCTACCATATACTTTCCTCAAAACAGCCACCATACCTACCTATCATGGCATTTCCATAGCCATTCTGAGATTTATTGCCATGCAACTTTCCACCGTTCCGTTTATTATGACACACTCCATCATTGTCATATTGAATATCCTGATACACCACTGGAGGCATTCATATAGAGTCATATTTTGTTCTAAGTATCGAGTTGTAATTGTTGAGTTGTAAGAAAAATAAAAGTGTGATGATCATCATTTTTAGAGCATTGTCCCAAGTGAGGAAAGAATGATGGAGACTATGATTCCCCCATAAGTCGGGATGAGACTCTGGACGAAAAATAAATAAAAGAGTCCAAAGAAGCCCCCAAAAAAAGAGAAAGAAAAGAGGCCATAAAAAAGAGAAAAGGCCCAAATAAAAAATAAAATAAAAAATGAGAGAAAAAGAGAGAAGGGACAATGTTACTATCCTTTTACCACACTTTTGCTTCAAAGTAGCACCATGATCTTCATAGTAGAGAGTCTCTCATGTTATCACTTTCATATACTAATGGGAATCTTTCATTATAGAACTTGGCTTGTATATTCCAATGATGGGCTTCCTCAAATTGCCCTAGGTCTTCATGAGCAAGCAAGTTGGATGCACACCAACTTAGTTTCTTTTTGAGCTTTCATATACTTATAGCTCTAGTGCATCCGTTGCATGGCAATCCCTACTCACTCATGTTGATATCTATTGATGGGCATCCCCATAGCCCGTTGATACGCCTAGTTGATGTGAGACTATCTTCCCCTCTTTTTGTCTTCTCCACAACCACCATTCTATTCCACATATAGTGCTATATCCATGGCTCACGCTCATGTATTGCGTGAAGATTGAAAAAGTTTTGAAAAAGTTAGAGTATGAAACAATTGCTTGGCTTGTCATCGGGGTTGTGCATGATTTAAATACTTTGTGTGGTGAATATAGAGCATAGCCAGACTATATGATTTTGTAGGGATAACTTTCTTTGGCCATGTTATTTTGAGAAGACATAATTGCTTTGTTAGTATGCTTGAAGTATTATTATTTTTATGTCAATATAAACTTTTGTCTTGAATCTTTCGAATCTGAATATTCATATCACAATTAAGAAGATTTGCATTGAAATTATGCCAAGTAGCACTCCGCATCAAAAATTCTCTTTTTATCATTTAACCACTCGAGGACGAGCAGGAATTAAGCTTGGGGATGCTTGATACGTCTCCAACGTATCTATAATTTTTGATTGATCCATGCTATATTATCTACTATTTTGGACTATATTGGGCTTTATTTTCCACTTTATATTATTTTTGGGACTAACCTATTAACCGGAGGCCCAACCCAGAATTGCTATTTTTTTGCCTATTTCAGTGTTTCGAAGAAACGGAATATCAAACGGAGTCCACACGGAATAAGCCTTTCTCGAACGTGATTTTCTTCCCGAATATGACCCAGGAGACTTGGACCCTATGCCAAGGAAGCTTCGAGGTGGGCACGAGGTAGGGGGCGCGCCCTATACCCCCAGGCGCGCCCCCCACCGTCGAGGGCCCACCGAAGCTCCACCGACGTACTTCTTCCTCCTATATATACGTACGTACCCCCAAACGAACAGGGACAGAGCCAAAAACCTAATTCCATCACCGCAACTTTCTGTATCCACGAGATCCCATCTTGGGGCCTGTTCTAGAGCTCCGCCGGAGAGGGCCGTCATCACAGAGGGCTTCTACATCATCATAGCCTCTCCGATGAAGTGTGAGTAGTTTACCTCAGACCTTCTGGTCCATAGTTATTAGCTAGATGGTTTCTTCTCTCTCTTTGGAACTCAATACAAAGTTCTCCCCCTCTCTAGTGGAGATCTATTCGATGTAATCTTCTTCTTTTTGCGGTGTGTTTGTTGAGATCGATGAATTGTGGGTTTATGATCAAGTCTATCTATGAATAATATTTGAATCTTCTCTGAATTCTTTTATGTATGATTGGTTATCTTTGCAAGTCTTTTCGAATTATCCGTTTGGTTTGGCCAACTAGATTGGTAGTTCTTGCCATGGGAGAAGTGCTTAGCTTTGGGTTCGATCTTGCGGTGTCCTTTCCCAGTGACAGAAGGGGCAGCAAGGCACGTATTGCATCGTTGCCATCGAGGATAACAAGATGGGGTTTATTTCATATTGCATGAGTTTATCTCTCTACATCATGTCATCTTGCTTAAAGTGTTACTCTGTTTTAACTTAATACTCTAGATGCATGATGGATAGCGGTCGATGAGTGGAGTAATAGTAGTAGATGCAGAATCGTTTCGGTCTACTTGTCACGGACGTGATGCCTATATACACGATCATGCCTAGATATTCTCATAACTATGCTCAATTCTGTCAATTGCTCAATAGTAATTTGTTCACCCACTGTAGAATACTTATGCTCTTGAGAGAAGCCACTAGTGAAACCTATGGCCCCCGGGTCTATTCTCATTATACCAATCTCCATCACTTTAATCTTGCTTTTCTTTTTTACTTTGCCTTTTACTTTTCACTTTGCATCTCTATACCAAAAATACCAAAAATATTATATCTATCAGATCTCACTCTCGTGAGTGACCGTGAAGGGATTGACAACCCCTAATCGCGTTGGTTGCGAGTAGCTATCATTTTGTGCAGGTATGAGGGACTTGAGTGTGGCCTCCTACTGGATTGATACCTTGGTTCTCAAAAACTGAGGGAAATACTTACGCTACTCTACTGCATCATCCTTTCCTCTTGAGGGAAATCTAACGCAAGCTCAAGAGGTAGCAGAGGGCCACTAGGGGGCCCACGAGGTAGGGGGCGCGCTCCCACACTCGTGGGCAGGGTGTGGCCCCCTTGGTGAACTTCTTGCGCTCAGTATTTTTATATATTCTGAAAATGACTTCCGTGAAGTTTCAGGACTTTTGGAGCTGTGCAGAATAGGTCTCTAATATTTGCTCCTTTTCCAGCCCAGAATCCCAGCTGCCGGCATTCTCCCTCTTTATGTAAACCTTGTAAAATAAGAGAGAATAGGCATACGTATTGTGACATAATGTGTAATAACAGCCCATAATGCAATAAATATCGATATAAAAGCATGATGCAAAATGGACGTATCAGTGGTTTTATTTATAAAGTCGGGTGTAACACCCCCAAGTGTCATGCTACAGTGACTCACACTAATGATGTCATGTCATCATATTTAACTAAGCCGAATTTTCACTTCATATAAAACCAAAGTCAAATCCAAATTTAAAATAAAATCAAATAAATTATTTTTTCAAACAGTAAAAAGAAAATGTTTGCAGTATTCCACAAATTCCCTTGATCATTTTCATGTAGAGAACAATATTATATAAGATAACTAAATACCCTAAAACAATTAAAACATGGCTAATCAGTAATTTAAAATGCTTTCCTAAATTATGAAAATTACAAACTATTTTGAATAGCTTCCAAACTTTTGTGGCCGTGTCTAAAATTGCATCATTAATTTTGGACCAAGTCTCATATTTAATAAAAGTAATTTGCTAATGGAAATAAAAATAAAACAGAAATAAATAAAGCAAAACAAAAAAGAATAGAGAAAGTGGCACTGTGCCATGGCCCAGCTGCAGCACAGTGCCGACTCAGCCCATCTAGCCTTCCCGTCCCCTTCCTCTGTTCACGGCGTCCCACATGGACACAGGGTGCCCGTCCACGACGCTGATGGCCATGATGGCCGCCCTCAAGTCGCCGGCGAACCCCCCTGGCGCTAACCCTAACCCCACTCGCCCCCTCTCTTTCCCTCTCCCCCCAGATTCGTCGTGGCTAGCAAGCCCGAGCCACACACCGCATGGCCGCCGTCGCCCGTGGGCTCCCCGTCGTTCTCGCGGGCTGAAACCCTGTCCCCCTCATCTGCCGCGCTCCTCTACGTCGACTAACCTGTTGTATTGAAGCCGGGAGCCCGTGCACTCCCGGATCCGCCTCGTCTTCCTCCTCGGATCACCGTCGGCCGTCTCCCTCAACTCCGGCGCCCCTGCTGCTCTTAGCCACTCACTGAGCCATAGTGAGCTCGCTCGGTCAACACCGCTCCGTTCCTCCTTGTCTTCCCCTTGCTGCATCGCCCGCAGGTTGCCTCGCTGCCGTTGCCGACGCTCGTCGCCGCTGCCTCGCTTCGCCATCGTAGCCACAACCGACTGAGCTTGCTTTCGAGCATGAGAACATGTTCCTGGCACTGCCAGGACGCCTCCTAGACCATCCACTATTCCTCCCGTGCCCCCTGTCGCCTACTCCGACCTCGCCATTTTTGGCTGCCGCCTATCGTCACTGCTCTGGCCAACTCCGGCTATCTCAGCTTCCGCCACTGCCACCATTCGATGCGGCCTCGTCTCTGCATTTGAACGCACCAAGCCGCACGCGAAATGATCGCCCGTAGGCGTTTTTCTGATGACGCCAAAGGCCTCCGCTGTGTTCGGGCGTCACCGGCGGCGAGTCGCCGGCCGCCGCCGATGTGGCTAACCCGGGGGCCACCCTTGGGTCATTGCCAGTGATTTCCAAGGGCCCCGCTGACTGGGTTGACCTAGTCAACCCTGTTGACTGGGCAACCCAGTTACTGACAGGCAGGCCCCACTTGCCAATTAAAATGAATTTATAAATAAACTTAATCTATTAATTAACATAGTCACTGACAGTCGGGTCCCACACCTAACTAATCTCTGTGTAGTTTAAATAAGCTCTAATTAGCCCGATGTCACTGACATGTGGTCCCAGTCCATTGTACCCATGGATAAGGCTGTCCAGTCAGCGTGTTGACTGGGCAGCTAGCCCACCAGTGAGCAGAGGCTGACTGGGTAGTTGACTCAGTTAACTAGGCCCACTGGTCAGCCTCTTGGCTCGCCAGTTGGGTACAATTTTGGGTACACTTAGCATTTCACGGTTCTGGATAATTTGAATTTAATAATTAAATTAATCTAAAAATTTCAAAAATCACTTAAACTTTGAAAAATCATATAAAATAATCTATAACTCAGATGAAAATAATATATATATATATGAAAGTTGCTCAAAAAAATATAACAAATCTGAATATGCTATCCACATACCTGTCACATGTCTCCAACACTGCAAACATGAAGCCTTCCCCTTTGTTTCATCTGTCCAAAAACTGTGTGAGGCCAGGAAAACATTCCCATATGTTTTCCTGCTTCGTCTGTAATGTGTAGAACTCCGTTAGGCCACCCCTAACACAACATATTGCCATGTCATGCATCATGATGCATTTGTTTGCTTTATATTTATTGTTTCTTCCCCCTCTTCTCTCTGGTAGACCCCGAGACTGGCTCTGCTCCCGAGTTCGAGTACACCCCTGACGTCCAGCCACTTGCAGCAGATCTTCCAGGCAAGCAAACCCCTTTAATCATTCCTATATGGACCCTTCCTTCTCTCTCATGATTGCATTAGATTTTCCTACTGTTGTTGGTGTTCCCATTCTAATGCATAGCCTGTTTTTGTAACTTGGTATTTCTAGACTAGTCACAATGGGGAGTAACTTAGAGTAGTAACATGCATATGTTACTACCTCCACAATGGATAGTAACATACACTACAAAAAAATACACTTCCGTGATGATACGTGTTTGTCACAGTAGGTCGCTTTTTTTGTCATGCATGTACATCCATGACAAATTTATGACAGAATCAAGATAGTTATACTTGTGCTGTCGTAGAAGTGTTCCATGACATTACCAAAATTATCATCACGAAAGTGTCCACTTCCATGACGATAAATCGTGCGTCACAGAAGTGCTTTCGTCAAGGGTGACCGACACGTGGCATCCACCGTAACGGAACGCCGTTAAGCTATCGGGTCGGGTTTTGGATCTGATAACCCGTTAACAGCCCCGACCAATAGGGATTTTCCACGTGTAAAATCATCATTGGCTAGAGGAAACACGTGTCGGCTCATCGTCGGGACAGATGTCATCCCCTAACTGGACAGAAGGCGCCTAGGATACGTCGACACGTGGCACGGCCCAACAAGTTTAAATGGGCCGGCCCAACTAAAGGCTCACAAGATTTTGCGGACTAATGGGCCGGCCCAGCTAAAGGCCCACGAGATTTTGCGGACCATAATGGGCTGGCCTAGCTAAAGGCCCACATGATTTCACGGGCCATAATGGGCCGGCCCAGGTAAGGGCCCACAAGATTTTTGTGTGCCATAATAGGCCGGCCCAGGTAAAGGCCCATAAAATTCTTGCGGATCATAATGGGCCGGCCCAGCTAAAGGCTCATGATATTTCGCCGACATTAATGGGCCAGCCCAGCTGTAGTCCCACAAGATTTTGAGGACCCTAGTAGGCCGGCCCGTTAACTGGCTGCCATGTTTTGGGCCAAATGCCGACCCATATTTGATACGGTCTATTAATGGCCTGCCACGCTCTGGGCCTAATAGTGGCCCATATGAGATCCGGCCCGTTAAAAGCCTACCACGTTCTGGGCCAAATTACGGCCCAGATCAGGTCCGGCCCTTTAAGTGGTTTTGTGCCTAATTATGGCCCATATCAGATTCGGCCCGTCAACTGGACACTATGCTTTTGGGCCCACTTGCTAAAGGCCCACTTAGTAATTCAGCCTGATATTAGTTTTGGCCTGTTAAGGGCCCGTTTAACATTTCGGCCCTATACTAATTTCAGCCTGTTAGAAGCCCGTCATATAGTTGGGCCTAACTACGGCCCGGTTTGCATTCGACCTGCTCGCAGCCGATATCTGATTGGGCCAAACAAGGACCGAGACAATTTTTTGTCCTGTTAAAAGCCCATGATTTGATTCGCACAATCATGCGCCGGGGTTCATTTTGGGTTGCTGCCAGCCCATGAGCTGATCGGCACGTTTCAGGCCCAACCTACATCGTGATTGCATGACAGCCCGTTATGTACCGTAATTTTATGGTTTGGCCGGTTTACTACGAAGACAGGATATATATATACAGTAAAATAACTGCAACATCGTGAATAAGAAAAAACCTATACTATACAATAAAAAAATTAAGGCATATTATAGCCACTAGGCATCAAAGTTCTCCACTATGATAACAAAGCACAAGCAGACAGCAGATTACA
Organism: Triticum dicoccoides; assembly: GCF_002162155.2. Classification (NCBI taxonomy): domain Eukaryota; kingdom Viridiplantae; phylum Streptophyta; class Magnoliopsida; order Poales; family Poaceae; genus Triticum; species Triticum dicoccoides. The sequence continues at coordinate 381,093,968 of NC_041388.1, forward strand.
TACACTGGGCATCAAAGATCGCCACCAGTGCAAATAAACACGCCGAGAAAATAATATACAAAACCGACAACACTTCAATAGAGTTCAAGAAAGGTTAGCCCTGCTGGGGAGCTGCAGCGCAAGCAGCTAAGCAAGATGATGAGACTGCGCTTGTTCAACACTTATATCTTCCTCACTGAAAGATAAACAAGCAGAAAGATGACAGGTTTTGCACATAAAAGTATCAATGCTGACAATTCATCACATTTCTTACTGACGAATAAAGTGACACAGTTTAAATTTGCATTAACACAATATGGTATTGTTTAGGTCAAGACATGGCAGGAAATGACATTGTGAAGGAGTTGGCAGCTTCACGACACCACTGGATTACAGATCAAGAACTCATAAGTATCAATGGTTAGTGTGCTGTCAATTTATACCATTTCAGATTGGCAAATAAAGAGACGGTTTAAATAATAGTAGAATGATATGACATTTTTCATAGTTAAGACATTGCAGAATATGACATTGTGCTGTAGTGGGAAGGTTCACCACACCACTAGATTACAAATGAAGAACAGAAGCATACATGCAGTGCAAAAGAAGATCACTTGCTCTATATAGTTTAATTTACATGGTATGAAGAAGGAACTTGGTTGTACAACTGAAAACTTAAATTGAGAAAGGACGAACTTTTGTTTATGAACTACATATAATAAACTTTAAACAAGCAATTTGATGCAAACACCAAAAATAAATAACTGTTGCAGTCATGCCTAACCAAATATATACAACAAATTTTGAAGGCTTGAGATGGACAAACTTACATTATTGGTGAAGACAGACTCTATAAAGGCCTTATCCATGCTGATGGGGGGGGGGGGCAATTCAAGAAGTTTACCACAAAATCTTCTTCAAAAGCATTGCCTTTATTCTACATTTTGTTAAGAGTAAATATAGATGTGATAATATACGAAAAAATGGAGAATATTTAAGATAAGATGAAGAGTGATGCTACATAACCAAGTAGCTATAAATGTAAGTGCAACGATACAGGCAAAAGGTACAGCCAAGAGCAATGCACAACTAAACTTCTTTAGTACCAACCTTATGGTAAGAGTAAATATAGATCTGATGTGTAGAAAATGGAGGGCAAAGGAAAATAAGCTGCAGAGTGATGGTACATGAACAACCACTTGTCATTATAAGTACACTGATAAAGGACAACATGTACCTACAAGAACAATGCAGAGCTAAAAAAACATTGGCATTGGATATATTCTACACTAATGTAACCATTCATACAGATCAGATAATTTGGAGCGAACAATTGATAAGCAAGCTATCATGCATACTGTTGTCACATAATGAACCAGGTATGTATGCAAGTACAATGATACAGGACAACAGGTACTAACAAGAGCAAAGCAGCGGGTAGCATATTTGCGATATCCTGCCATTCTTGTCAAACCGGAATTCTTCTTCGAGCAGATTTCCTGCAAAAAAGATCCGTAAGGCACATGCGGAAAAGTAGAAGTTCAAATTGTCATGTGATTTCATAGACAATACCTCATCCTGGGAACGAGACCAGTGCATAACAAGGTTTTTCCATTCAATGTCTTCTAAATTTAGCACAGGAGACTTCACCGAAAATTTGTTTATAGACTTGCCATCAAAGTGTGCTTTCCTTAGGTAACACCGATACTGCTGCAATGCTTCCTTGAAAAGCACAAGCAAGCTTTGCTCGTCATGACTATCCAGATTGACCCTCGCCTAGTTACAACAATGTAATGTAAATCATTGATGTGTTCAATCAGCAGAAAACAGGAAAATAATAGCCATGAGTAATAGTACTTACACGTAAGTTGGACAGGAAGATGTGAAAATGGTGTTTGTCTTCACAATAATCTTCCCATGATGGGAATATATGCACGTAGTCCCTAACAACATTGAAAGCATTATCTTTTAAACTGGGAATAAATGGAATGGGGTTCCAATCTGCAGAAATTAGCCGTCTCTGCAGTTGGGATAGGTCTTCGGCCGGTGGACTTGCTGTACTTTTTGCTGGAGTGGGATTTTTCTGTGGTACAGCTGGTGCTATGTCAAATGAAATCGGTATGCCTTTTGCTGGAGTGCAGGTCCTGTGTGGTGGGGCTAGTGGTGTGGCCAGTGAAGTATGGGTACAGTCTGCTGGAGTCGGTCCCACGTTTTGTGTCACTGGTTGTACAACCAATATAAGTGGGGTGCTGTCTGATTTCTCCGGCACCACCATGTTTTTCAAGGACTTTGGTGGTGCTCCTTCAGGTTCGGCAATCACCCTATTCCTTTTTGTTGTCTGATGCACAAGAACATCATTTGAGTGGAAAAACATGGTATGATGACAGATGGAATATGTATTGATAATGGATGGGCATGACATCTTGACATATATGATGAGTAAACTAAGCAGATGGCAGTGCAACAAAGTAGAAGAAATGCAAGACAACATATGCAAGATACCCACAATCAATAAAACCTTGCCAAATTAGAACAGGCACCTTGATGGGTGAACAGGACAGGCCATCTGCCTTTGACTCCTCGAGTTTAGAATAGTCATTAGGATGATATTCTGAACAAGAATCAACAGGTGGGGAGCGTACAAGTTTCATTGCTTCCAGAATGGCACTCAATGCCTTGCTGCCAATTTTGTAAGTCATTGCAGTGTTCCACAATATTCTTCTGATGCGAGAATTCTGATATTCACTGTAATTGCGTATAATATCTGAGAACCATGAAAAGATAAATAGTTGTGAGATTATCTTTGTAATGCAGATGATATTCTAATATAGGGGCGCCCCTGTAAACACTTGTGTGCTATCACTGGATTCTGATGAGAGAGCTCATGTGTGCTGTAATATGGTGCGTGCATTTATATAATCTGGCACAAGTACACAAAAAATAGGCTCCAAAAGTAAGGATAGCTGGCAGATGATAGGTTCATAATATACTGTATAGAGAGTTTATTTCCAAACCATGATAACAAGAGCACACAACAACTAGGCAGATCATAGTGTACATAATAGGGGTACACCATAACCAGGATATATAAATCGGGAAAGTGGAACTGGCTAGAAATTACGGTGTTGTATTGCCGCTAGTAATTGAAAGCCTATCGATCACGTACATGCCAGCTCAATCAACTGTTGATTGCAGATGTCCCTGCTCCCCTTCCTGACAAGGAACATACTGTGCTTCCCATACAGAACACCGCACGGGCCGCCGGCCAAACCACCGGCCCCACCGCCTGTGTTCCTCCGCCACCCCCCCGCTCCCACCCACGTCGACTTTTCTTCGTTCGATGAGGCCCCACCACCGCCCCCCACAACCACCGTCCCCACCCGAGCCCCTTCGATCGCACCGGCGAACTCCGGCGAGCTCTGAAAAATCGACTGACCCAATTTTGAAATTTAGTCTAGTGATTTAACTAGTGTGGAATATAAAAGGGGAAAACCATAAGCATTGTGAGTATGGTGTTGAGCGTGCCATGGCGGATCTGAAGGTGCAAACCGGACAAAGGCAACTTCGCAACCAAGACAAGAAATCAGAGTAAAGCAGTGGATATCTATTTTCTTGCTGCGATAAATAAGTTGAGCAGATACGAAAGACTACCACCTCTAGTGCGGCGCCGTGTACGCATCTGCTGAGAATTTGACGGTGCTGCAGTAGCGTTGGCTGTCGGCGACGTGGAAGAAGATCTAGGAGGGTAGACGGTGGCGGCGGGGCGCGGTGGACGAGAGAGTCGTAGGAGCGGCGCCGACAAGGTGGACGATGGTGGGGATGAAGCGAGAGGACGGGATGCAAGGATCCTAGTCCGAAGCCGTGGATGAGAGAGGTCGATCTCTTGTAATGGACGGCGGCGTCGGGATATCAGCTCCGACATGGTGGAGGAGGACGGCGGTGGATGGGGTGGCGGACGGCGGCAGACGGAGGAGGGTGGGGTGGAGAGGATGTTTTGGCACCCACGGAGTACGAATGTGAAAAGGGAGGTAGAGAGGAAGGGGGAACCATGTATTCAGGGCGCGCTTGTCTCAAATGTGAGAAAATTTACAAACTTAGCCCCCGTTTCAAATTTCTACTACATCACAGCAACACTAGTTGGTTGGGGATAGGACGGTAATCTCACATACACCGAATATATGCCGAGGAGAGTTTGTTTTTGGCGCCCACCGTGTATGAATATGAATCGAGAAGGGAGTCGATTTCGGCCGAGGACACATTGTGTTCTGGTGCCCACCATGTATGAATCCGGGTGAGAGGCGGTTACGTCACATTGGGGTGAAATTACAAATCTACCCGTATCGAAACCTACAGAAATTTACATATAGGCTTTGCGTGGCAGGGATAGGCAGTAGTGATTTCCATCTCGCAGATTTTGGTTTCATGTGGTTACTGCGACTTTCCCCGCTTCATTCAAATTTTGCAGAGTGCACGTTTACCGTGCCAACTCAATTCGAATCATGTTTGTATTCTATTTCTTTTCGGGCGGGATCCATTTTCAATTGGAATTACATTCTATATACATCATTTTTTATATATACTTTCAAAAGCACAACAAAGAATTCTGCTCCTTTATATGTATAATATGATTTACAAATACAACGATCTCGAAATCTTAAGGTTGAATTCGAATTTTTTTAACCAAATTATGTTCTACTAAAATGTATGGATCAGTAATATCTACATATTAAATAACATAGATGTGCGTGAATTCATATGAGTATGCATGTTTGATAGATCAATTTTGGTTCGAGTATGGATTACATGTATCATCATCTCGAATTCAATTATTTGAATCCCTTTTTGGTTTACTCCTTTCACGCCCATCTCTCTCGCATGCATGCTCCTTCAGGTAGCTATCACTCTCTTTTCTCCAGCTCACCCACACGCTCACTTCATGTTGCTCCTATCCTCGCAAACATGGTCTCCCGACATCTCCCTTGAGAAGTGTCACACTCTCCCTATCATTATAAATTACACAGTTTTCATTATCTCTCACGTCTCTACTATTCTCTGGTATCACTCGGTACCTAAGCTTTCTTTTTCACCGCCAAACACACAGTCTCCACTCGTCTTTCACTTTGTCTTTCTCTCTATGGGATTCTCTCTCACACCCTATATGTTTATACATATGACTCATACCACTAAAATTACTCTCTCTATCTCTCCTGTAGACACAACATTTGTTGCGGTCTCCTTTTCGTCTCCATCCCAGACTGGCATTATTCATTTGTTTACCGATCAGACAACCCCCACTACCGTCTCCTCTCTCTCTCTCTCTCTCACAGTCACACACGCACAACTCCTGCTTCCACTCCACTCCCCTTCCCGACTACCGTCTCTCTCTCTCTCACACACACACAAAACTCTCGCTTTCGCATCCCGACTCGTATTTGTCTCACAAACATTTATCGACTAGCTAGACTCTAGATAGGTTTATACACCCGTACACTCGTGCTTCCACCATCGCATACATGTCTCTCTCCCACTCCTTGTATCTATGTAGATTTTTCTTCCCTTCATGAGACACGCCCTCTCGATCGTGCACACACACACTATCGCCTCATTTTAAGCTGATACCTATCGCACACACACTCCTTGTGTCTTTGTCAGACATGCACTCTGTCCTCCTCCACTCGCCCTCTTTGTCACACACACATGGGCTTTTTGCAACAACTAGCAAGATGCCCATGCGTTGCACGGAATATCAAGATGCATTTGTATGAGTAATTTTGCTCCTCGGGCGTACTTCTTCCTCCTATATATACACACATACCCCCAAACAATCAGAACAGGAGCCAAAAACCTAATTCCACCCCCACAACTTTCTGTATCCACGAGATCCCATCTTGGGGCCTGTTTCGGAGCTCCGCCGGAAGAGGGCCGTCATCACGGAGGGCTTCTACATCATCATAGCCTCTCCGATGAAGTGTGAGTAGTTTACCTCAGACCTTCGGGTCCATAGTTAGCAGCTAGATGGCTTCTTCTCTCTCTTTGAATCTCAATACAAAGTTCTCCCCCTCTCTTGTGGAGATCTATTCGATGTAATCTTCTTTTTGCGGTGTGTTTTTTGAGACCGATGAATTGCGGGTTTATGATCAAGTCTATCTATGAATAATATTTGAATCTTCTCTGAATTCTTTTATGTATGATTGGTTATCTTTGCAAGTCTCTTCGAATTATCCGTTTGGTTTGGCCAACTAGATTGGTAGTTCTTGCCATGGGAGAAGTGCTTAGCTTTGGGTTCGATCTTGCGGTGTCCTTACCCAGTGACAGAAGGGGCAGCAAGGCATGTATTGTATCGTTGCCATTGAGGATAACAAGATGGGGTTTATTTCATATTGCATGAATTTATATCTCTACATCATGTCATCTTGCTTAAGGCGTTACTCTGTTTTTAACTTAATACTCTAGATGCATGCTGGATAGCGGTCGATGAGTGGAGTAATAGTAGTAGATGCAGAATCGTTTCGATCTACTTGTCACGGACGTGATGCCTATATACATGATCATGCCTAGATATTCTCATAACTATGCTCAATTCTGTCAATTGCTCAAAAGTAAATTTTTCACCCACCGTAGAATACTTATGCTCTTGAGAGAAGCCACTAGTGAAACCTATGGCCCCCGGGTCTATTCTCATCATATCAATCTCCATCACTTTAATCTTGCTTTGCTTTTTTACTTTGCTTTTACTTTTTACTTTGCATCTTTATACCAAAAATACCAAAAATATTATATCTATCAGATCTCACTCTCGTAAGTGACCGTGAAGGGATTGACAACCCCTAATCGCGTTGGTTGCGAGTAGCTATCGCTTTGTGGAGGTACGAGGGACTTGAGCATGGGCTCCTACTGGATTGATACCTTGGTTCTCAAAAACTGAGGGAAATACTTACGCTACTCTGCTGCATCATCCCTTCCTCTTCGGGGAAAATCAACGCAAGCTCAAGACGTAGCAAGAAGGATTTCTGGCGCCGTTGCTGGGGAGTCTACGCAAAAAGTCAACATAGCAAGTACCCATCACAATCCCTATCTCTCGCATTACATTATTTGCCATTTGCCTCTCGTTTTCCTCTCCCCCCAATTCACCCTTGCCGTTTTATTCGCCCTCTCTCTCTATCCTCCCTCTCTATTTGCCCCTTTTTGCCCGTTTGCCTCTTGTTTGCTTGTGTGCTAGTTTGCTTGTTTGTCGTGATGGCTCAAGATACTACCAAATTGTGTGACTTCACCAATACCAATAATAATGATTTCCTTAGCACTCCGATTGCTCCTCTTACCGATGCTGAATCTTGTGAAATAAATACTGCTTTGTTGAATCTTGTTATGAAAGATCAATTCGCCGGCCTTCCTAGTGAAGATGCCACTACTCATCTGAATAGCTTCGTTGATTTATGTGATATGCAAAAGAAAAAAGATGTCAATAATGATGTCGTTAAATTGAAGCTATTTCCTTTTTCGCTTAGAGATCGTGCTAAAGCTTGGTTTTCGTCTTTGCCTAAAAATAGTATTGATTCATGGAACAAGTGCAAAGATGCTTTTATCTCTAAGTATTTTCCTCCCCCTAAGATCATCTCTCTTAGAAACGATATTATGAGCTTTAAACAACTTGATCATGAACATGTTGCACAAGCTTGGGAGAGAATGAAATGAATGATACGTAATTGCCCTACTCATGGTTTGAATTTGTGGATGATTATACAAATTTTTTATGCCGGATTGAATTTTGCTTCTAGAAATCTTTAGATTCGGCTGCGGGAGGCACTTTTATGGAAATCACTTTAGGAGATGCTACTAAACTCCTAGATAATATTATGGTTAATTATTCTCAATGGCATACTGAAAGATCTTCTAATAAAAAAGTGCATGCGATAGAAGAAATCAATGTGTTGAGTGGAAAGATGGATGAACTTATGAAATTATTTGCTACTAAGAGTGTTTCTTCTGATCCTAATGATATGCCTTTGTCTACTTTGATTACGAATAACAATGAATCTATGGATGTGAATTTTGTTGGTAGGAATAATTTTGGTAACAACGCTTGTAGAGGGAATTTTAATCCTAGGCCATATCCTAGTAATCCTTCTGATAATTATGGGAATTCCTACAACAACTCTTATGGAAATTATAATAAGATGCCCTCTGAATTTTAGAACAGTGTTAAAGAGTTTATGAATTCACAAAAGAATTTTAATGCTTTGCTTGAGGAGAAATTACTTAAAGTTGATGATTTGGCTAGAAACGTTGATAGAATTTCTCTTGAGGTTGATTCTTTAAAGCTTAGATCTATTCCTCCTAAGCATGATATCAACGAGTCTCTCAAAGCCATGAGAATTTCCATTGATGAGTGCAAGGAAAGAACTGCTAGGATGCGTGCTTCCAAAGATGCCTTTATTAAAGCGTGTTCCTCCAATTCCTATGAAAATCAAGATGAAGATCTAAAAGTTATTGATGTGTCCCCAATTAAATCTTTGTTTTGCAATATTAATCTTGATGAAACTGAATGTGATCTTCCTTTACCTAGAAGGCGTTCAAAAAATTCGGAGTATTTAGATCTTAATGATGAAATTGATGAAAGTGGGATTGAAAGAAATAAAAATCTATATGTTGCTAAACCCACAATATTGGATTTCAAGGAATTTAATTATGAAAATTGTTCTTTAATTGATTGTGTTTCCTTGTTGCAATCCGTGCTAAATTCTCCACATGCTTATAGTCAAAATAAAGCCTTCACTGAACATATTGTTGATGCCTTGATGCAATCTTATGAAGAAAAACTTGAGTTGAAAGTTTCTATCCCTAGAAAACTCTATGATGAGTGGGAACGAACTATTAAAATTAAAATTAAATATCATGAGTTTTATGCTTTGTGTGATTTGGGTGCTAGTGTCTCTACTATTCCCAAGACTTTGTGTGATTTACTAGATTTCCGTAATTTTGATGATTGCTCTCTAAACTCGCATCTTGCGGATTCCACTATTAAGAAACCTATGGGAAGGATTAATTATGTTATTATTGTTGCAAATAGGAATTATATGCCCGTAGATTTCATTGTTCTTGATATAGATTGCAATCCTTCTTGCCCTATTATTCTTGGTAGACCTTTCCTTAGAACGGTTGGTGCGATTATTGATATGAAGGAAGGGAATATTAGATTTAAATTTTTATTAAAAAAGGGCATGGAACACTTTCCAAGAAATAAAATAAAATTACCATATGAAACTATCATGAGAGCCACTTATGGATTGCCTACCAAAGATGGCAATACCTAGATCTATCCTCACTTTTATGCCTAGCTAGGGGCGTTAAACGATATCGCTTGTTGGGAGGGAACCCAATTTTATTTTTATTCCTTGCTTTTTGATCCTGCTTAGTAATAAATAAATTATTTATCCTCTTTTTTGGTTTTGTTTTTGTGTTTAATTAGTGTTTGTGCCAAGTAGAACCGTTGGGAAGACTTTGGGGAAAGTCTTGTTGAACTTGCTGTAAAAAACAGAAACTTTAGCGCTCACGAGAACTGCTGTTATTTTTATTTTAAGAGTGATATTTAGTTAGTTCTTTTTGCAGATGATTAATTTATATTCCTCACGTCCAGAAATTTGTTTTAGAATTTTTGGGGTTCCAGATCTTGCGCTAGCTACAAATTACTACAGACTGTTCTGTTTTTGACAAATTCTGTTTTTCGTGTGTTGTTTGCTTATTTTGATGAATCTATGGCTAGTAAAATAGTTTATAATCCATAGATAAGTTGGAATACAGTAGATTTAACACCAATATAAATAAATAATTATTTCATTACAGTACCTTGAAGTGGTCTTTTGTTTTCTTTCGCTAGCGGAGCTCACGGGTTTTCTATTTTGAGTTTTGTGTTGTGAAGTTTTCATGTTTTGGGTGAATTCTTTTGATGGATTATGGAACAAGGAGTGGGAAGAGCCTAAGCTTGGGGATGCCCATGGCACCCCCAAGATAATACAAGGACACCAAAAAGTCAAAGCTTGGGGATGCCCCAGAAGGCATCCCCTCTTTCGTCCACTTCCATCGGTAATTTACTTGGAGCTATATTTTTATTCACCAACATGATATGTGTTTTGCTTGGAGTGTCTTGTATTATTTGTGTCTTTGTGTCTTAGTATGCCACAATCATCCTTGCTGTACACACCTTTTGAGAGAGCCATACATGAATTAAATTTTGATAGAATACTCTATGTGCTTCACTTATATCTTTTGAGCTAGTAATTTTGCTCTATTCGCTTCACTTATATCTTTTGAGCTAGATAGTTTTGCTCCATGTGCTTCACTTATATCTTTTGAGCGTTATAATTTTGCTCTATGTGCTTCAGTTAGATCTTTTAGAGCACGGTGGTGGATTTGTTTTAAAGAAACTATTGATCTCTCATTCTTCACTTAAATTATTTTGAGAGTCTCTTAATAGCATGGTAATTTGCTTAATAATAATATGCTTGGTATTCAAGATTTGTGAAACTTTATTTTGAGTGTGTTCAGTACTAAGAAAAGATTGAAGCATGATAGTTGTTTTGAGATATGGAGGTGATAATATTAATGTCATTCTAGTTGAGTAGTTGTGAATTTAAAGAATACTTGTGTTAAAGTTTGTGATTCCCGTAGCATGCACGTATGGTGAACCGTTATGTGATGAAGTCGGAGCATGATTTATTTATTGATTGTCTTCCTTATGAGTGGCGGTCGGGGACGAGCGATGGTATTATCCTACCAATCTATCCCCCTAGGAGCATGCGCGTAATACTTTGATTTGCTAACTTCTAGATTTTTGCAATAAGTATATGAGTTCTTTATGTCTAATGTTGAGTCCATGGATTGTACGCACTCTCACCCTTCCACCTTTGCTAGCCTCTCTAATACCGCACACCTTTCGTCGGTATCATACACCTACCATATACCTTCCTCAAAACAGCCACCATACCTACCTATTATGGCATTTCCATAGCCATTCCGAGATATATTGCCATGCATCTTTCCACCATCTAGTTCATCATGACACATTCCATCATTGTCATATTGCATATCCCGGTATACCGCCGGATGCATTCACATAGAGTCATATTTTGTTCTAAGTATTGAGTTGTAAGAAAAATAAAAGTGTGATGATCATCATTATTAAAGCATTGTCCCAGTGAGGAAAGAATGATGGAGACTATCATTCCCCCATAAGTCGGGATGAGACTCCGGACGAAAAAAGAGAGGCCAAAGAAGCCCAAATAAAAAAAGGAGGCCATAAAAAAGAAGAAGAGAAAAGGCCCAAATAAAAAAAATGAGAGAAAAAGGGAGAAGGGACAATGTTACTATCCTTTTACCACACTTGTGCTTCAAAGTAGCACCATGATCTTCATAGTAGAGAGTCTCTCATATTATCACTTTCATATACTAGTGGGAATTTTTCATTATAGAACTTGGCTTGTATATTCCAATGATGGGCTTCCTCAAATTGCCCTAGATCTTCATGATCAAGCAAGTTGGATGCACACCCACTTAGTTTATTTTTGAGCTTTCATATACTTATAGCTCTAGTGCATCCGTTGCATGGCAATCCCTACTCACTCACATTGATATCTATTGATGGGCATCTCCATAGCCCGTTGATACGCCTAGTTGATGTGAGACTATCTTCTCCTTTTTGTCTTCTCCACAAGCACCATTCTATTCCACCTATAGTGCTATATCCATGGCTCACGCTCATGTATTGCGTGAAGATTGAAAAAGTTTTGAAAAAGTTAGAGTATGAAACAATTGCTTGGCTTGTCATCGGGGTTGTGCACGATATAAATACTTTGCGTGGTGAAGATGGAGCATAGCCAGACTATATGATTTTGTAGGGATAACTTTCTTTGGCCATGTTATTTTGAGAAGACATAATTGCTTTGTTAGTATGCTTGAAGTATTATTTTTTTTATGTCAATATAAACTTTTGTCTTGAATCTTTCTAACGTGAATATTCATACCACAATTAAGAAGATTTGCATTGAAATTATGCCAAGTAGCACTCCGCATCAATTTTTTTATCATTTACCTACTCGAGGACGAGCAGGAATTAAGCTTGGGGATGCCTGATATGTCTCCAACATATCCATAATTTTTTATTGCTCCATGCTATATTATCTACTGTTTTGGACAATATTGGGCTTTATTTTCCATTTTTATATTATTTTTGGGACTAACCTATTAACCGGAGGCCCAGCCCAGAATTGCTGTTTTTACCTATTTCAGTGTTTCGGATAAACAAAATATCAAACGGAGTCCAAACGGAATAAAATCTTTGGGAACATGATTTTCTCATCGAACGTGATCCAGGAGACTTGGACCCTGCTCCAAGGAACAAAAGAGGCGGTCAAGAGGGTGGGGGGCGCGCCCCCTACCTCGTGGGCCCCTTGTTGCTCCTCCGGCGTACTTCTTCCTCCTATATATACACATGTACCCCCAAACGATCAGAACAGGAGCCAAAAACCTAATTCCACCGCTGCAACTTTCTGTATCCACGAGATCCCATCTTGGGGTCTGTTCCGGAGCTCCGCCGGAAGAGGGCCGTCATCACGGAGGGCTTCTACATCATCATAGCCTCTCCGATGAAGTGTGAGTAGTTTACCTCAGACCTTTAGGTCCATAGTTAGTAGCTAGATGGCTTCTTCTCTCTCTTTGAATCTCAATACAAAGTTCTCCCCCTCTCTTGTGGAGATCTATTCGATGTAATGTTCTTTTTGCGGTGTGTTTGTTGAGACCGATGAATTGTGGGTTTATGATCAAGTCTATCTATGAATAATATTTGAATCTTCTATGAATTCTTTTATGTATGATTGGTTATCTTTGCAAGTCTCTTCGAATTATCTGTTTGGTTTGGCCAACTAGATTGGTAGTTCTTGCCATGGGAGAAGTGCTTAGCTTTGGGTTCGATCTTGCGGTGTCCTTACCCAGTGACAGAAGGGGCAGCAAGGCACGTATTGTATCGTTGCCATTGAGGATAACAAGATGGGGTTTATTTCATATTGCATGAATTTATCTCTCTACATCATGTCATCTTGCTTAAGGCGTTACTCTGTTTTTAACTTAATACTCTAGATGCATGCTGGATAGCGGTCGATGAGTGGAGTAATAGTAGTAGACGCAGAATCGTTTCGATCTACTTGTCACGGACGTGATGCCTATATACATGATCATGCCTAGATATTCTCATAACTATGCTCAATTCTGTCAATTGCTCAAAAGTAATTTGTTCACCCAACATAGAATACTTATGCTCTTGAGAGAAGCCACTAGTGAAACTATGGCCCCCGGGTCTATTCTCATCATATCAATCTCCATCACGTTAATCTTGCTTTGCTTTTTTACTTTGCTTTTACTTTTTACTTTGCATCTTTATACCAAAAATAACAAAAATATTATATCTATCAGATCTCACTCTCGTAAGTGACCATGAAGGGATTGACAACCCCTAATCGCGTTGGTTGGGAGTAGCTATCGCTTTGTGCAGGTACGAGGGACTTGAGCGTGGGCTCCTACTGGATTGATACCTTGGTTCTCAAAAACTGAGGGAAATACTTACGCTACTCTGCTGCATCATCCCTTCCTCTTCAGGGAAAACCAACGCAAGCTCAAGGCGTAGCAGATGGCAGGCACACGATCATCACCGACAATGCTTATTATAAGAGTAGGGATAAAAACTAGAGTTGGTGATGATGGTGGGCCTGCCATCCTGCAATGTAGGTCGTCTGATTTATATCTGACGGATAGGAAGGAAAATATGGCAATTTACCCGCACTCTTCACCACATTTGCAGATAAGGCCTTCCCTCGTTCATCCTTTTCTCCCACAAGATCTTGATGTTTCGTGCAACGCACGGGCATCTTGCTAGTAAGGGTAGAAATTAGACATATACCACTTCTCAAATCTTGAAACCAACAACATTCCTCCCATATCTCATCAAAACTGCCAAAGGAATATATTTTGAGTGAAACATAACATATTTTTAGTGATATACGTATTTCAAAGCTAGACTTTTTTTCTATCAAATCGGTGAATATGTATTAATCCAGTGGCGGAGACAGGCCTGGGGCAGCTAGGGCTATAGCCCCAGGCCTAGAAACAACTTCCTTTGTAATTTCTTCATGCAAAGCATAGAGAATCATAGAAGTTTATCACTCAACATAGCACAGCCCCAGGCGTAGTCTGCATCTAGCTCCGGCACTATATTAATCTACTTTGATCGTGTGGCAATGCATTGGCACATTGCTAGTAGTTATTATAATTTTTTGGACACCAGACAAACGGTGGAGTACATATACGAAGAGAAGAGGCGCACGCACGCAGTCGGCCTCTCGCTGTCTCGCACACATGAGTGTTACGTAAAGGCGACGTTAACAAATAAACCCTAAAACCCTAGGGGCACGATTGCTGCATTCGCGGGTACCGGGTACGTGGTGGAGCACCTTTGTAGGAATAGTCAGCTCGCGTGATAATTTGATCAGTAGGAGTTGATGGTCGGGACCACAGGTGAACGACTTGGAGCGCGGTGGCTCGCCAGTTGCCACAGATCGAGTAACCACGTTTAAAATATTGTTTTTTAGCGGGGTTAAGAGTTCCGATTGTCAATGGCGCGTTATAAGTAGTAAGTAGTTTTTAGAACGACTGGTATGAAGCGAAAATGGAATTCATAGTACTACATACCTCCTTGGCGTATGGTTGTATGGTTTTTTTTGCGATGGAGGTTGTATGGGTTTATGTTGCGAGATGTTGAACCTGGTAGTTCTAGGGCAAATACTATGGTTTAGATTTAGATGCTGGTTTTCTTTAATGAATATCAGAAGTGGAAACCCTTCTTCGATTAAAAAAAACTACTACCTCCATTCTGGTTTACTAGTCCCCATCGTACTTTGGGTCAAAGTTTGTCCACGAACTTTACTTGTAAAATGTGAATGGAAAATGAGATTTTGTTATACCCAAACAAAAAAGGACTGGAGGGAGTGATTGCTCTGACACGTACGCGACCTCTCATAGCGCAGGCATTGAACCAGCACGCTGGCCAAGAGGGCCGCACTCGCTGCAGGCCCGGCTGAGCACGCCTCCTCGCCGCGTGCAACCAGCTTAAGACTGCCCCGCCTGCCTTCATTGAATCCGCGCGTGTGCCGGCAACACGTCCTTCCGCGAGCCGGCAGGCATTTTAGAACACAAAAAATGACTAAAATATAATTAATTTACGCATGGTCTTGACTTGTTGTGCTCGCACTGGTAGCATGGTCTTGACTTGTTGTGCCACCTTATTGGCCGAACGGCTAATCTTTGACAATTGAAGATTGTTGATCAACTTCAAGATGCTCAACGCTTTCATCTTCAGGTCACGCATAGCAGACCTGTCAATGCTTTGACAGGCATCAATGAAATCCCACGACCAAATTTATACTAAAAATATCAATATCTACAATACTCCCAAAACACTTAGGCGCGGTGCATTAACTTCTACCTCGTTTCTTGTTTCTTGACATATCAACCAATAGGAGATGTGGATGTGCATGCTTTTAATGACTTGAGACTACCAAACACGACATGCAGTGGTTAGTTCATTGCATGCAATGCTATTAATTAGCAAATAAACATTAAGATCTCTCGCTTTCCCCTCCTCCTTGGTCACAGTACACAATCTTAGATGACTTGCTCACCTAGACGGAGGGAGAACTGATTATAATGAGTATAAGAACTATGTTTTATAATGAGTGTAAAAATATTGATTTGACATTGTGAATGTTGACACATTGTGGAATAGTTTTTGAAGTCTGCAAAAGTACTCAACTAGTGCTGTCATTCTCCACAAAAAAATGTGTTTACCAATGCATGCATGAACACTAGTTACTCTAACCCCCCTCTCTTCTTTAATTCTTTGCCACATCAGCATGTTTCCTATTCCTGTGTGCATGATACCAGCTAAGATACCACCATTATGGCCAGCCTTAATCATCGCATGCAATAATTTAGTGCACATTGAAATATGAACATGTGTGGGGCGTGTTTGTTTTTAATGACTTGAGACTATACCTAGCCCGGCATGCAAGATGACTTATTATGCACTGTTCCCCATACCTGTAGGAAGCCTGTTCGTCTCCAAATCTTTTCCTCTCCATGTGTGGAAACAATATGCCTGCCAAACTCTCCTTCTCCCTCCGGCGGTCCCACCACTCCACCCGTGTGAAAAAATCTGCATGCATGATTCTCCTCCCCCCACGCTTGTCCAATCCGTTGTGACCAGCAATATTTCCACCCCTTCGCTCCCCCGTAAGTTACTCCAACAAATATGCCCACGTAGTTGTTACTTAACTGCAGGTGCATTCGGTCACTGACATATGGGCCCAACAGGGGTCTGGCCCACATGTCAGTGATGCAACTAGACCGGCAGTTAAGTCAGTGTAGCTCAGTCCATATCTTACGTAGATGTGCCATTGCTCGCTATAAATATTGCGCCTCCCACGACATCGCTATCTCCTCCCCCTCACGTTCACGTTCATCGCTATCTCCTCCCCCTCTCTCTCACGTCGACCACCATGGCATCGCCCCTCCCAAGCCCTAGGAGCCCCTCGCTGCACCACGCGGACGGTCATGCATCGTCGTTCCTTTCCTCGCCGCCACTAGTCGAGGAGGATGCGTCGGTGTTCCGCTCCTCGCCGCTACGCGACGCGTCGCTGTTTCGTTCCTCGCCGCCACTAGTCGAGGAGGACGCGTCGCTGTTCCGTTCCTCGCCGCCACTAGTCGAGGAGGATGCATCGGCATTCCGCTCCTCGCCGCGACGCATCGAGGTGGACGTGTCGGTGTTCCCAATCTCGCCAGCACGCATGCCGGAGGACGCGTCGGCTCCCTGCTATGAGGATAACGCCGCGCCGCCCGCCGAGCCCCCCTGCCTTGAGGAGTGTCGGTGTCAAAACCGGTGGATCTCGGGTAGGGGGTCCCGAACTGTGCGTCTAGGCTGGATGATAACAGGAGACAAGTGACACGAAGTTTTACCCAGGTTCGGGCCCTCTTGATGGAGGTAAAACTCTACGTCCTTCTTCATTAATATTGATGATATGGGTAATACAAGAGTAGATCTACCACGAGATCAGAGAGGCTAAACCCTAGAAGCTAGCCTATGGTATGATTGTTGTTGTATATGTTGTCCTACGGACTAAAACCCTCCCGTTTATATAGACACCGGATAGGGTTAGGGTTACACAAAGTCGGTTACAATGGTAGGAGATCTGCATATCCGTATCGCCAAGCTTGCCTTCCACGCCAAGGAAAGTCCCTTCCGAACACGGGATGAAGTCTTCAATCTTGTATCTTCATAGTCTAGGAGTCCGGCTGAAGGTATAGTCTGGCCATCCGGACACCCCCTAATCCAGGACTCCCTCAGTAGCCCCTGAACCAGGCTTCAATGATGACGAGTCCGGCGCGCAGATTGTCTTCGACATTGCAAGGCGGGTTCCTCCTCCAAGTACTTCATAGAAGATTTTGAACACAAAGATAGTGTCCGACTCTGCAAGATAAGTTTCCACATATTGCCATAGAGAGAATAATATTTACACAAATCTAATCCGCTGACGTATTCCGTAGTGTGACACACCACGACCAAGCCTTTATCAGAGTCGTTTCATTATCCCACCTCAGCGCGTCATGCGAGGCGGTTTCCTTGGCACGTCTTGTTAAAGCAGAGATCGTGTCCCCTTATTCCGGGATTCTCATCAATACGGGCATGGGTAACCCAACCGCGCCATTGATTACGACGCTTGGAGATAAGCGAGTTTTACCAGGCTGGTGGGGACACATAGTTGCGTCCACCCATATAAGGGGATAAGGATCCACCTTTTCACCTACGCCTTCTTCCTCCTTTGCTTATCCATTCTTGCGCACTCCAGCTCTAGCGCCCAAGTCCGCATTCCCACCTCAACCTTCTCCAGCCATGTCCGGAGCGGGAGGCAAGTGGATGGTCTGCTCCGTCATGGAGGGACACATAAAAAACTGAGGAAGGCCGGATACTTGTCTAACGACATTGCGTACCGGCTTCCTGAAAAGGGGCAGCTCATCCCCACCCCTAGGCTCCATGAGAGGGTGGTGTTCCTCCCCCATTTCCTCCGCGGACTGGGCTTCTCCCCACCCATTTGTCCGGGGGCTCATGTTCTACTATGGCCTGGATTTCCACGATCTGGCCCTGAACTTTGTCCTCAACATCTGGGTGTTTATCATCGTGTGCGAGGCTTTCCTCCGTATCCGCCCCCATTTCGGCCTATGGCTCAAGACTTTCAATGTCAAGCCGAAGGTGGTGCGCGACAACCAGGCGGAGTGCGGAGGCGCCATGGTGGGCAAGATGGCCAACGTCCTATGGCTCGAGGGCTCCTTTGTGGAGACCCTAAAGGGGTGGCAATCGGGGTGGTTTTACATCACCGAGCCGCGCGACCCCGAATGGGTCGCAGCCCCCGAGTTTCGGTCCGGACCCCCTATGCGGCTCACCTCCTGGAAGGAGACGGGCCTGTCGTGGGTAAAAAAGGAGAGCTAACCGGACTCCAAACATGCGTCCAAACCCTGGTGGACAAGAAGCTCAAACTTGTCAACGTAGTCCAGGTTATGCTCATCCGCCCGATCCTCCCGTGTCAACAACGGGCTTTCAACCTGTGGGAGTTCGACCCGGCGCGGCACCAAACCCTGAGCAGGCTCTTCAACACGACGTACGAGGATGCCTGGAAGGTGCTTTTCAAGGGTGCTGAGGCCCCCGCATCCGCTACCAAGGATCACGGATTCAGTGCGCAGTGTCACGCTCTTGCGGTAAGTTGTTCTTTCCTTTTACAGGGTATCAGTTTTTCATAGTTTGACTCCATGTGGGATCTAAGCTCCCTTACCTTTGAGAGGATTGGCAGGTGACGTCCGGACAGATCAACTGTTCGGCTCCTTTGCCCGAAGGCCCAGCTGACGCTCACTTGGCGAAGCTGCTGGTTCCGGCACCCTATGTGGTGCTGGAGAAGAAGGCTGCAAAAAAGGCCACGGGGACTCGAAAGAGTGCCCGGCGCCAGGAGGTGTCGGATCCATCATCCGACGGTTCCGAGGCGCATTCCTCCCGTGAAGACAAGGAGGAAGAAGAAGAGACCTCTCCCCCTCCAGCGGGAGGAGAGAAGAAAAGGAAGGACGCCCTCTCTGGGGAGGCCGGAGGGTCCAAGAAGGGGAAAACCCTTCCTCCGGACTACTCCACCGACGCCGACGACGGTGGAGAGGAGTGGCGGCCCAGGGCCAAGCCCCTGGCAAAATCGTAAGTATCCGGATACCAGAGTAATTCATAGTATTCATTTTTGCACAACTTCCCTTACGTCGAATATGTTTATGCAGCCCACCCCAAGACCGGCTCAACGCGTCGTCGAGCGGCTCACTGGGCTCGTAGGATGTGAACTCGCTTCCGACGGCTTCCTCCCCCCGCCCTACGGACCACACCGAAGTGTTGTCCCAACAGGTTCCAAGCCGGGAGGAGGTGGTCCTGGAGGCGCCGCAAGGCGACCTCCCGGACTCCAGGAGTAAAGGGGATGAAACCCCCCAGGGCTCCAAGTCCGGCTCTAGGCCGGACACTGCTCCGGAACCTTCAAAGGTTCCAGAGTCCAGCAGGCGACCTCCTTCCAAGAGGAGCCAGCCCACTGTGCCAGTGACCCCCATCCAACCGGAGGCGCCGGACAATCTATTGGAGGCGCTCCAAGGCGCCTCCATCGACGAGGGGCACCGCACCATTATGAGTGCGGTGGTCCAGAAGGTTCAGTCCGCCAAGAGCGGACTGACTGAAGCTTGTACTAGCCTTTTAACAGGCTTTGAGGTAAGTAAAGAATGTGTAAATAATATTACCGCATAGACAGTAGCCCCTGATGCTCTGTTTGGGGTTCGGGAAGAAAAGCCGAATAGAGGATCAAATAAAATTCGCAGGAGTCTAACAAAAAGGAGTCAATATGCGTATGCAGGCTTCTCTGCTTGCGTTCGCCGCACTGACTGCGGAAGTGGACACGCGAAAGCAGGACCTCGAGCGGTCCGAGCAAGAGCTCGGGCATGCCAAGAAGCAACTCAAGGACAATGAAGGTAAGAAATACCTTGTTTAAATATATATAAAAAGGTGCAAGTGCAAAAAATGACAGGATTATCGTTGCTATTGTAGGGGCCACGTCTGAGGTGGTGACCCTTAAGCAAGCGCTGGTCGAGGCCGAGAAGAGGGCGGCCACGGAGCGCACCGAGCGGGAGAAGTGTGAGGCCGAGGTTGGCAAGGTGCGGCAAGAGCTCCAGGCTCTCATGAAAAAACATGAGAGTTTGGAGCTTGACTCAAAGACGCGAGCGTCCGAGCTTGCGGCGGCTATTGAAAATGCCAAGTGTGCCAAGGCCGAATCCCAGAAGACCCTCCAGGAGTTGGATGAGGTGAAGAAGATAGCGGCGGGTAAGGCATTCTTTATGCAAAGCAAACACATAAACGTGATTTACTTGTTACTTACCCGAATCCGGAGCTCTCCAGGAGCGTTCACGGATCTTCCCCGAAGCGTGTCCGATGCCGCCGCATTCTATCGAGCCGAGGAGGGCAGCTCGATAGAGAAGGTGTTCTGGTCTTAGTATGCTAAGGCCGGACACCCCGTGCCCCTAAGCGACCAGCTGAAGCAACTGGTCGAGCTCCACAAGGAGGCCGAACAGGCCATGAAGGGCCTCATAGTTCGGCTGTGGCCTGGAGGGGCTCAGCCTGAGAGCTATTTCGGGCTGGTGCGGCGGCTGGTGGAGGCCTGTCCAAGGATCAAAGTCATCAAGTGCTCCGTCTGCATTGAAGGTGCCCGTAGGGCCCTTGCCCATGCTAAGGTGCACTGGGGCAAGCTGGATGCTGAGAAGCTTGTGAAGGATGGGCCACCGTCGGGGAAAGAGCATCGCAAGCCCGAGAATTATTATAAGGATGTTCTGAAGGGTGCCTGCCTTGTGGCGGATGAATGTTCTAGGGATGTAATTTTTGAGTGAAACTTGCTCGTTTTGTCCTGTACGCTAAAAACTTGTTCATATGCGCTAAGCAATGCTGAGAGATGGCAAGTCGTCGGCTTCTGTTCCCGTGCCGCTAGTGCTTGGGTGTTCGGGGATGAACCTGAGCGCTCTTTTTCCCATGTTTGGGTCCTTCGAGGAAGGCGCTCAGCCCAACGAACAAGGCAATCAGACTATAATGCGTGAACACTCTCACTTAGCCATAGAATTCTATAATTTTAAATTTCGGCAAAGCCCCTGGTATTTGGAAGACCGAGTTCGGGGCGCTATCCACGCCTTGGCCGGACAGAGCCGGCTCCTCGCCCTAAGCGGCATAAGTCTTTAGGGACTCGAAAATCCCTCGCGAACAGCGACCAGCTCTCGATTCATCATGACAGTCAGTTTTAGCTTTCTCCACTGAGGTGCTCGACCCAGCTCAACTGGGGCACAATCGCAGTGGTTCTCTTAGTGCTACCTTAGCCAATATAGCGGAACGTAAGGCACCAAAACATAGGAGCCAGGCAAACCCAACTATTGACCCAAGACATGATTCGGATCAGATGCATATAATGCTATAAGTTCGGGGTGCCGCACTTGTTAGTGTTTGGACTTCTCACACCATATTGAGGGGTACTGAAGCCCCTGGCGTATTTCGGCCTTACCAAAGTGTACGGGTGCAACATGTCGTTAAGGAACATATATATATATATATAAAAGGTAATGCAAAAATAGACAAAAGCTATGCATTGTTTATTAAAGAGGGCTTCGATCAAAGCAGAATGATACAAATAATGCGATAAGCAAAAGGTTGGACTATGTAACATGTCAGTTCCATGGGCAAGCTGCGGAATAGTATGCGAAACAGGTATACTGCTCGTGATAGAGACCACTTGGGAGTTTCGTTATGCGGCGAGGCTTGTCTGCTTCCCTGGTTCTTGCATCATTTGTGCGGCAATTGAACTGCCGAACAGGCCTTCTGAAGGGTGGAGACCTGAAAGTAAGAGAAAATTAAAAAATCGGCAGCCCCTGGTGCGGTTTAAGCCGTGTTTCGGGCGTGCCGTGATGGTGCCCCTCCCCCTGTACCCATGGTATTTCTAGAGCGTAGTTATGTACGCGAAGTACTGGTATCGCATTTTTGCGAGGGCTGGGGTTGGGGCCGCATTACTACACCTGCTCGGGTCATGCCAGACGGTCTTGTTGTAGGTTACTCCGGGCGCGCTTGACGGTGTCCGGTCGTTTAATGGCCGGACTGGAGAACTGCCTAGAGAGGCTGCTTTGTACTTCTGCTGCAAGGGCCGCCGTGTGCTCCTCCGTTTGGAGGGAGTGTTCGGTGTTTCCGTTGACCGTAATTACTCCTCGAGGGCCTGGCATTTTGAGCTTAAGGTATGCGTAGTGCTGTACCGCATTGAACTTGGAGAATGCGATTCGCCCGAGCAGTGCGTGATAGCCACTTCAGAATGGGACTATGTCGAAGATTAACTCCTCGCTTCGGAAATTATTCGGAGATCCGGAGACCACTTCAAGTGTGACTGAGCCTGTACAGTTGGCCTCTACACCTGGTATTACGCCTTTAAAGGTCATTTTGGTGGGCTTAATCCTCGAGGGATCTATGCCCATTTTCCGCACTGTATCCTGGTAAAGCAGGTTCAGGCTACTGCCGCCGTCCATAAGGACTCTGGTGAGATGAAATCCGTCAATAATTGGGTCTAGAACCAATGCGGCGAATCCGCCATGACGGGTGCTAGTGGGATGGTCCCTTCGATCAAAGGTGATCGGGCAGGAGGACCATGGGTTGAACTTTGGGGCGACTGGCTCTATCGCGTATACGTCCCTTAACGCGCATTTCCACTCCCTCTTGGGGATGTGGGTTGCGTATATCATGTTCACCGTCCGCACTTGTGGGGGAAAACCCTTCTGTCCACCGTCTTCATTTTTAGCATTTAAGTTGCCTGCCTGCTTGAACACCCAACAATCCCTATTGGTGTGATTGGCCGGCTTTTCGGGGGTGCCATGTATCTGGCATAAGCGGTCGAGTATTCGGTCCAAACTGGACGGGCCCCTAGGATTCCTTTTGAATGGCTTTTTCCGCTGACCGGATTTAGAGCCTCTGAATCCGGCATTAACTGCCATATCCTCAGCATTGTCGCCGTTAATGCGGCGCTTCTGCTTGTTGCGATGCGACCTACCACTACTGTCCCTGGTATCCGAATTACCAGGGTTCTTGGTCATATTGTTGCTATGAGCAAGCCAGCTGTCTTCTCCCGCGCAAAAGCGGGTCATGAGTGTCGTGCGTGCTGCCATAGACTTCGGCTTTTCCTGTCCAAGGTGCCGGGCAAGCCACTCATCACGGATATTGTGCTTGAAGGCTGCTAGGGCTTCGGCGTCCGGACAGTCGACTATTTGATTTTTGTTTGTTAGGAACCGTGTCCAGAATTGCCTGGCCGATTCATCTGGCTGCTGAATTACGTGACTTAGGTCATCGGCGTCTGGGGGTCGCACATAAGTGCCTTGGAAATTGTCGAGGAATGCGGCTTCCAGGTCCTCCCAACAACTGATTGATCCTGTTGGCAAGCTATTTAGCCAATGCCGAGCTGGTCCTTTAAGCTTGAGTGGGAGGTATTTGATGGCATGGAAATCATCGCCGCGTGCCATGTGGATATGAAGGAGATAATCCTCAATCCATACCGCAGGATCTGTTGTGCCATCATATGATTCGATGTTTACGGGTTTAAAACCCTCGGGGATTTGATGATCCATTACTTCATCTGTGAAGCATAGTGGGTGTGCGGCCCCTCTGTACTGGGCTATATCACGACGTAGCTCCAATGAGCTTTGTCTACAGTGTTCGGCCCTGCCGAATTTGTGACTGGCGTGACGGTTACCGTCTTGAGCCGTGGGGTGCCCACGCGATCCGTAGATCGATCTTGTTTGCCTTGCCTTGTCCTCCAACATATCTCGTAAGTCCGGCACATGTTCCTGTGCCTTAGTACGGGGTGCGGCTTGAGTCCGAGAGGCCTCTCTGTCACGGCCATGAGGTGGCTGATCGGCCGCATCAGGTGCTTCCTCCTCTAATCGGGGTAGCAACCTGCGCTTTGGGTAGCTTTTGGAGGGGCGTTCAAGTTTATGCTCTTCGGCCGCAAGGACTTCAGTCCATCTCTCGACTAGCAAATCTTGATCAGCTTTGAGCTGTTGCTGTTTTTCTTGAGGCTTCTTGCCGTGTCCATGAGCCTGCGTTGAAAACGCTCTTGCTCGACAGGATCCTCTGGCACGACGAATTCGTCGTCGTCGAGGCTTGCCTCGTCTTCGGAGTGAGGCATATAATTATCGTCCTCGACCTCTCTGTCTGCCGCTCTTTCATGAGGGCTGGTTTCTCCATCCTCCTGTGCTAAATCTTGCCGGAGGGGGTTTTCTTCGGCACTTTCCAGAGTATTATTATCTCCCGTGCTGGAATCATAGTATTTGTTTTGGCAGGATTTTGAGCGGCGCCGCTGACGCCGGCGCTTAGGCTGTTTCTTGGAGGGGTCATCCTCCGCTATTCCATCGCCATCTCCTTCTTTTGGGGTGTCCACCATGTATATGTCATATGACGAGGTGGCTTTCCAGGGCCTGATAGGCGCTGGTTCTTCATCGTCTCCTTCATCGGTGTCCATACCGTCGATGTCTTCGGAGTCGAAGTCGAGCATGTTGGTTAAGTCGTCGACAGTGGCTACAAGGTGGGTGGTGGGTGGGCTTTGAATTTCTTCATCGTCCAAATCCCAACCTTGCTGACCGTAGTTCGGCCAGGGATCTCCTGATAAAGAGAGAGACTTCGGTGTCTTCAGAATATCGCCGAAAGGCGAGTGCTGAAAGATGTCCGCGGCAGTAAACTCCATGATCGGTGCCCAATCGGATTCGATCGGCAGGGGCGCGGAGGGTTCGGAGTCCGGAGAGGAGTCCGGCTCCTTGGAGTCACGAGTCTCGCAGAGTGCGGGGCTGGTGTTCGGCTCGATCGCCGTTGGGATCGCAGCCCCCAAGGCGGCGTCCAACCACCCATCCTCGATTAGCGTAGTTGGCTCCGAATTAAGGGTCGAAGCTGATGCGGGTGCGGCCTTCAGGGCACTGTTCGGTGGCAGAGCTAGATCATGCTCGTCATGACAGTGCGGCGCGCTCGGCAGTGGCTCGAATCCGTCGAAGATCAAGTCCCCGCGGATGTCAGCCGTGTAGTTTAAACTTCCAAATCTGACCTGACGGCCATGGGCGTAGCTTTCGATCTGCTCCAGATGGCCAAGTGAATTGGCCCGCAGTGCGAAGCCGCCGAAGACGAAGATCTGTCCGGGGAGGAAGGTCTCACCCTGGACTGCATTGCCATTGATGATCGTAGGAGCCATCAAGCCTGACGGCGACGACACAGAGGAACTCTCAATGAAAGCACCAATGTCAGTGTCAAAACCGGCGGATCTCGGGTAGGGGGTCCCGAACTGTGCGTCTAGGCTAGATGGTAACAGGAGACAAGGGACATGAAGTTTTACCCAGGTTCGGCCCTCTCGATGGAGGTAAAACCCTACGTCCTGCTTGATTAATACTGATGATATGGGTAATACAAGAGTAGATCTACCACGAGATCAGTGGGGCTAAACCCTAGAAGCTAGCCTATGGTATGATTGTTGTTGTATATGTTATCCTATGGACTAAAACCCTCCGGTTTATATAGACACTGGATAGGGTTAGGGTTACACAAAGTCGGTTACAATGGTAGGACATCTGCATATCCGTATCGCCAAGCTTGCCTTCCATGCCAAGGAAAGTCCCTTCCGAACACGGGACGAAGTCTTCAATCTTGTATCTTCATAGTCCAGGAGTCCGGCTGAAGGTATAGTCCGGCCATCCGGACACCCCCTAATCTAGGACTCCGTCAAGGAGCTTTGGAAAGAAATGTATGTCGCCTTGTGGGAGGCTTTGCCTCCAGCAGAGCGCGCCAAAATAGAGGCGGAGAAGAAGGCCGAGGAAGAGAAGCGCACCGCGGAACAAGCTGCCTGGGAGGCCTATGTCGCGTCCGAGAGAGTCAGGCAATTGGATCTTTGGCAGAAGGCTCGTGCGAGGGCCGTGAGGGTGGCGGAGGACGCCCGTGCCGACGCCCTGAGTGTAGTCGGGCCCAAGCGCCTCATTTACGCTTGGCGGTACGTGGACCGGGTGCACGCTTCCAGCGAGGAGGAGTACCTGTTGGCGCCGGATCACAACACCGGTGAGATCGCGCTCGCCCGTCAGCAAGTCGCCAATTAGCACCTCGCGAGTTGCGAGGCTGAGGAAGAGGCGTTGTGTCGGTGCACTGGGAAACGGCCGCGCACCAGGGTACTCGTGGCGCGCCGCAAGCGCTCCTGCGAGCGCCGTGGCTTTTAGCAGGAGTATAGTTTTTGTTTCGTAAGGCGATCTCATTAGTTTTGGGACGCAAATGATAAATCCCGAACGTTCAGGAATTTTTAGCGTCCTTAATTAAGTATGTTAAAGGGAAAGTTTGGAAACCTTGTGTATTCGTACGCATTTTGCAAGTACGTGCATCTAGCACAAACTTTACTATATACTATCGCACTACACGTCTCTCTCGATATATGCTTGCAGACTGTGCTACTCCCTCCGTCCAGGTCAATAAGTCATCTTCGGTTGTGCACCGTGACCAAGAAGGAGGGAAGACTTATACACCTAGACGGAGGGAGTACTACTATTACTTATGTACGTGCAAATGCACGTTTTAACATTATGATGTGGTTTTTGTAAAATTAGAAAAACAACACTAGTCAAGCTTGTGAAACGATTCAATGCAAAACAAATGCAAAAATGCTCGTTTGATTGTTTACTTTTAGCTTCCTTCTCTGTGGTTATTTCTCTGTCGTACTTTGTACGTAGTATCTCACTGGTTGGAACGGTATGCAAATTCCCAAACCGCTTCCTACACCCTGTATCTCACTGGTTGTCGGCGTTGACATTGTCGCCCATGTCATCGAGGATGAGGTTGCCGAGGTCGGTAAAGAAGTCGTCGTTCGCAACTAATCATGTGGACTAGCATAGTAGTAGGATACAAAGTAGAAACATGAATTCTACCACGATTTCGAACAGGAAGGACAGAAACACATACGATGCAACGGGAGCAGCACCGTTGGCGTTGAGGTTGTCGCCCATGTCCAAACACCACGTAGACACGGTCTTTGAGCACGGTTCGTAGTCGTTCCACGCTCGGGCATTGAAGTTTGTAACTATTTTAGATTAGAATATACTACTCTTCTGGTGCTAGTAGTAGAGCAGAGTCCTACTCTACTACTCTACTCAAGCAAGTTAGGGCATAGCATTGTAGGGAGTACCAGTAATGTGATCACTCAAGCAAGTTGCCTGGCATTGACATGACCCTACGCTGCTGGTATGTGTCTCGTAAGTCAAGCGGCGTGCTGTAGTCATCATCACTTGTCCACTTCCCGCAACACATATTCGCTTCTCCATCTTTCTCCGCACATAATCTCGTCCAATCTTCCATCCCCGCTAGGGCACCTCCCCCCCTTGTCCGAAAGCCAAGCACTAACAATGGCAGAACCGAGCAGCGTCCGCCGAAAGAGTGGCTGGAATTCGCTCCCCAAAGAGGTAATCAAGCTCATTGTTTCGCGTGTGGACAATCTCAGTACCATGCCGCTCGCCGCGTGCTCGTCGGGGCTGTACCATTTACTCAAAGCCCTCAGGTCGGAAGATCACTTGCTCTGTATAGTTTAATTTACATGGTATGAAGAAGGAACTTGGTTGTACAACTGAAAACTTAAATTGAGAAAGGACGAACTTTTGTTTATGAACTACATATAATAAACTTTAAACAAGCAATTTGATGCAAACACCAAAAATAAACAGCTGTTGCAGTCATGCCTAACCAAATATATACAACAAAGTTTGAAGGCTTGAGATGGACAAACTTACATTATTGGTGAAGACAGGCTCTATAAAGGCCTTGTCCATGCTGATGGGGGGGGGGGCAATTTAAGAAGTTTACCACAGAATCTTCTTCAAAAGCATTGCCTTTATTCTACATTTTGTTAAGAGTAAATATAGATGTGATAATATACGAAAAATGGAGAATATTTAAGATAAGATGAAGAGTGATGCTACATAACCAAGTAGCTATAAATGTAAGTGCAGCGATACAGGCAAAAGGTACAGCCAAGAGCAATGCACAGCTAAACGTCTTCAGTACCAACCTTATGGTAAGAGTAAATATAGATCTGATGTGCAAGAAATGGAGGGCAAAGGAAAATAAGCTGCAGAGTGATGGTACATGAACAACTACCTGTCATTATAAGTACACTGATAAAGGACAACATGTACCTATAAGAACAATGCAGAGCTAAAAAAACATTGGCATTGGATATATTCTACACTAATGTAACCATTCATACAGATCAGATAATTTGGAGCGAATAATTGATAAGCAAGCTATCATCCATACTGCTGTCACATAATGAACCAGGTATGTATGCAAGTACAGTGATACAGGACAACAGGTACTAACAACAGCAAAGCAGCGGGCAGCATATTTGCGATATCCTGTCTTTCTTGTCAAACCGGAATTCTTCTTCGAGCAGATTTCCTGCAAAAAGATCCGTAAGGCACATGCGGAAAACTAGAAGTTCAAATTGTCATGTGATTTCATAGACAGTACCTCATCCTGGGAACGAGACCAGTGCATAACAAGGTTTTTCCATTCAATGTCTTCTAAATTTAGCACATGAGACTTCACCGGAAATTCGTTTATAGACTTGCCATCAAAGTGTGATTTCCTTAGGTAACACCGATACTGCTGCAATGCTTCCTTGAAAAGCACAAGCAAGCTTTGCTCGTCATGACTATCCAGATTGACCCTCGCCTAGTTACAACAATGTAATGTAAATCATTGATGTGTTCAATCAGCAGAAAACAGGGAAATAATAGCCATGAGTAATAGCACTTACACGTAAGTTGGACAGGAAGATGTGAAAATGGTGTTTCTCTTCACAATAATCTTCCCATGATGGGAATATATGCACGTAGTCCCTAACAACACTGAAAGCATTGTCTTTTAAACTGGGAATAAATGGAATGAGGTTCCAATGTACAAGAATTGGCCGTCTCTGCAGCTGGGATAGGTCTTCGGCCGGTGGACTTGCTGTACTTTTTGCTGGGGTGGGATTTTTCTGTGGTACAGCTGGTGCTATGGCAAATGAAATCGGTATACCTTTTGATGGAGTGCAGGTCCTATGTGGTGGGGCTAGTGGTGTGTCCAGTGAAGTATGGGTACAGTCTGCTGGAATTGGTCCTATGTTTTGTGTCACTGGTTGTACAACCAATATAAGTGGGGTGCTGTCTGATTTCTCCGGCACCACCACGTTTTTCAAGGACTTTGCTGGTGCTCCTTCAGGTTCGACAACCACCCTCTTCCTTTTTGATGTCTGATGCACAAGAACAGCATTTGAGTGGAAAAACATGGTATGATGACAGATGGAATATGTATTGATAATGGATGGGCATGGCATCTCGACATATATGATGAGTAAACTAAGCAGGTGGCGGTGCAACAAAGTAGAAGAAATGCAAGACAACATATGCAAGATACCCGCAATCAATAAAACATTGCCAAATTAGAACAGGCACCTTGATGGGTGAACAGGACAGGCCATCTGCCTTTGACTCCTCGAGGTTAGAATAGTCATTAGGATCATATTCTGAACAAGAATCAACAGGTGGGGAGTGTACGAGTTTCATTGCATCCAGAATGGCACTCAATGCCTTGGTGCCAATTTTGTAAGTCATTGCAGTGTTTAGCTTCAAGAGTGGACTGCTGCTAGTGCGACACAAAGCAGCTACACAGATCATAGTGTAGATATAACGGGAAAACCTTAAGCATCAGAGTAAAATCAGCAAAGTGGAACTTGCTGGAATATATGTGCTAGTATTTCTGGTACGGCTAGAAAGGCTTCGGATACTAGCTCTCTTCAAGTGAAGGTGCGGTACTGTTAATATCAATGTAACTCTCAAAGGCGACACAGCTCCCCGCATTTCCTTGCTATTCTTATAGGATTCAAGTGGGCAGGCCACTACAAATCCTATTCCTATGTTTACAAGACCTACGAATCAAAGAGGCTCAAAGTGTCCATCACAACCGACCGTATAGACCTCTACCCTGCAAATGTCCCTACTCATCTTCAGTACAAGGAACATACTGTACTACTATCATACTCCCTTCGTTCCAAAATATAAGTCTTGGTAGAGATTTCCACTATGGATCACATATAGATGTATCCAGGCACATTTTAGAGTGTAGATTCACTCATTTTGCTCCATATGTAGTCCATGGTGGAATCTATACAAAGACTTGTATTTAGGAACGGAGAGAGTACATATTAAAGAAGAACGGAAGAGGAACATGGTAAAGAAGAGCAAGCAGATTTTGGGTAATAAAATGTTGGTTGTGCAGTGCCCACACATGATGAACTAGAGCGCATTAAGAATGCAACTCCTAGCTGTCTCTCGACCATTTCAGGCGGTTGGATGAAGATCCTACGTCTCCTAACCCTTCTTCTTCCTCGTCTCTGATTCTTCCCATACAGAACACCGCACGGGCCGCCGGCCGGACCACCGGCCCCCACCGCCTGTGTTCCTCCGCCACCCCCACCCCAACCCCCATCCGCGTCGAGTTTTCTTCGTTCGGCGAGGCCCCACAACCACCCAAGCCCCTTCGATCGCACCGGCGAACTCCGGCGAGCTCTGAAAAATCGACTGACCCAATTTTGAAATTTAGTCTACTGTGATTTAACTAGTGTGGAATATAAAAGGGGAAAACCATAAGCATTGCGAGTATGGAGTTGAGCGTGCCATGGCGGATCTGAAGGTGCAAACCGGACAAAAGAAACTTCGCAACCAAGACAAGAAATCAGAGTAAAGCAGTGGCGATCTATTTTCTTGCTGCGATAAATAAGTTGAGCAGATACGAAAGAGTACCGCCTCTGGTGCGGCGCTGATACGTCTCCAACGTATCTATAATTTTTGATTGCTCCATGCTATATTATCTACTGTTTTGGGCAATATTGGGCTTTATTTTCTACTTTTATATTATTTTTGGGACTAACCTATTAACCGGAGGCCCAGCCCAGATTTGCTGTTTTATGCCTATTTCATTGTTTCGAAGAAAAGGAATATCAAACGGAGTCGAAACGGAATGAAATCAACTGGAGAAATTATTTTGGAAGGAAAGCCACCAGATAGACTTGGACTCTACGTCAGAAGATACGGGAGCTGGCCACAAGGGTGGGGGCGCGCCCACCCCCTAGGGCGCGCCCCCTGCCTCGTGGGGACCCCGAAGCTCCACCGACGTACCTCCTGCACCCATATATACCTACGTAACGTAAAACTTCGAGAACAGAGATTAGATCAGGAGTTCCGCCGCCAGAAGCCTCCGTGGCCACCAAAAACCAATCTAGAGCCGTTCCGTCAACCTGCCGGAGGGGGCAATCCTTCTCCGGTGGCCATCTTCATCATCCCGGTGCTCTCCATGACGAGGAGGGAGTAGTTCTCCCTCGGGGCTGAGGGTATGTACCAGTAGCTATGTGTTTGATCTCTCTCTCTCTCTCTCGTGTTATTGAGGTGATACGATCTTGATGTATCACGAGCTTTGCTATTATAGTTGCATCCTATGATGTTTCTTCCCCCCTCTACTCTCTTGTAATGAATTGAGTTTCCCCTTTGAAGTTATCTTATCGGATTGAGTCTTTAAAGATTTGAGAACACTTGATGTATGTCTTGCCGTGGATATCTGTGGTGACAATGGGATATCAGGTGATTCACTTGATGTATGTTTTGGTGATCAACTTGCGGGTTCCGCCCATGAACCTATGCATAGGGGTTGGCACATGTTTTCGTCGTGATTCTCCGGTAGAAACTTTGGGGCACTCTTTGAGGTCCTTTGTGTTGGTTGAATAGATGAATCTGAGATTGTGTGACGCATATCGTATAATCATACCCACGGATACTTGAGGTGACATTGGAGTATCTAGGTGACATTATGGTTTTGGTTGATTTGTGTCTTAAGGTGTTATTCTAGTACGAACTCTAGGGCTGTTTGTGACACTTATAGGAATAGCCCAACGGGTTGATTGGAAAGAATAACTTTGAGGTGGTTTCGTACCCTACCATAATCTCTTTGTTCATTCTCCGCTATTAGTGACTTTGGAGTGACTCTTTGTTGCATGTTGAGGGATAGGTTTATGATCCAATTATGTTAGTATTGTTGAGAGGACTTACACTAGTGAAAGTATGAACCCTAGGCCTTGTTTCCTAGCATTTCAATACCGTTTACGCTCACTTTTATCACTTGTTACCTTGCTGTTTTTATTATTTCAGATTACAAATACCTTTATCTACTATCCATATACAACTTGTTTCACCATCTCTTCGCCGAACTAGTGCACCTATACAATTTACCATTGTATCGGGTGTGTTGGGGACACAAGAGACTCTTTGTTATTTGGTTGCAGGGTTGCTTGAGAGAGACCATCTTCATTCTATGCCTCCTACGGATTGATAAACCTTAGGTCATCCACTTGAGGGAAATTTGCTACTGTCCTACAAACCTCTGCACTTGGAGGTCCAACAACGTCTACAAGAAGAAGGTTGTGTAGTAGACATCAAGCTCTTTTCTGGCGCCGTTGCCGGGGAGGTGAGTGCTTGAAGGTATATCTTTAGATCTTGCAATCGAGTCTTTTATTTCTTGTTTTTATCACTAGTTTAGTTTATATAAGAAAATTAAAAAAATGGAATTAAGTTTGTCTCATACGCTTCACCTTTTTAATATATTTCGTGAGTATGATGGAAAGGATAATTGTGCTCAAGTGCTAGAAGAAGAAATCTATAAAATGTTTGGCATTAAATATTTGAATGATGAGCATGATTGCAATGTTGTTAGTTTAAATTCCTTGAATATCCATGATGCTAATGATATGCAAAGCCACAAGCTTGGGAAAGCTATGTTTGATGAAGATGGTATTTTTTGTCCCCCAAGTTTTGATGAGCAAATTTATTATGATAAAAGCATTCCTCCTATCTATGATGATTATTGTGATGACACGTATGCTTTAAAGAATAATGATAACAATGAAACTTGTCATCTTTCTCTTAATTTTCAATCACATGATAGTTATTTTGTTGAGTTTGCTCCCACTACAATTAATGAGAAGAATTTTGCTTTTGTGGAGAGTGATAAAATTTCTATGCTTATGCATCATGAAAATAATGCTTTAGGTGCTGGTTATATTGTTGAATTCATTCATGATTCTACTGAAAATTATTATGAGGGAGGAACATATGCTTGTAGGAATTGCAATAATATCAAATTTCCTCTCTATGTGCTTAAAATCTTGAAGTTATCCTTGTTTTGCCTTCCTATGCTAGTTGATTATTGTTCCCATAAGTTGTTTGCTCACAAAATCCCTATGCATAGGAAGTGGGTTAGGCTTAAATATGCTAGTCATATTCTTCATGACGCTCTCTCTATATTTCAGTTCTTATCTTTTATGTGAGCATCATTGTCATTATCATGCCTAGCTAGGGGCGTTAAACGACAGCGCTTGTTGGGAGGCAACCCAATTTTATTTTAGTTCCTTGCTTTTTGCTCCTGTTTAGTAATAAATAATTCATCTATCCTCTGTTTAGATGTTTTTTATTCTTTTAATTAGTGTTTGTGCCAAGTAGAACCTTTGGGAAGACTTGGGGAAAGTCTTGTTGATCATACTGTAAAAAACAGAAACTTTAGCGCTCACGAGAATTGCTGCCATTTTTATTTGGAGAGTGATATTTAGTTAATTCTTTTTTAAGATTATTAATAGATAAATTACTCAGGTCCATCAATTTATTTGAGAATTTTATGAGTTCCAGAAGTATACATTTGATCCAGATTACTACAGACTGTTCTGGTTTTGACAGATTCTACTTTCGATGTGTTGTTTGCTTATTTTGATGAATCTATGGCTAGTAAAATAGTTTATAAACCATAGAGAAGTTGGAATACAGTAGGTTTAACACCAATATAAATAAAGAATGAGTTCATTACAGTACCTTGAAGTGGTGATTTATTTTCTTATACTAACGGAGCTTATGAGTTTTCTACTTTATGTTTTGTGTTGTGAAGTTTTCAAGTTTTGGGTAAGGATTCGATGGACTATGGAACAAGGAGTGGTAAGAGCCTAAGCTTGGGGATGCCCAAGGCACCCCAAGGTAATATTCAAGGACAACCAAGAGCCTAAGCTTGGGGATGCACCGGAAGGCATCCCCTCTTTCGTCTACTTCCATCGGTAACTTTACTTGGAGCTATATTTTTATTCGCCACATGATATGTGTTTTTCTTGGAGCATCAATTTATTTTGTTAGGATTTGCTTTCTGTTATTTATAACAATGTTTTGCATCTTTTATTTCAATAAAAGTGGCATTGATAGTCTTTACTATGCCTATGTTACAAGTATTCATGTTGCTGTTTGAAAACAGAAAGTTTACCGCTGTTGCAATAATTCCCTAGAAAAGTGAGAATGTTATAAAATGTTGAAACCTTTTGCATATTAAGCTCTGATAAATTTACTACATTGTAAACTTCTTTCATAATTTTTGGAGCTAGGGAAGTATGGATGTTGCAGCATTCTTTACAGACTATCCTGTTTAGGCAGATTGCTGTTATGTTTGCATTGTTTGCATATGGTTGCTTCTTTAATGATTCTATTTGAGGATAGGACTATTAAATATGCAAAGGAATTTAGTATGCAATGTTGAATAATAATTTTAGTGATTTGCTACAGTAGAGTATGATAAGGTTTTTGCAATGGTTTATACTAACTTATCTCACGAGTCCTTGTTGAGTTTTGTGTGGATGAAGCTTTTGAGATTTAGGGAGACCGTGATATGAGAGGAATTAAGGAGACACAAAAGCTCAAGATTTGGGATTCCCAAGGCACCCCAGGATAATATTTCAATAAGTCTCAAGCATCTAAGCTTGGGGATGCGGTTGGCATCCCACCTTTCTTCTTCAACAATTATCGGTTAGTTTTGGTTGATCCTAAGTTTTTGCTTCTTCACATGATGTTTGCTATTCTTAGAATGTCATTTTATTTTGCTTTGCTTGCTGTTTGAATAGAATATCAAGGTCTGAAATTATTAAATGTTAGAGAGTCTTCACATAGTTGCATAATTATTTGACTACTCATTGATCTTCACTTATATCTTTCGGAGTAGTTTGTCATTTGCTCTAGTGCTTCACTTATATCTTTTAGAGCATGGTGGTAGTTTTATTTTGAAGAAATAGATGAACTCTCATGCTTCATATATATTATTTTGAGAGTCTTAAATAGCATGTTAATTTTCTTAAAATCCTAATATGCTAGGTATTCAAGAATAATAAAATTCTCTTATGAGTGTGTTGAATACTATGAGAAGTTTGATACTTGATAATTGTTTTGAGATATGGAGATGGTGATATTAGAGTCATTCTAGTTGAGTAGTTGTGAATTTGAGAGATACTTGTGTTGAAGTTTGTGATTGCCGTAGCAGGCACGTATGGTGAACCGTTATGTGATGAAGTCAGAGCATGATTTATTTATTGATTGCCTTCCTTATGAGTGGCGGTCGGGGACGAGCGATGATCTTTTCCTACCAATCTATCCCCCTAGGAGCATGCGTGTAGTACTTTGTTTCATAACTAATAGATTTTTGCAATAAGTATGTGAGTTCTTTATGACTAATGTTGAGTCCATGGATTATACGCACTCTCACCCTTCCACCATTGCTAGCCTCTCTAGTACCGCGCACCTTTCGCAGGTACCATAAACCCACCATTTACCTTACTCAAAACAGCCACCATACCTACCTATTATGGCATTTCCATAGCCATTCCGAGATATATTGCCATGCAACTTTCCACCGTTCTGTTTATTATGACACGCTTCATCATTTTCATATTGCTTAGCATGATCATGTAGTTGACATAGTATTTGTGGCAAAACCACTGTTCATGATTCTTTCATACTTGTCACTCTTGATTCATTGCATATCCCGGTACACCGCCGGAGGCATTCATATAGGGTCATACTTTGTTTTAGTATCGAGTTGTATCATTGAGTTGTAAATAAATAGAAGTGTGATGATCATCATTCAATAGAGCATTGTCCCAAAAAAAAGAAAAAAAAAGAGAAAGGCCATAAAAAAGAAAGGCCAAATAAAAAATAAAGGCCAAATAAAAAAAAGGGGAAGGAAAAAAAGGGGACAATGCTACTATCCTTTTACCACACTTGTGCTTCAAAGTAGCAGCATAATCTTCATGATAGAGAGTCTCCTATGTTGTCACTTTCATATACTAGTGGGAATCTTTCATTATAGAACTTGGCTTGTATATTCCAATGATGGGCTTCCTCAAAATGCCCTAGGTCTTCGTGAGCAAGCAAGTTGGATGCACACCCACTAGTTTCTTTTGTTGAGCTTTCATATACTTATAGCTCTAGTGCATCCGTTGCATGGCAATCCCTACTCACTCACATTGATATCTATTGATGGGCATCTCCATTGCCCGTTGATATGCCTAGTCGATGTGAGACTATCTTCTCCCTTCTTGTCCTCTCCACAACCACCATTCTATTCCACCTATAGTGCTATGTCCATGGCTCACGCTCATGTATTGCGTAAAGATTGAAAAAGTTTGAGAACATCAAATGTATGAAACAATTGCTTGGCTTGTCATCGGGGTTGTGCATGATTTAAATATTTTGTGTGGTGAAGATAGAGCATAACCAGACTATATGATTTTGTAGGGATAACTTTCTTTGGCCATGTTATTTTGAGAAGACATGATTGCTTAGTTAGTATGCTTGAAGTATTATTATTTCTATGTCAATATGAACTTTTGTCTTGAATCTTATGGATCTGAATATTCATATCAAAAGTAAGAAGAATTACATTGAAATTATGCTAACTAGCATTCCACATCAAAAATTATCTTTTTATCATTTACCTACTCGAGGACGAGCAGGAATTAAGCTTGGGGATGCTTGATACGTCTCCAATGTATCTATAATTTTTGATTGCTCCATGCTATATTATCTACTGTTTTGGGCAATATTGGGCTTTATTTTCCACTTTTATATTATTTTTGGGACTAACCTATTAACCGGAGGCCCAACCCAGATTTGCTGTTTTATGCCTATTTCAGTGTTTCGAAGAAAAGGAATATCAAACGGAGTCGAAAGGGAACGAAATCAACTGGAGAAGTTATTTTTGGAAGGAAAGCCACCAGATAGACTTGGACACTACGTCAGAAGATACGGGAGCTGGCCACGAGGGTGGGGGGCATGCCCACCCCCCTAGGGTGCGCTCCCCTACCTCATGGGGCCCCCGAAGCTCCACTGACGTACCTCCTGCACCCATATATACCTACGTAACCTAGAACTTCGAGAACAGAGATTAGATTGGGAGTTCCGCCGCAAGAAGCCTCTGTAGCCACCAAAAACAAATCTAGACCCGTTCCGGCACCCTGTCGGAGGGGGCAATCCTTCTCCGGTGGCCATCTTCATCATCCCGCGCTCTCCATGACGAGGAGGGAGTAGTTCTCCCTCGGGGCTGAGGGTATGTACCAGTAGCTATGTGTTTGATCTCTCTCTCTCTCTCGTGTTCTTGAGGTGATACGATCTTGATGTATCGCGAGCTTTGCTATTATAATTGGATCTTATGATGTTTCTTCCCCCCTCTACTCTCTTGTATTGAATTGAGTTTCCCCTTTGAAGTTATCTTATCGGATTGAGTCTTTAAAGATTTGAGAACACTTGATGTATGTCTTGCCATGGATATCTGTGGTGACAATGGGATATCACGTGATTCACTTGATGTATGTTTTTGGTGATCAACTTGTGGGTTCCGCCCATGAACCTATGCATAGGGGTTGGCACATGTTTTCGCCGTGATTCTCCGGTAGAAACTTTGGGGCACTCATTGAGGTCCTTTGTGTTGGTTGAATAGATGAATCTGAGATTGTGTGACGCATATCGTATAATCATACCCACGGATACTTGAGGTGACATTGGAGTATCTAGGTGACATTAGGGTTTTTGTTGATTTGTGTCTTAAGGTGTTATTCTAGTACGAACTCTAGGGCTGTTTGTGACACTTATAGGAATAGCCCAACGGATTGATTGGAAAGAATACCTTTGAGGTGGTTTCACACCCTACCATAATCTCTTCGTTCGTTCTCTGCTATTAGTGACTTTGGAGTGACTCTTTGTTGCGTGTTGAGGGATAGTTTTATGATCCAATTATGTTAGTATTGTTGAGAGGACTTACACTAGTGAAAGTATGAACCCTAGGCCTTGTTTCCTAGCATTGCAATACCGTTTACGCTCACTTTTATCACTTGTTACCTTGCTGTTTTTATTATTTCAGATTACAAATACCTTTATCTACTATCCATATACCACTTGTTTCACCATCTCTTCGCCGAACTAGTGCACCTATACAATTTACCATTGTATTGGGTGTGTTGGGGACACAAGAGACTCTTTGTTATTTGGTTGCAGGGTTGCTTGAGAGAGACCATCTTCATCCTACGCCTCCTACGGATTGATAAACCTTAGGTCATCCACTTGAGGGAAATTTGCTACTGTCCTACAAACCTCTGCATTTGGAGGCCCAACAACGTCTACAAGAAGACGGTTGTGTAGTAGACATCAGGCGCCTTGTACGCATCTGCTGAGAATTTGACAGTGCTGCAGTAGCGATGGCGGTCGGCGGCGTGGAAGCAGATCTAGGAGGGTAGACGGTGGAGGCGGGGCGCGGTGGACGAGACGGTCGTAGGAGCGGCGCCGGCAAGGTGGACGACGGCGGGGATGAAGCGAGAGGACGAGATGCAAGGATCCCGGTCCGAAGCCATGGATGAGAGAGGTCGACCTCTTGTAATGGACGGCGGCGTCGGGGTATCAGCTCCGGCATGGTGGAGGAGGATGGCGATGGATGGGGTGGCGGACGGAGGAGGGTGGGGTGGAGAGGGTGTTTTGGCGCCCACGGAGTACGAATGGGGAAAAGGGAGGTAGAGAGGAAGGGGGGAACCATGTATTCAGGGCGCGCTTGTCTCAAATGTGAGGAAATTTACAAACTTAGCCCCCATTTCAAATTTCTACTACATCACAGCAACACTAGTCGGTTGGGGATAGGACGGTAATCTCGCATACACCGAATATTTGCCGACGAGAGCTTGTTTTTGGCGCCCACCGTGTATGAATATGAATCGGGGAGGGAGTCGATTTCGGCCGAGGACACACTATGTTTTGGCGCCCACCATGTATGAATCCGGGTGAGAGGCGGTTATGTCACGTTTGATTGAAATTACAAACCTACCCCTACCGAAACCTATAGAAATCCATCATACAGGCTTTGCATGGCAGGGATAGGCAACAGTGATTTCCATCTCGCAAATTTTGGTTCCGGGCGGTTACTGCGACTTTCCCCGCTTCGTTCAAATTTTGCAGAGTGCACGTTTACCGTGCCAACCCAATTCGAATCCCATTTGTATTCTATTTTTTTTCGGGCGGGATCCATTTTCAATTGGAATTACATTCTATATACATCATTTTTTTATATATACTTTCAAAAGCACAACACCATTTATACATAAATATGGTTTACAAATGGCATGATCTCAGATTCATAAGGTTGTATCCATCAATTTGGATTTTCAAATATTTGAAACCACTTTATGTTGAAATCCAATGTATGCATTCCTCGCTAACTGTCTCCAATTAATGTGTGTTTCATGCGGGTTTTTTTACTTCTCAAAAATGTATAATGTGTTTCACACATGCAACATATAGTGTAATCCCGTTTAGACATTAATTGCATATAAACCATGCATTCTTTGTAATTGAAGAATCTATGGATCACCAATATTGATAAACTATATAACATTACACGTGTGCCCAGATTCAAATGAATATGCATGTTTGATACACCAATTTGCGTTATGATATTATCGATGTCGTGATCTCCAGTTTAAATATTTGAATCCCCTTTCATCCAGATATTCGTCTCATATAGCTATCACTCATGCTTATATAGGACTATCTCTCTGGACCTATACGCCTTCATCGTCTCTCAGGTATCTCTCGTGCTACCTATATGTCGACAATGATCTTTTATCTTCATAACACACTGACGGTACTCTCTCCCTCGACCTTCATCACTCTATCTCTCTCTAAGTATATCTCGCTCCCTGCTATGTGTCTCTAACTATGATTCTCCATGTGGAATCTCTTTCTCTCACACAAACACAAAACTTTGTCTCCTGAGGTCTCATTTCTCTCTACTATTCCCATGTGTGCCACTCGCACACCCCTCATACAGAGATGTCTTTCGCTCCTTAGATATGAGAACCTACGACTCTTCCTCATCAATATCTCTTTCTCACACACAAATACAAACTCTGTCTCCCAGGGTCTCATATTTCTCCATTGTTCTCTTGTATGTCGCTCACACACACCCTCTTTCCCTAGAGATATATTGCGTTCCCTCGTATGTCTCTCTAGCTATCACTCTCGTTGTGAAATATCTTTCTCTCTCGCAGACACAAAACTCCGTCTCTCTGGATCTCATTTCTCTCTGATATCTGTTTGTATGTGACTCACACGCACCCTCTCTCTATCTCTCTCACACCCACACACATGACCCAGCCTTCTGATCCACTCGACTCCTATATCTAACGCACACTAGCTAGCATCTTTATCTTTCTATTTATCTGTTTCTCCATCAACCTTCTTTCTCGCCCTCACTCTTGATTCCTATCACGCACACTACATATGTTTCTCTATACATGCAGTCAAGTGCCCTCTCACACACATATATAACTTCACCCTTTGAACCACCCGACGGTCATCTCCAACACCCAAACTAGCGGATGTCCCTCTAGATAGCATCTCCATCTTTGTATCTATCTGTAGTTTCTCCGTCAACATTTCTTTCTCGCACGGAGTCTTGCTTACTATCACCCACACTATATATGTCTCTCCATACATATGTCTCTCCCTCTGCTCGCCATAGATGCATGCTCCAGCCCACGCCACTATCTCTTAAAGACAAAAACACATGCTCAATTGTCGGGACTTCTTCCATGCATTCTCACATGCATGCATATTGTCATACCGATCCGTCTCTCCCATGTCGTTGATCTTATGACTTATGTCTTCTTTCTTTTATCTCGATCATGCGCGCGCGCACACACACATCCCACGTATACATGTATACCTCTCACACATGCACGTTCAAGGTCTCTATGTCTCCATACGTAGTTAATTACCCTCAATCCTAACGCCACATCGAATCGTTCTCCTCTTTTGTGCACATAACTTCCGCCTGGATGGGTA
Organism: Triticum dicoccoides; assembly: GCF_002162155.2. Lineage (NCBI taxonomy): Eukaryota > Viridiplantae > Streptophyta > Magnoliopsida > Poales > Poaceae > Triticum > Triticum dicoccoides. The sequence continues at coordinate 381,135,401 of NC_041388.1, forward strand.
AAACACACACTCACACTTAACAATCTCCTTCTAGCTACCCCCCGCCTGTCACTCTTCCCCTATATCCCCGAAACCAATAAGACCATCCCTTAGTTTAATTCCTGCCTACATGCACCATCGATATATATTAGTCTTCCTTGGTGTCTCTCGAACAAACACGTTCTCTCGAAGTCGACTCCTCTCACGCGCACACACCTTCTCTTCCCTCTCTACGGGCATTTTCTCTCTTGCACCCCATCGTTGGTGGCCTCTTCCATACACATCACCTCTCTATGATGAAAGCCATGCACACTTAAATTACATTCGCCACAGAGGACCCCGTGACATACACACACACACACACACACACACACGCACGCACGCACCCCCCAACACACACACACACACACACTAAGACTCCATCTCTTTCTCTCTCTCTCTATCACACACACATGCAAGCACGCACGCCCCCCACACACTAAGACTCCATCTCTCTCCCTCTCTCACACACACACAAACTAAGACTCCATCTCTCTCTCCTCTCTCTCTCCCTCTCTCTCTCTCACACACACACTAAGACTCCATCTCACACACACATGCTCTAGGCGGAGCATTTGTTCCTACCACCCTTCATCCAACCTTACCCGTATGATAAACAATCACCTTTATTTACTTGCATAACATGGACAAATTCCACTTTACTTTAGTAGTCAGCAAACTTATCATCTGTACCCTTATAAAAAACGAGTTGGTGGTGACGGTGTGCCTGCCATCTTGTAATACAGACCGTATGATCTATATCTGAGGATAGAAAGCAAACTATGATAATTTTACAAAAGATACCGGCACCTCTCTCCACATCATTATCTCTCGCAACCTCATTGCTCAGCAATTAAAAAAGGAATAAGTCTCTGGAACAATCTAGTAGCATGGTGGCCGCTGCCGCCTGCCAGGGCCGTCCATCCCCATGCCTCCGCCCATTCCGACCACCAGTCACCACCATGCTCCACTCCTCCTCGCCTATCTCTCATCTTTCAATTTTTTGATGACATTCTTGAGATACCAGTTTTTCGATAAAATTCTTGAGATATCACTAGTTTTTACACATGGGATTACTCCTGCATGGGTCAATCACAATAGGTGTTCTGTAAAAAAAATGCATATTGATGTTCCGTGCAATGCACGAGAATCTTGCTTGTAATTATATAACGCAAATCACGAGCAGGAAGTGACATTTTTTTGACACAACCACATTAACATGGCCACGTAAATCACTAGCTAAAGTAAATACCATTATACTTTTATCCCGATGCAAAATGTTGAGTACATGTCCGAAGAGTAGAGTTGCACACATGCACTCTGTCTCTCAGAATCTCTCACACACACACACACCAGTTACGTGACACCCACTTAAGCAGACACGTATGTTACAATTTGTGCACCCGCGGGTACACGTGATGCTGCACATTTATTTAAGCCAGAAGGCGAACCCAAACAGTAGCTGCATTCATTCCCCTCCCGCCGCCTCTTCTTTGGTTGCCGTCGCCCGGTAGCCATGGGCCGGCCGAAGGTAACAACGTACGCCATACTCCCGCTGGAGCGGCGCTTTAAGATGGAAATTTTAGTGGTCATGCATGCATCTTTTTGTGCTAGCACTCCTATATAAGGGTTAACCGGTCGCTTCCCGCGGACGTGCGCGGGTGGTGGAAGAGGAAGGAGAAGGGAAGCGGGCTGTGGAGTAACGTTTTTTACCATAATTTCTTAGGAAACTGAGTGCAATAATTGAGTAGTTTTGCAAACTACCAGTACTACACCTGAAACGGTTCAAAACCTATACTCCATTGCCAGCGCGCGCTTCCCGCGTGAAACGGTCAGCGTCCCCCTGGAGCGTCAGTGGTGCATTAATGCCCGGCCAGAGCGGAGGCGACCTCTCACTGGCGCCGGCTTTGAAGTGGCGCGACGGCCGAGAGAGCGCCGCTTCCCGGTGCACGCGACTGCTCCGCGTCGAGACTGGCCATAGGCCCTGTTTGGATCCATGGGTTAGAGTTAGTTTGAGCTAGTTGGGGCTCAAATAGCCCTAAACTATCCAAGCATGAGGGTTTAAATTGGAGCAAGTTGCACCGAACCCACCAAAAAAAACTATCCCACCCAAGAGGTCCTAACTGGAGATAGTTCTCATTGGGACCACTAAAAAATCACTTTTCTCTCTCCATGAAGTGCATTTATTGTCAATCTAACCCTGTCACCCAAACACCTCTTTGGCTACAGTTAGTTCAGGGTTAGTCATGAGATAGTCTAACCTCTAGCTAAGTTAGAGTATCAAACAGGAGCAGTATAGGACATGCAAGTTGCTCAAAGCATACAGGCAAATTTGTACGTGAAAGGATTTTTTTTCTTTCTGAAAACGGAACGTGAAAGGAATTTTTTTAGAATTCTCTTGGCATGTCGCTAACATGTGATAGTTAACCGACCTCAATAGACGGCAGAAACGCCAGCCCGCCACACTTTGATAGAGACGAGGAGGGAGAAGCGATACAGGCTGCTGGATTACTAGAGATAGGTGTCGCACAGAAGCCAAGAAATATGGTGATAGCGTGAGTTAGCCATGCACTAGTATGATACTACACTAGGCTGCCGTGTTTCATACTCTTCCAGTCCACTGTGGAGATGATTGGTTAATTTTATATCGCTGAATAATATTAAATATTATGAGTGTAGACGCTCCACCACGAGGTTCCTTGATCCTTCTCGGTCGTCCGGAATCTATGTTCTTCCACTCTATTTTTTTTACGTGAGCTTTGTTCATCCTTTTGCCAACACGCGAGACATCTAGCATCAAGGTGCACGTGTTATGCAAGGATCGTTCCATCTATATGAAGAACACGTGGGACTGGAACTACGAGACGAACATGTACCCAGGAGTGGACGTACGAACCTGAGTAGTGTAGCGCAATAAGTGAAGTAGAAAGGAACAAATGGTATGAACATGCGTGGCATATAGGGTGTGTTTGGTTGCGTTCTCGTCTCAGCATAGTTGTTCCATCTTCATGCATGCTCAACTCAACACCCCTCTTCATGCATGCTCTCTTCATGCATGCTTCTAGTGTATTTGTGCTAAACTAGTGTGGACTCATGCACCCTCCATACACTCTACCAAACACCCAAAAGTAGGTCGAGAAGGGAACTCTTGAGCGACATTTGTCTCTTACTATGTACTACCACTAAATGTTGTACGTGCACGGTGGTGTTATGGAGTACGTGCCTAAGTACCCTACTACTACTATATTAGTTGGAGGCACATATTAACTTTTATATTTGTTTATGTGTATGCCCCGAGACCTTCCAACTAGACGTGTCTTTGTCTCCAGGTCGCACTTTGTATCGTTCATACCACTAAGTACTACTACGTGTGGCCTCTGACCCAGAAGTGGAAGAAGTGGAGACGCTCTACCACGCTGTTTTTTTACCCTGGGCTCTACCACGCTGTTCATGTCCCACTCCTTTCGCTGACGTGTGGGACATCCAGCACGTGCCGTGTTTGGCACCCTTCGTCGTAAGAGTTGAAACGCTAGCATTCATCAGAAATAAAAAATAATTATAAATCGGCAGTGATACTATTTTTTTGCGAACCAATCAGCAGTGATACTATACCACGCGGTTTCCTTGCTCCTCGATATCGGAAAGAATACTTCCGTTCGCCAACATGTGGGACGTCGACCATCCCGATCCACTTGCCATGCACGCAGAACTCCAAGGGAGTCACCCAGGTCGTCGCGCCCCAGTAACAATGACTAATGAGCCGTCAAATCACAGGCCCACTTACCACTTTGAAGTTGCTTGGACGAAGGAACCATCATGACTTCGTTGAATTCTGCTTCTTGAAGAAAACTACTGTACCAGTAGTACTGCTAGCTACAGTAGTTACTCCAACAGAGGCCTCCTTTCGTTCATAGGATAGGAATATGAAAATCATAGGAAGTGAGATGACATGCATCTCAATTCCTATAGAGAAAGATATGCCATTTGATGCTTAGGATAGGAATTTTTCCATTTAGTCTAGGCTAATGTACTGGTAATTTGCTCTAAAAACTACAGTAGTAACTAGTAGTACTGGTACATGCTCGTACTCAAACACACACACACACACACACACACACACACTAACTACTAGTACTACTACTTCTCACATGCTGGCCAGACGCCGTCGTTCTCCTTCCCGGCTTTGTCGGCGACACCCCACCGTGCTTGGATCTCCATCGACCTCTCCGCAGCAGCGCGTGCGTCCTTTTCTTTCTTGCGGCAGCGTGCCTCTCTTTTCTTGAGTGCTTTCTGACTTTTCCACTCCCTCTGTGCGGCTTTGGCCGCCTCTTGCTCTACCGCCCATTCGGCCTTGGCATCTTCAAATTCCTCCCACATAGTTGTGAGGTCGCGAGCGGCGATGAACTCGGCACGGCGGGATGCCATCGCTTCCCTACCATTTTGTGTGCGGTCGTGGGCAGCGAGGAACTCGGCGCGGCAGGATGCCATCGCTGCCTTACCGGTTAGTGTGTGGCGCGGTGGCATGAACGACGCTTGGTGAGAGCTCTGGGTGGAGTGGCCGGACAACCGTATAGTGCATTGGTTTGTCAAGAGCTCAAGGACAGAAGACGAAGCAAATTTGGATTCCCCTTCAATCCTGGTCATTTATTACCGAGTAAAATGCATTGGCGGTCATCGAACTTGTCTTGATAGCTCACTTTGATCATTGTATACGAGATATGGTGATTATACGGTCACTGGCTCAGCGTATAGCTCAGTATTTGTCTGGTTGACCAGTCAAACAGTCCGCATGCGCCTCATCAGCTCGTGTTCTTTATCTATCTACGCGGGCCTACCTGTCAATGGAGAAAGAAATACTGTAAAAACCAAAATGATGCTAGAGTCCGGACCGCTTCCGGAGCCCGCTCTCACCGCCCTGGCCCCTCAAGACGCCAGCTGGCCGCCGCATGCATGCATAGCAAGTAGTACACCTTATGTGGAGGAGAGAGAGGCATTGACAAAGTCAAGGAGTGGGCTCTGCAAGAGCCGTCTCTACACGTGCTCCTAGGTATAAAAAAATAATTCTAAAAAGGCATAAAAAACAATTGTGTCTTAAAAAAAGAAAGGTAAAAACATTTGAGAGGAAATAGATAGAGAGAAAGTGAGAAAAAGTTGTAACCTCGGCATTGCATGAGGAAGGAGGGCGTGGTGCACATGCCAAGTTCAGTGGGCTGCCGTGTTTCACACTCCTCCGTCATAACAGTGGAGACAATAGCTTTCATCAAAAATAAACAATGAATACTCGTTGCTCGTCCTCTATATCGGAAAGAATACTTTCATTCGCCGACATGTGGGACGTCGACCATCCTGGTCCACCTGCCATGCACAAAATTATCCTGGTCTACCCCGGTCGTATCGTAGGCCCAACCTTTCCCACTGTAAGTTGTTCGGACGAAGGAACCATCATGACTTCGTTGAATTCTGCTTCTTGAAGAAAACTTACTGTACCCGCAATACTGCTACCACACGCGAAGACTGGACGGCACTATACCACGTCATATCACTGAAACCCACTAGGGCAAACTAGCCCACCTAGGTCATCTATTTTGGAACGGAGGGAGTACGTCTCTGCACTGCTATGATTTTGTTTTGCACGTCATATCACTGAAACCCACTAGGCCAAACTAGCCCGCCTAGGTCATCGATCGCTAAGCCTACAATTTTAGGAGCTAGGGCTATTGGTCGATCGACGAGGGATAAGTATAAGCGTACCACGAGCTCATCAGCCCCAACGTTTCTCTTCGGTGAGTGTTTTGCAAGTACTATAGCTCGCACAGTAGCTAGCCTACTAACACCAATAATCATCAAACAAGCCCTGCTGATATGATAAAGAGTTCAAACTTACATCTAATCATGCCATATATTACATCAAAAGCTAGTGAGGATACATCTATTTCCATAACTCGGAGAGGGTTCGCATGATTCATCGCATGATTCACTTTCAAACAAAAGTAGCAAGATCCGCCCACACAAGACAGTGCACTAGCCCTAAGATGGTTTGATAACACGCATCGTTCTGGTAATTAAACACAGGGCAATGCAAACTACCCTGAAGGATTATCCCGACCAACTATTTCTTGTCATCGATCTCTCGGGCAATAACCACAGCAGGGACATCGGCATGGGAATCGATTTCTGGGGCGATGTCCGCAGGACTGACTGCGACATCGGAATCGATCTCTGGGGTGATGTCCACAGGATGGACAGCGGCATCGGAATCGATCTCCGGGGCGATGCCAACAGGACGGGACACGACATCGGAATCATCAAGGACGTCCACCGGCACCTGCAGAACCCTAACATATTAGCAAGCACATTGCAAATAATCAAAAACCACAACTATGGTAATAAGCCATTATTTTTTACCTTGTGCAGCTCACCGGGGGATCTCATCCCTCCGGGGGCCATCTCCTCATCATCGATGGGAGCCATCACCTTGCCAGGGGATTACTGCTTCTCAACGGCGACTATCTCCTCAAACTCGGTCTTGAGCCTCACATAGGTGGCAATCAGAGTTCCTGGGGTAGGCATGGTGGGGCCCTTGCCATTCTTCCAACTTCCTTTGAGGAGTTCGTCTGCCAACATCCTCAAATCTTTGGCCAATGCTGGTTTCTTGGAGTCCTTCGTCTCCATGGGTTGGCCCGCCAACATGGTCAACTCGTTCGTCGGTGCTCGCTTCCTGGAGATTGCTGTCTCTAGTGGGTTGTCCGCCGACAACTCTTTGCCTAGTGCTCCAGGATCCATCAATGAACTGACAAACAAAAAGCAATCAAAAGGAAACCACAACCGCAATGAAAACGAGAAAAGAATAGGATGTGAGAATCGGTCAGTGCTTCGCAAAAAGAAGATTCTTGGAATGAAAATATAGCAACATAACTGATTCGCCCACCTTTCCTTCGTCGGTACAGAAGAAAAATGGTAGAAGTGAGTAGCCTGGAGTGAGGTTTTCTTCAAGAAAGGGAAGAAAGGGCTTGAACGAGCGATCCAATGAAATGATGGTTGCTTTGTCCAGTCCAACTTGGAGGCCACCTTACCACTACTGGTAAAGGTGTGGGTTTTGTGATATGATGGGTCATGACGGCCACATCGGGGTTACAGGTGAGTCTCGACTGTAGCACCTCGCTGTGATTTGGTGGATGGCACGCGGGCCCGGATGCTTTGAAATGTCCCGCATGTAGATAGAGCGGCTAGTTATATAGGAGTGCTCAATATTGTGCACCGCGACCAAGGCGGAGAGGAAAACGAGAGAACTACGTAATTAATGCATGAGTTTAATTAGGGTAGTTTTGTAAAGTACGAGATACATTCCTCCAATCGCAAAATGCCTTGGTTCATGAGATTTGAGATTTGAGCCCTAGAAATCGGAAGGGAGGGAGTACTGCATACGGTGTAGTCTAGTCACTTGTTGAAATCTCTAGAAAGGCAAATACTCCTTTCCAGTTTACAGGGCTATACTACTCCCTCCGTCTAGGTGTGTAAGTCATCTTAGGCTAGCCATAGTGGGAGTAACTTAGCTAGTAACATAGCACACTCCAAGAATTTTTTGCTTATGTGGCAAGTAATTAATGAGAGGTGGTAACATAATATGTTACTGTAACATAGCGCTTTTCAAGATAAGATGAGTCTACAAGCTAATAAATGAAGCCATCTAAAATACTACTATTATGTCAGTTTGCATTATGAAGGTAGTAATTTAGGCTAGTGTCATATGCATGACACTAGTCTAAGTTACTCCCCACTATGACCAGCCTTACGAAAACCAAATAGTCCCAAAACACTTAGGCGCGGTGCATTAACTTCTACCTTGTTTCTTGTTTCTTGACATATCAACCAATAAGAGATGAGAGGTGTGCATGCTTTTAATGACTTGCAATGACTAGTTCATTGCATGCAATGCTATTAATTAGCAAATAAACATTGGTGACCCCAGGAGGAAACGGTGCTAAGCGCGTGGACCTATGCAGAATGAGTATCAACCAATGGATAATGGAGTTTAATTGTTAAACAATAGCAATTTTGTCTCATGCAAGAGCCTGGCTAGTACTCCAAGGAACCGCACCACGCGAGCGTTTGCAACTGCCACGTTCGGGTTGCGCTTGGCTCTTCGCCTCTTCGAGAAGACGAACAATAATGATTACTCCTACTTCTACAGTATCAAATCCACTGCTGCATGTCCGTCCACCTCGTGCGGGAGGGATAGCGAAAGCTTCAACTTACTGCTCCTGCCTTTGCGTCCATGACAGGTGGGCCCAACAGGTGGTTGGCCCTCCTGTCATGCAGCCAAAGGCAGGCGCAGTTAAGGCACCGGAGCTCAGTCCGTGAGGGAGAGGGCATTGTAGTAATGAAATTTCTCGGTCTTGTACGAGTTGACGAAGATAGGGGTTGCTTGCTTTCTAGGGTTGCTCACTACGTATATATAGGCCAGAGCCTCCGCGCTTGCTTGCTAGGGTTGCTCTATTCACACACTCTCATCCTCTCCAGATTTAAACAAGATAGGGGTAGTAACACTGTCTTTCTCCCTTCAAAAAACACTGGCTTTCTATCCTCACCGCTGGTTACAGATCCGGACGTATCCCCCTCCGCCGGTGAAGGGGAGGAGGGGCAGTGTTTAGGCCGTCATCGACAGCGAGGGAGGAGACCCACTGCCGGCCGCACCGTTATCTCTGGCCGAGCGCCGGCGCGGGAGGTCCTCCAATCCCTTCGTCGTTTCCTGTGGGAGGATCCGGCTTCCCGCCGCCCACCTATCCACATCCCGACGACCTTCAGGTATATCTTCGTTCAAAACCGCCTTCGCTCTACTTCCCCAGCTCGCTACGTCACTGCATGTGCATCATTTTCTACCTCTCAGCCCCTCTCGATCGGATGGTCCAACGTCACATATTTTTTTCTTCTATTGTAAGAGGTAAAGCTACTTCATGGAGTTGAATCTTGTACTCCCTCCGTCCGAAAATATTTGTCATTGAAATGGATGTATCTAGATGTATTTTAGTTCTAGACACATCCATTTTGATGACAAGTAATTCCGGACGGAGGGAGTACTTTGTTCAAACAAGAAATAAAGTGGGGGTGGGGGGATTTAGTATGTACATCGGACTTGGTACAAACAGGAAGGAAAGGGGGTGAAAGTAGTACAGACTGGTCATCCAACCAGTCTCTTGGTCGAAAAGGGAAATATAGGGGTAATGCTGTACACAGTGGTATGACTAGGACTAGATTTGCTACCCACACATAGGAGTAGGTGGCTAGAGTGAACAAAAATGGGACCAACCTAGATATGTTTCTTGGATGTTTGTTTCTCGGGGCAACAAACTATGAATCACCACTTTATGCCCCTGTTTACGTACATGGTGTTGGACTGCTGGTGCACCCACTGTTATAAGCCATGACAAGTTTAGCCAAATGTTTTTGCCTGTAATAGTTTGAGACTCTGATTGTTTCCTCTGTGCCTTTTTGTGCAAACAGGGATATCCAATTCACCTGGTTGCTGTTGTGACCTTTTGGTGCACTGCACAAAACTCTTCTTAAAAGAAGTGACTTTTGTGCTGTTTAACTGGAATGTCAGAATGGAACGGTTGGTTCGTTTTGGTGGAACTACACAAAGGGAGATCTGTGTTCCAATCCTCATCATCCATATTGGCGCCATAACCTTCCTTTAGGTAAGAATGATATTTAATGCATGTGTTCATCTCTATTTTCCAACTGCCATGAGAAAATAATGCTGTTTTTTACTAGTACACTTGTACTCCCTCACTGAAAAAGCAATTCTGAATTAGAAGCCCAATCATGTACTTGGTTTCACCAACTAGTGAGGAGAAAGAGAAACAGAGCATGAAGAGGAAGAAGAGGAATAAACAGTGCCAAGGCGATCTTGCTGAAGCCAGAGGCCTCAGTCGAGGCCATTCAAGGGCTCCGGCAATGACTACCTTACATGTGAGATGATCCTCCAAGGAGCCCTTCCACTTTTGCTGTCTCACTTAATTAATTAGGAGTACTTAAGTACCACTAATTTATTACTGCCTAATTTTCCTGTTGGAGTTAAAAAAATCTTTAGTAGGACCCTATGCTGAATCATGTACATGTGTATGTTTGTCTATGGAGGTGAATCATGTGGTGGAGCAGGGAGGGAATATTATTAGTGTCATGACATAATAGTGCTATTGTTTTGCATGTCAATTTATTGCCATTGGTTCAATGAGGCAATGTTTTGCGTATTGTCGATCATGAATTTGATGCTACTGGTTGAGTAATATGCTAATGTCTTCCTATCCTTTATCACTAAGCTAATGAAGGTTTCACCTTGTTCCTACTTGTGCAAATAGGGATCATGTTGTGCCAATCATACATTAAATGGAACTACACAAGACAATACAATGAACTGTATCCCAGCCAGTGCTTTAACTCTGCTGGAAGTTCTTGATAATCTTTCGATATAATCTCAGCACTGGTAACCAAGAGTGATTTCAACCATACATTTGAAGTGCACAAAAATATATACTATTGTGTGATTCCAGTGAGTGCTTTATCATCTCTTATGGGACTACATCAATAAGCTTTTTTTTCTCAGGTTGGTACGGGCCTAAGGCCTTCATCCATATTAGTTTGCTGTCATCTCTATTTGTATCGTGCTACTGTCATGAGAAACTCCTTTATCTTTGCACGTTAAAGTTTTGCAACCTATGATAAATGGCAATGCTTTTAGTGTTGAGTTGAGCTAATTGGCACTGATTAAATAAACTAATACCTCTCTTTAAGCAAGACTACTATGTTGCTAACTTTACCCATTAAGATAATGAGGGTGCTTCTATTTGTTAGTGTATGTTTCATAAACTAGTCCCACTTTTACGGTAATCTCACTCTCTCAATATATGTGCCAATAGGGATGCTTGATTTTGGTGGAACTGCACAAAAACATTGGGTGCTTCATTGCCTCGACAACTTCCGTCCTTTCCTGTCAGTTGCTAAACTCCGCATGCTTTCTTCCTTTGCTGTCAGTCGCTTGGCTTATCTCGGCTTCCAGTCAAAGGAAATAGTAATTGATATGCTACCTCACACAGGTTGGTACTGGTCTTTATCCTGATTATTGTGCCTGTCATATGTATTGGTAATTTGGTATTGTGCGACTGTTTGCCTATTTCATAAAGGAGTAATTTGGAGCCTGAACTCACAGGCAAATCATTACATTGGGTGATTTCAGTAGAACTACACAAAATGATCAGATGGACTGGTACTTATGCTGCTGCTATGTATTCCAAAGTTCACTCAGACAAGCATCAATGTTGACAAGAAGTGCCTATATTCATTCGAGTATCAACCGGCATCAACCAATTGTCAAACTCCAAGTGTTAGGAGAGTGAACGCCAAAAATATTGCTTGGTGCATAGCCCAGAAAAACGCAGTCCAGTCTTTGGTCCCAACTTGTGCCTTTTGGTTATCGACACATATGGTAGCGAACTATATGGCATGGAGTCTAAAGATTCCAGACAAGTTGGTTGACGCGTATATGCATCTGGCACTTAGTCAGTCTGCACGCCAAGAATGCTCCATTTCAGTTGAACTGCACAAAAAATTTGGGTGGTTCATTTTCTCAACCGCCTCCTTTCTCGTCTTCAATGTAGAATTTTGGCGAGATACAGGACCAAGATGACCCAGTAAACGAGTTGGATGAAAGTAGTGGCCAAGTTGCTCAAACCTCCCTGGGCACGAGGCCACTATTTGAGGATAAACCTACAAGCAAAGTTCAGATTGTCCGTGCTGCCTCTTATGTACTCGAAAGTTTACTCATACAAGAACTAATTTTAGTAAGAAGTACCTCCGATTGAACACCATTTACCAGTCTGTACCCTAGGTAATTAAAGTTCGTCCATGGATCATATTGGCTGTGATCTCAATCATTTGGATGCATAAGCATACTAAACATGCGTATATTTGAATCTTTTTGTAAATTATGTATGAATATTGTCATGTGATCTATCAATCATTTGGATGCATAGATATGCTGAGCTTGTATATATATGAATCTTTTGAGTTGTTGATTGTGAATGTTGGCTATGGATATGAACTTGTCCTGTGAACCTGAGTTTGATATGAATGTTTACCTTTTCTGTTATATTTGTGTGTGAACTTGTTAGTATGCCTACTGTGGGGTATAAAACACATGTCTCTTATAAAAGTAATGCCGTGTCCAATTTATGTTTTCCCTTCTAACCACCGCGGCTGTGCTGTCGCGCACCCGAACCAGTGAAGTTTCCCACTCCTCTCCATCTGCGACTCCACTGCAGCTTAATAAATAGTAACGTCTTCGGTTTTAGCCTGGTTTTCCGTAGATTTACCAGGGAATTCTCTTCTTCTTAATTAATCGACGAGGCAATTCTTTTGCCTCCGTTTCTAAAAAAAATTTAGTAACGTCTAACTGAGCTAGTTAGTTAGATGCGTACACTTGGTGTAGTAGGATATTTATTTAGTTTGATGCATACACTTGTTATTTTTAGGTAGCCCTTTTGTAATGATGGATGATGTTTGGTTTGGAAGAGAGAGCTGCGTCTTCACTCTTCTGGCCTGCTTACTGCTTCTGTTGCACCCCTAGCCCTGGTTGCCGCTGCTGCTGTTTTCAATGTACAATCAGTAGTATATTACATTTGTTGGTTGAATAAATGTGTTGTTAGAACGACAAACACAATGTTTTGGAAGTCGTTGCACGGTTCGATCCTTTAGTGCCCCGTACCATACGTAGCGCATACAATTTATCATACGGAACACATTTTTTGAAACTCGGAACACATTTTCCACTTGTTGATAACATGCAGCCCACTAATGAAGGCCCATAGAGAAGCCCATAATTAACTGGAAGGGAGGCTCTCACATGAATCCGGCCCAGGTACATGCTCATGGTCCCCTAAACATAAATAAGTAAATAAATAAATAAATAAAGCTAAATGCTCATGCACCAGATCTTTGGGAAAATAGGTAGCCCAGTATTTATTTTTGAAGAATACCCAAGCTAGGCCTATTTGTTTTCTCCAAATTACTGGGCTGCAAATCTTTCAAGATGAGGAGGGATGCATTCCGGCCTGGCTTAAGAGTATGGTCAATGTCTGTTAAAAGTAATATCAAAAGGGGTTGAAAATTGCAAAAAATTTATAGCAAATGGGATATAAGTTTCTTTTTTTGTTTTTGTTCTTCACCGATATCTTATATGTATTTCATTGGATTTAACATGACGTAGTACTAATTTATTTTTAAATTTGTTTTAGTATGGCTATTAATTTTTGGATTAAGAATATTTCGTTCCTCAGCAAAAATTCACGAATTTTCAAAATTTCCCACATATTTAGTTAATTTTTTGACCCTAGTACTGACCAGAAAATGGCCAGCAATTCTAAAAATGGAAAACGGGCTGCGATAAATTCCATATGAATTAGAAAATGAGTAAAAATTATAAAAATAATAGCAAGTGGGCTGTACATGCCACATATTTCGAGGCTGACTTGTTTACGCAAGGCTTTTTCAGTGAACACATGATTCTAACAGCAGTTAGTGTTGGATGTCCATCCAACGGCCGACGTGCTTCTTCAATCTCTGATCTTCCTGCTCCAGCCGCCTAAACTAGCACCGGCGGGACTGCCTGCTCCCTCCTCTTGTGGCCCGCTGTGATGCCGCGCAGGCTTCCCTGGCCCACCCTACTCCCTCCGCTGGCCTGGCCCACGCAATCAACTGCCTCGTTATTACGCGAAAAAAATGATTCCTCCCACTGACATCTGGGGTGCACCGGTTGGGAGGCTGACCTGTGGACCTACTAAGTTGACGCGTACGTAGGGCTTGTCAACTTAGTCAACAAACGATTCTAGCAGCAGTAACCATTGGATTTGAATCGAACGGGCCTGCTGCTTCTTCAATCGCTGCTCTTCTTGCACCAGCCACCCAAACCAGCGCCGGGGAGACCGCCTGCTCCTGCCTCCAGTGGCCGGCTGTGCTGCCAATGAGGCCTCATCGCCCCCTACTACTCCCACCGCTAGCCAGGCCCTGCGGCGACGGCAGCCTCACACCACGCTGAACCAGTGAACCCTCGTACTCCTCTCCGCGTGGGCATCCACTGCTGCGTCTTCCCCGGCTCCGCGTCGTTCCCCTTCTAGGCCTCGCCGTCGCCCACCGCCTTGGTGCTCTCGGCGCGGCGTGGTCAACGTGGTCAACAACATTCCATCGAAAGAGTACTGTACGTGGAGAGGCTGACAGCTAGGTCCACAGCCACAACCCAGTTTTTTTTGTGATTTGCCAAGTAAGTCGCTTTGTCAGGCCTGTTGGGCTGCAAATCTTTCAAGACGAGGAGAGCTTTCATTCGGCTGGCCGAGAAAATGGCCCATCAGTAATGAGAAATGGGTTGTACATTTTTAAAACACATCAAACCGGCAATTAGTTTCAAATATCTTTTCTTCATTTCGAGATTTGAAATTACATTAATTTTTATGCGTGGAGAATTTGTTGGATTTTATATTGATATACATTTATTTTTAAAATCAGTTTGAATGTGAGTCGAAATTTCGGGATTAAAAACAGTTCGGACAGCACCAAAATATGCAAAATTTCGTATAATTTTTTAACCGTGGCCACAATATGGGCTGTAATGCTAACAAAAAGAATATGGGCTCCAAAAAAAACCTTAATAATTAGCAAATGGGCTGTAAATTATTAGAAATAATGGCAGATGGGCTGTATGCTGTTTTCCACAGATTTGAGGCTTTCCTAAAAAAGGTTGACGCACAAGCAGTGACTATTGGATGGCCATCCAACGGCCGTCGTGCTTCTTCAATCTCTGCTCTTCTTGCTCCAACCGCTCAAACAGGCGCCAGCGGGACTGCCTGCTCCCTCCTCCCCGCGGCCGGCTCTGCTACCGCGCAGGCCTCACCGTCCCACCTTACTCCCATCGCTGGCCTAGCCATCCCTCTACTCACCCACACCTGCTGTTATTATCCGACGACGGCAGACGAACTAGTAAACCCTCGTATAGTTGTACTCCCCTCCGCGTGGGAAACAACTGCTGAGTCTTCCCTGCCTCCGTGTCGTTCCCTTCCTAGGCCTCGCCGTCGTCCACTGTCCTGGTGCTCTCGGCGCGGCCTGGTCAATGTGGTCAACGACCGACATGCATCTGAAGTGGACTTTACATGGAGAGGCCGACAGCTGGGTCCACGGCCGCACGCAAGGAAATGTCTCCTTATTACGCGCAAAATAATGATTCCTCCACCTGACATCAGGGACCCACCGAAAGGACCTCTGTATTTTGCGAAAAAACGTTACCATCGCTGACAGCTCGGACCCACTAGCTATATCTTCGCACGCAAGGAAGTGCCTCCTTATTACACTCAAAAAATGAATACCCCCTGCTAGCTGGGACCCACCTTGGTGGGAGGCTGACTTGTGGGCCTACTAAGTTGACGGGGACGGAGGGCTTTGTCAACTTAGTCAATATGCACGATTCTAGCTCCACTGACTGTACGATGTCCATCCAACGGTCGTAGTGCTTCTTCAACCTCTGGTCTTCTTGCTCCAGCCGCCCAAACCAGCGCCGGTCGTGCCTCGTGCTCCTGCCTCCCATGGCCGACTGCGATGCGGCGGAGGCCTCACCGCCCCCTACTACTCCCACCGCTGGCCAGGCCATCCCTCTACTCACCCACACCCCCTGTTATTCTGCGGCGATGGCAACCTCACACCGCAGCAAACCAGTGAACTCTCGTACTCCTCTACGCGTGGGCATCCACTGCCGCGTCTTCCCCGGCTCCGCATCGTCCCCTTCCTAGGCCTCGTCGTCATCCACCGCTCTGGTGCTCTCTGCGCGGCGTGGTCAACGTGGTCAAGGAACGGCTTCCATCGGACGTGGACTGTATGTGGAGAGGCTGACAACTGGGTCCATGGCCGCAGCAAGGCAGTGCCTCCTTATTACGTGCAAAATAATTATTCCTCCACCTGACAGCGGGACCCATCGGACGGGCCACCGTATTTCGTGAAAAAAACATTTCCCCCTGACTGCTGGGACCCACCAGCTACATCTTTGCACGCAAGGAAGTGCATCTGGGCAAAAAAACAAAACGATTCGCCCCCTGACTATTGGGACCGACCAGCTACATCTTCGTAGGCAAGGAAGTGCTTGACAGTCGGGACCCACCTGGTCGAAGCGTACGTAGCGTTGTCATTCTGGTCGCGAACGTGTACGTACATACTGGTCGATGTAGAGGCACGCACATGTCGTAGTAGAGGCGCACACGTAGCATGTACACGTATGTACAGTGGCCAAGGTGCAAGAAAGAAAATATGGCCACGTATGTGTACATACGAGCGGGGTCTCGAACGCCTACTCGCGCATACGTACGACAAGGGCTCGTGTACATGGCTGGGTCAGAATGGAGAAACAACGTCGTCGTCGTGTTCATGGGGAGGCAACGGAATGCGTCGTGTTCATGGGGAGGCAAAGGAATGCGTCGTGTTCATGGGGAGGCAACGAAATGCGTCGTGTTCTTCGGGAGGGCTTGGACGGAACAAGCGATGGAAACGAGGCCTGGCGTACCGCAGAATGGAGGAAACGGCCTTGTGTTCGACCAGCCACATTCGAAACGGGATCCTATTCATCGGGAGGGGTCTGGCGTACCGCAAAACGGAGGAAATGGACCTCCTACCGTCGAAACGGGGGTCCTATTGATCGGGAGGGGTGTGGCGTACCGCAAAACAGAGGAAATAGACTTGTGTTGGAGCGCTACGGTCGAAACGGGGGTCCTGTTCATCGTGAGGGGTGTGGCGTACCGCAAAACGGGACTCCATGGGATACTGTTCATCTCCACCGTTGACCTCCTCCAGCCTCCACGGGCTCCTATTCATCCAGCCTCCACCGTGCGCTACTCCACCGGCTATTGTTCGACCACCCCTCCACCGTCTATTGTTCATCCAACCCTCCACACCACGGGGTCCTGTTCAACCACCCCTCCACGGGCACCCCTCCACCGTCTACTGTTCATCCAGCCCTCCACACCACGGGGTCCTGTTCATCCACCCCTCCACGGGCACCCCTCCCCCGTCTACTGTTCATCCAGCCCTCCACCACACCACGGGGTCCTGTTCATCCAGAGGCAACTCCACCGCTCACTATTCATCCAAACCCCACGCAACGCTCACTGTTCATCCCATGGACCGGCTTCAGTTAGCAGCACTAGCAAAGAAATCGCTCAATCGGTTTCAGTTAACAGCCATCGATCGATCGCTCGGGTTCAGTAACGCGTAGCCTGCAGTGCAATCGCTTGGGTTCAGTTAGAGCCCAACACCTCGCCCGGGTTCAGTTAGAGCCAACGCCTCGCACACACGCGCATACGTGTACAAGAGAAACGCGCATCGCTCGGCCCCAGACCTCCCACCGTAACCGGGAACTCCCCGAAATTTTCCTCCCCCTCGCTTCTACCACGGTTTTTTCTGTCATGGACGGCCCAAAGAATGTCATGCAGCTGCGTCTCCCGCCCGCCCAGGACGAAAAGCCCATTTTCTGTCATGATTTTTTGTCATAGAAGTAGGAGCCCACCACATCTATGATGATACCGGGTTATGTCACAATTATCGTCATAGAAGCGTCATATTATGACAGAAAAAAATTTCGTTCGGCCCAAAATGTCACGGATGTGTCATTTTTATAGTGATATGTGTTGTGCCATGCATCACTTTATTTATTAGGTTGTAGACTCATTTTTTCTTGATATGTGTGATGTTACAATAACTAACTGTGTTACCACATGCCTCTCTTTCTTCATTAATTACATGCCACATCATCTATTTTTCCTAGATAAGTGTGATGTTACCACCTATGTTACTCCCACTGTGGGTAGTATTACCTTACCCGTTATCTTACTCCCTTCTTTAGGGTTTATAGGGCTTAAATCTGAAATCTCATCAATCAAGGTAGATGATGAGTGGAGGAATGTATCTTGTAGTTTACAAAATTAGTCAAACTATAATCTGCATTAATTATAGTGTATGCATGGATGACCACTAAATGAGTAGGAATGGTTACACGCATTGGTTGGTTTCTTTTAATCCTTGCATGCATCAATAAAGGGAAAATGAGTAGGAATGTGAACATCTGGTGGAAAGAAGTGAAAATGAGACTTATAATATGGAAAAAACAAGAAAATGAGATGAGCCTAATAAACTAGAAAGGAGGGAGTATATGCTTAGTATAGGTTGAGTAGTGACCCATCAGTGACCCCTCACCTTGTCCCTGTTGCCCCCGCTTCGTCACTGATGACTCGATCAACGTGATCGATGTGCAGAGACAGACACATCACTGCACACCCTCCTTAGTTGTATGACTCTGCAGAGATACTATCGAGTGCCGAGGGTGATACCTCGTATGACACAACCGAAGATATCTCTGTAGTGTAGCTAAGCGGTCATGGATTACGGAGGGTGATCCCTCCTTCAGCACTCCCGGTAACGACTCCGCCGTGCAACACCTCATGTGTGAAACCTTCGAGGGTGATTCTCCCAAGGCCACCTTGATGGTTACATCGAGTGGGAATTGAAGGAAATATGCCCTAGAGGCAATACTAAAGTTGTTATTTTATATTTCCTTATTCATGATAGAGGTTTATTATTCATGATAGAATTGTATTGATTGGAAACCTAAATACATGTGTGAATACATAAACAAACACCATGTCCTTAGTGAGCCTCTACTTTACTAGCTCGTTGATCAAAGATGGTTAAGGTTTCCTAACCATGGACACGAGTTGTCATTTGATAACGGGATCACATCATTAGTAGAATGCTGTGATTGACAAGACCCATCCGTTAGCTTAACATTATGATCGTTCAGTTTTATTGCTATTGCTTTCTTCATGTCAAATACATATTCCTTCGACTATGGGATTATGCAACTCCCGGATACCGGAGGAATGCCTTGTGTTCTATCAAACATCACAATGTGACTGGGTGATTATAAAGATGCTCTACAAGTATCTCCGAAGGTGTCTGTTGAGTTGGAATAGATCTAGATTAGGATTTATCACTCAGAGTATCGGAGAGGTATCTCTGGGCCCTCTCTGTAATACACATCATAAGCTTGCAAGCAAATGACTAAGGAGTTAGTCACGAGGTGATGTATTACCGAATGAGTAAATAGACTTCCCGGTAATGAGATTCAACTAGGTATCAAGATACCGATGATCGAATCTCGGGCAAGTAACATACCGATGGACAAATGGAATCACGTATGTTGTTGTCGGTGTCAAAACCGGTGGATCTCGGGTAGGGGGTTCCGAACTGTGCGTCTAAGGCGGATGGTAACAGGAGGCAGGGGACACAATATTTTACCCAGGTTCGGGCCCTCTTGATGGAGGTAAAACCCCACGTCCTGCTTGATTAATATTGATGATATGGGTAGTACAAGAGTAGATCTACCACGAGATCGGAGAGGCTAAACCCTAGAAGCTAGCCTATGGTATGATTGTATGTTGTCCTATGGACTAAAACCTTCCGGTTTATATAGACACCGGAGAGTTTAGGGTTACACAAGGTCGGTTACAAAGGAAGAGATATACATATCCGTATTGCCTAGCTTTCCTTCCACGCCAAGTAGAGTCCCATCCAGACACAAGACGAAGTCTTCAATCCTGTATCTTCATAGTCTAATAGTCCAGCCAATGGAGATAGTCCGGCTGTCCGGAGACCCCCTAATCCAAGACTCCCACAGTAGCCCCTGAACTAGGCTTTCAATGACGATGAGTCCGGCGCGCAGTATTGTCTTCGGCATTGCAAGGCGGGTTCCTCCTCCGAATATACCATGGAAGAATTTGAATATAAGGATAGTGTCCGACCCTGCAAAATAAGTTCCACATACCACCGTAGAGAGAATAATATTTCCACAAATCAAATTTGCTGACTTGTTTTGGCAACACAACATTACGTCACGGCCCGGTGATTATTTGAACCGTTTCCTTTAACTAGCCCCGCACATAACGCGAGGCAGTTTTTGACACGTCTTGTCAAAGCAGGGATCGTGTCCCCCTAATTACGGGATTCTCATCAATACGGTCGTGGGTAACCCAACCGTGTCTAAGACTCCTAGATTATAGGCAAGTCCCAAATGGCTACGGAGAGGATGCTTGATATCCACCCTCTTTATAAAGGGACGAGGCTTTTACTTTTTTCCCTCCCGTGCTCAATCGAATCCTTCCCCCGCCTCAAGTTCTAACACCCAAAGCCCAGGTCAGGTGCTTCGGACCTTCAATCATGTCCGGATCTAGCCTTCAAGGCCGGTGGATGCCCTCATCCGTTACGGAAGAGGATATCAAGAAGTTGAGGGAGGCCAGATACCTGACCGCCGAGGTTTCACATCGGCTGCCTGCCCGAGGGCAGGTCGTCCCTACTCCTGAACCCAACGAGAACGTTGTGTTCATCTCCCACTTCCTCCGAGGTCTAGGCCTCACCCTGGATCCGTTTGTTAGGGGTTTGATGTTCTATTATGGGCTAGATTTCCACGATCTAGCCCCGGACTCCTTTCTCCACATCTCGACATTCATTGTCATGTGTGAGGCCTTCCTCCGCATTACCCCTCACTTCGGCCTATGGCTCAAAACCTTTGACGTGAAGCCGAAGATGGTCGAGGGGCAGTATGCAGTGTGCGGAGGTGCATTAATAAGCAAGATAGCAGGAGTTCCGTGGCCCAAAGGTTCCTTTCCAGAGGTATCCGGATCATGGCAACAGGAGTGGTTTTACATCACAGCTCCCAGAAGCGCCAAGTGGGTGGCTGCCCCTACTTTCCGCTCGCGCCCTCCACCACAACTGATGTCATGGATTAGCAAAGGACTGAGCTGGGGTCCAGCCAAGTACGTGCCTATACTGCAGAGCCACATTCGCGATCTCTTCGAAGGAGATTTCAGTCTGGTTACGGTGGCGGAAGTCATGTTGGTTCGTCGAGTCCAGCCTTGCAAACGCCGGCCCCTCCGCATGTGGGAGTTCAAGCCAGATGGGCCGTGTACTATTTAGAATTTCCTCGGCCTGACGCACGAGGAGATGTACAAATCATTCTTCGGACCCCAAATAGACTGTCAGGATACTACCGAGGACGTGGGCCTGAGCAGCAACCGTATCACCGACCAAGTAAGTAATCCTTTAGCTGAACACACCGTATTTTATTTACCATGACGTCATTCTGAGAAATCGCTCTTTGACTAGGACGGGCTAACAAAGGAAAAGATGATTCGGTGTTCGGCCCCCCTTCCTGAGGGTTTGGAGAATCCGATGCTGGAAAAGATGCTCGGGCTAGCACCATGCCCGGAGCCCTCAAAGGAAGATAAAGGGGGGAATAATGAGGTCGAAAGAGGGCCCCCATCGCTACCAATTCCAACCGAGGGAATGAGCACCTCCGTGAAGGAGGATAACCAAGGAGAAGAATCCGACCTTCTCTCGCCTCGGGGAAGGAAGAGGACTGCCTCTGAAGATCCGGAAACCGAGGCTTCCAAACGGGAGAAGAAGTCTCCACTAGAGGATCCTGCCTTGGAGGGTGCTTTTGCCGCACAAAGTCCGCGCGAGGATCAGCCCTCCAACAAGCTGTAAGTAATCAGAAAGTACTTTAATAGTGGAGATATACTACCTTACCTCTGAGGAAAATAACCGAAGCGTTTATCTTGCAGTTCGGATCTTAGCCCTTCTCAGCAGAGCTCGTCTTCAGGGGATCTTCTTCCGGAGATGATGGAGAGCGAAACGCCTCCCCTGGACTCCCCCACTCAAGAAGCGGGCGACCTTGAAGTGTCGTCGTGGAGGGCCTCTCCGGATCCGGTGAGGCCATAAGACAATCCTATAGTCACCCGAAGTCCCCAGCGTTTGGCTCTTGAAGAGAGCAAACAAAAGAGTCCGACACCATCTGGTATGTGGTCGGACGTACTGAGGGAGCTGTTGGAGCGAGCGGCCATCTCAGAAGAACATTGTACGTTGATGGGTACAGTGATGGAAAGAATTTCGTCCGCCGAAAGCGGATTGCATGGAGCCTTTATGAGTCTACTGACGAGCTTTGAGGTACGTGAAACGATATACTTTTTGATAGTACCACACATTTTAGGTGTGCCCTGTGTAGATAGTAGCCCCTGAGACTGTGGTCGTCGTCGAGAACGGCGGCGAACAGAGGATCGTAGTCCCAGGTAATAATCACACCACTTTATGTGCAGGTGATGGGAGCTCCGGTGGCTGGCCGGACTAATGAGTTTGCAAAACTAAAGCGGCAACTGGATGCGGCAGATGCCGACATCGAGCTTGTTAAACAAGTGGCTTGACGAGGCACGGGGTAAGTAATGTTTTTCCGGTCAACATCACATAGTAAGAGCAGCATGATGCCAGTATCTTTAATATGTTGTGAGTGCAGACGGAGCTGCCACCGTGGAGACCCTTCGGGCGGAACTTGCCCGAGCCAAGGAACAAGCAAGAGTTGGTAATGCGGCTGCTTTGAAGGCGGCTGAAGAGTTAAGAGCCGAGAAGGCCGCGCATTGCGAAAGCAAGGAGAAGATGGCCAAGATGGCTGTAGAATTAAAAGGCACTGCCGTCCGTTGCCAGTTCCTTGAAAAGGAGAACCGAGTGAAGGCAGCAGACCTTGAAAAGGCCACGATGGTGACCAAAGACACTCGCTCTGCTATGAGGGCGAAGGAGGAGCTGCGCGAAGCCGGGGATATTGCGGCTGGGAAGCCATTTCTGCTGTAAAGGAAGTTCAGAGATCCGCGGTACGCCCCTCTGGATCGGCTGTGGAGTTCGGCAGACGCATATATGGACTTGGCGGCAAGCGCTGTCGATGCGGTCGAATACTTCCGAGATCAGACAGATCGTGAAGTGGCCAAGCTGTTCTGGTCGCAATTTAACGTTCCAGAGCGTCCGCTTCCCTTGACTGATCAGCTAGCTGAATGGGCCGAACTTAATAGGTTGTCCGGACTTGCCATGAGGTCCGTCGTAGATCATTTGTGGCCGGAGAAGCCAAAGCCGAACAACTATTTAAGCTTAGTGCAGCAGTTCCTTGGTGCGGTGCCGCGCATCAATGCGATGAAGAGGTCGGCGTGCATAGAAGGCTCGCGTATGGCCTTTACCCGTGTCAAGGCATACTGGGCGGAGATGGATGCTACCACTATTGCGGCGCAAGGTTCGGCCATAGGCCGAGTAGCTGCCGAGCACTATTTTGAAGAGGTTCTTGAGGGTGCTCATTTGATAGAGTCCCAGTGCTCGAAGAATATTATGTTTGAGTGACGTGTATTCCCATTGTAAGCACAATGTTTTTATGAAATGTAGTAAGGCCGCATTTATACTTTTGCCGGAAAGTAATATGATGCCTCCTGTGCGGCCATTTATGTATATATGTTTATAACCTGAAAGATTGCAGTTGTCGGCTTCAACCCCCACGCATATAATGCCGAGGTGTTCGTAGAAAACACGTGTTCACACTTAACCCAACGTCTTGGTCCTATTAAGGAGGTGATAGCGCAGCGAACGTGGCAACCGGACTATGATGGTTTAACACTTTCATTTAGCCATAGGAGTTTGACAGTGGGGCTACTATATAGCCCCTGGTGGCTCCGCACTCTCCCAAACTCGGGGTGCGTATATGCCTGGCCGGGAAACGGCCCTTCGTTAAAGCAGAGGAATTCTAACATTCCGATAGGTCATCCAGTGGTTGACCAGTCTCGGGCTATATCATGACAGTCAGTTTTCGGCTTTCTCTACCGAGGTGCTCGTCCGGACGAACCAGGGCACAATCGCAGTAGTTCCCCTGGTGCTGCCTTAGCCGATAGAACGGAATGTAAGGCACCAAAACACAGGAGCCGGGCAAACCCAACATTTTACCAAAGACATGATTCGGAGCTGATGCATATAAGGCCAAACTCGCGACGCCGAACACTCCCTAAGGTATTCGGTCTTTATGGTATAAACCGGGCCTAAATAGTGCCCTTTGTAAAAGCCCCTTGTGTCCAGGTACGGGCGTTTATTCTGGCGTGGCCACATGCCAAGACGTCAGCATCCTTCTCAATTGTGTTGAGAATTCGAGGGATGTGTATCAACAAGAGACAGTAAAAAAGGTTTACGCAGGGTCTTAATCTAAAAAGAATCCTTGGAGCGGGTCCCTGCTGCACGTTTGTGCCTGTGTCTCTGTTGTGCCGTATCCTGAACGGGTGTAGCACGATGGTCATCTGTAAAAGAGAGGAACTTAGGTGAAAAGTTGTCATGCAGAAAGGTAGTTTTAAAAGAAACCATGTATAATTAAAGATGAGTAAAAATTGCCACTTGTCTGCGCGCGTTGAGCCACTTGTATTTGTAATAGGGGTGTGTGTTGGGGATCATAGCAGAAATTTAAAATTTTCTACGCATCACCAAGATCAATCTATGGAGTAATCTAGCAACGAGGGGAAGGGGAGTGCATCTACATACCCTTGTAGATCTCTAAGCGGAAGCGTTACTAGAACGCGGATGAGGTAGTCGTACTTGTAGCGATTCAGATCGCGGCCGATTCCGATCTACGCGCCGAACAATAGCGCCTCCGCGTTCAACACACGTGCAGCCCGGCGACGTCTCCTATGCCTTGATCCAGCAAGGAGAGAGGGAGAGGTTGGGGAAGACTCCGTCTAGCAGCAGCACGATGGTGTGGTGATGGTGGATGAGCGCGGTACTCCAGCAGGGATTCGCCGAGCACTACGAGAGACGAGGAGGGAGAGAGGTAGGGCTGCGCCAAGAGGGAGATCAAATCATGTGTTGGGCAGCCCCCAATACCTCAAGTATATATAGGGGAAGGGGAGGGGCTGCGCCCCCTTCTAGGGTTCCCTCCCTAGGGGGGGCGGCAGCCCTAGATGCCATCTAGGGTGCGACCAAGGGGGGGGAGAGAGGGGGGCGCCCTAGGGTGGGCCTTAAGGCCCATCTGGACCTAGGGTTTGCCCCTTCCCACTCTCCACGCACCTTGGGCCTTGGTGGGGGGGCGCACCAACCCATTTGGGGCTGGTCCCCTCCCACACTTGGCCCACGCAGCCTTCTGGGGCTGGCGACCCCACCTGGTGGACCCCCGGGACCCTCCCGGTGGTCCCGGTACGTTACCGATAGCACCCGAAACTTTTCCGGTGACCAAAACGGGACTTCCCATACATAAATCTTTACCTCCGGACCATTCCGGAGCTCCTCGTGACATCTGGGATCTCATCCGGGACTCCGAACAACATTCGGTAACCGCATACATACTTTCCCTATAACCCTAGCGTCATCGAACCTTAAGTGTGTAGACCCTACGGGCTCGGGAGTCATGCAGACATGGCCGAGGCAACTCTCCGATCAATAACCAACAGCGGGATCTGGATACCCATGTTGGCTCCCACATGCTCCATGATGATCTCATCGGATGAACCACGATGTCAAGGATTCAATCAATCCCGTATACAATTCCCTTTGTCTATCGGTACGATACTTGCCCGAGATTCGATCGTCGGTATCCCGATACCTTGTTCAATCTCGTTACCGGCAAGTCTCTTTACTCGTTCTGTAACACATCATCCCATGATCAACTCCTTGGTCACATTGCGCACATTATGATGATGTCCTACCGAGTGGGCCCAGAGATACCTCTCCATTACACGGAGTGACAAATCCTATTCTCGATTCGTGCCAACCCAACAGACACTTTCGGAGATACCCGCAGTGCACCTTTATAGCCACCCAGTTACGTTGTGACGTTTGGTACACCCAAAGCATTCCTATGGTATCCGGGAGTTGCACAATCTCATGGATTAAGGAAATGATACTTGACATTAGAAAAGCTTTAGCATATGAACTACACGATCCTGTGCTAGGCTTAGGATTGGGTCTTGTCCATCACATCATTCTACTAATGATGTGATCCCATTATCAATGACATCCAATGTCCATGGTCAGGAAACCATGACCATCTATTGATCAACGAGCTAGTCAACAAGAGGCTTACTAGGGACATGTTGTGGTCTATGTATTCACACATGTATTACGGTTTCCGGTTAATACAATTATAGCATGAACAATAGACAATTATCATGAACAAGGAAATACAATAATAACCATTTTATTATTGCCTCTATGGCATATTTCCAACAGTCCCCCACTTGCACTAGAGTCAATAATCTAGTTCACATCACTATGTGATTGAAATGAATCCAACACCCATGAGGTTTGTTCATATCTTGCTTGTGATAGAGGTTTATTAGTCAATGAGTCTGAACCTTTCAAATCCATGTGTGCTTTACAAATCTCTATGTCATCTTGTAGATGCAGCTACCACGCGCTACTTGGAGCTATTCCAAACAACTGTTCTACTATACGAATCCGGTTTACTACTCAGAGTCATCCAGATTAGTGTCAAAGTTTGCATCGACGTAACCCTTTACGACAAACTCTTTTACCACCTCCATAATCGAGAAAATTCCTTAGTCCACTAGTTACTAAGGATAAGTTCGACCGCTGTTGTGTGATCCATTCCTGGATCACTCTTGTACCCCTTGACTGACTCATGGCAAGGCACACTTCAGGTGCCATACACAGCATAGCATACTGTAGAGCCTACGTCTAAAGCATAGGGATGACCTTCGTCCTTTCTCTCTCTTCTGCCGTGGTTAGGTCTTGAGTCTTAACTCAATATTCACACCTTGTAACACAGCTAAGAACTCCTTCTTTGCTGATCTATTTTGAACTCCTTCAAAAACTTGTCACGGTATGTATTCATTCAAAAGTACTATTAAGCGTTTTTGATATATCCTTATAGATCTTGATGCTCAATGTTCAAGTAGCTTAATCCAGGTTTTCCATTAAAAAACACTTTTCAAATAACCCTGCATGCTTTCCAGAAATTCTACATCATTTCTGATCAACAATATGTTAACAACATATACGCATCAAAAATTCTATAGTGCTCCCACTCACTTCTTTGGAAATACAAGTTTCTCGTAAACTTTGTATAAACCCAAAATCTTTGATCATCTCATCAAAGCATACGTTCCAACTCCGTGATGCTTACTCCAGTCCTTAGAAGGATTGCTGGAGCTTTGCATACTTGTCAGCATCTTTCAGGATTGACAAAACCTTCTGGTTGTATCACATACAACCTTTCCTCAAGAAAAATGTCGAGGAAACAATGTTTTTTACATCCTATCTGCAAGATTTCATAAATTATGCAGTAACTACTAACATAATTCCAATAGACTCTTAGCATCGCTACGAGTGAGAAAGTCTCATCGTAGTCAACTCCTTGAACTTGTCGGGAAACATCTTAACGACAAGTCGAGCTTTCTTAATGGTGACACTTACCATCATTATCTGTCTTCCTTTTAAAATCCATCTGCACCCAACAGCCTTACGACCATCAATTGGTTCTTTCAAAGTCTATACTTTCTTTTATACATGGATCCTCTCTCGGATTTTATGGCCTCGAGCCATTCTTCGGAATCTGGGCCCACCATCACTTCTCCATAGCTCGTAGGTTCATTGTTGTCTAGCAACATGACTTCCAAGACAGGATTACGTACCACTCTGAAGTAGTATGCATCCTTGTCGACCTATGAGGTTTGGTAGTGACTTGATCCGAAGTTTCATGATCACTATCATAAGCTTCCACTTCAATTGGTGTAGGTGCCACAGGAACAACTTCCTGTGCCCTGCTACACACTAGTTGAAGTGACGGTTCAATAACCTCATCAAGTCTCCACCATCCTCCCACTCAATTATTTCGAGAGAAACTTTTCCTCGAGAAAGGACCCGTTTCTAGAAACAATCACTTTTGCTTCTGGATCTGAAATAGGAGGTATACCCAACTATTTTGGGTATTCTATGAAGATGCATTTATCCGCTTTGGGTTCGAGCTTATCAGCCTGAAACTTTTTCACGTAAGCATCGCAACCCCAAACTTTTAAGAAACGACAACTTAGGTTTCTCTAAACCATAGTTCATACGGTGTCGTCTCAATGGAATTGTGTGGTGCCCTATTTAAAGTGAGTGCGGTTGTCTCTAATGCCTAACCCATAAACGATAGTGGTAATTCGATAAGAGACATCATGGTATGCACCATATCCAATAGGGTGCAGTTGTGATGTTCGGACACACCATCACACTATGGTGGTCCAGGCGGTATTAGTTGTGAAACAATTTCCACAATGTCTTAATTGTGTGCCAAACTCTTAACTCAGATATTCATCTCTATGATCATATCATAGACATTTTATCATCTTGTCACGATGATCTTCAACTTCACTCTGAAATTACTTAAACCTTTCAATAATTCAGACTTGTGTATCATCAAGTAAATATACTCAGCATCTACTCAAATCATCTGTGAAGTAAGAACATAACGATATCCCTTGCGTGCCTCAGCACTCATTGGACTGCACACATCAAAATGTATTACTTCCAACAAGTTGCTTTCTTGTTCCATCTTACTGAAAATGAGGCCTTTCAGTCATCTTGCCCATGTGGTATGATTTGCATGTCTCAAGTGATTCAAAATCAAGTGAGTCCAAACGATCCATCTGCATGGAGTTTCTTCATGCATATCTACCAATAGACATGGTTCGCATGTCTCAATCTTTTCAAAACGAGTGAGTCCAAAGATCCATCAACATGGAGCTTCTACATGCATTTTATACCAACATGACTCAAATGGCAGTGCCACAATTACGTGGTACTATCATTACTATCTTATATCTTTTGGCATGAACATGTGTATCACTACGATCGAGATTCAATAAACCATTCATTTTAGGTGCAAGACCATTGAAGGTATTATTCAAATAAACAGAGTAACCATTATTCTCCTTAAATGAATAACCGTGTGGCGATAAACATAATCCAATCATGTCTATGCTAAATGCAAACACCAAATAACAATTATTTTGGTTTAACACCAATCCCGATGGTAGAGGGAGCGTGCGATGTTTGATCACATCAACCTTGGAAACACTTCCAACACATATCGTCATCTCACCTTTAGCTAGTCTCAACAGCCTTTTATTTCGAGTTACTAATGCTTAGCAACCGAACCGGTATTTATTACCCTGGTGCTACTAGGAGTACTAGTAAAGTACACAATAATATAATGTATATTCAAAATACTTCTGTCGACCTTGGCAGCCTTCTCATCTACCAAGTATCTAGGGTAGTTCTGCTTCAGTGACTGTTCCCCTCATTATAGAAGCCTTAGTCTCGGGTTTGGTTCAACCTTGGGTTTCTTCACTAGAGCAGCAACTGATTTTCCGTCTCATGAAGTATCCCTTCTTCCCTTGCCCTTCTTGAAACTAGTGGTTTAACCATCAACAATTGATGCTCCTACTTGATTTCTACTTTCAAGGTGTCAAACAACGCGAGTTGCTCAAGGATCATCATGTCTATCCCTGATATGTTATAGTTCATCATGAAGCTCCAATAGCTTGGTGGCAGTGACTATGGAGAACCATCACTATCTCATCTGGAAGATTAACTCCCACTTGATTCAAGCGATTGCAGTACTCAAACAATCTGAGCACATGCTCAACGATTGAGTTTTTCTCCCTTAGTTTGCAGGCTTAAGAAACTTGTCAGAGGTCTCATACCTCTTGACGTGGGCACTAGTCTGAAATTCCAATTTCAGTCTTTGGAACATCTCATATGTTCTACGATGTTTCAAAAACGTCTTTGGTGCCACAATTCTAAACTGTTAGCATTACTCACTAAACTGTCATGTAGTCATCAAAACATGTATGTCAGATGTTTCCCAACATCTATAGACGACGCTCGAGGTTCAACGCACTGAGCGGTGCATTAAGGACATAGCCCTTCTGTGCAGCAATGAGGACAATCCTAAGTTTACGGACCCAGTCCGCATAATTGCTACTGTCAATTCTCAACTAAATTTTCTCTAGGAACATATCTAAAACAGTAGAACCAAAGCGTGAGCTACGACATAATTTGCAAAGACCTTTTGACTATGTTCATGATAATTAAGTTCATCTAATCAAATTATTCAATGAACTCCCACTTAGATAGACATCCCTCTAGTCATCTAAGTGATACATGATCCAAGTCAACTAGGCTGTGTCCGATCATCACGTGAGACGGACTAGTCATCATCGGTGAACATCTTAATGTTGATCGTATCTTCTATACGACTCATGTTCGATCTTTCGGTCTTCCGTTTTCCGAGGCCATGTCTGTACATGCTAGGCTCGTCAAGTCAATCTAAGTGTATTGCGTGTGTAAATCTGGCTTACACGTGTTGTATTCGAACATTAGAATCTATCACACCCGATCATCACGTGGTGCTTCGAAACAACGAACCTTCGCAACGGTGCACAGTTAGGGGGGACACTTTCTTGAAATTATTGCGAGGGATCATCTTATTTATGCTACGGTCGTTCTAAGAAAATAAGATGTAAACATGACAAACATCACATGCAAATCATAAAGTGACATGATATGGCCAATATCATCTTGCGCCTTTTGATCTGCATCTTTGAGGCGCGGCATGATCACCTTCGTCACCGGCATGACACCATGATCTCCATCATCATGATCTCAATCACTGTGTCTTCATGAAGTTGCCTCGTCAACTATTACTTCTACTACTATGGCTAACGGTT
The DNA here is from genome assembly GCF_002162155.2 of Triticum dicoccoides. Classification (NCBI taxonomy): domain Eukaryota; kingdom Viridiplantae; phylum Streptophyta; class Magnoliopsida; order Poales; family Poaceae; genus Triticum; species Triticum dicoccoides. The sequence continues at coordinate 381,166,069 of NC_041388.1, forward strand.
AGCAATAAAGTAAAGTAATTACATGATGTTTATGTTGACACACAGGTCATAAATAAATTAAGACAACTCCTATGGCTCCCGCCGGTTGTCATACTCATCGACATGCAAGTCGTGATTCCTGTTACAAGAACATGATCAATCTCATACATCACATATATCATTCATCACATCCTTTTGGCCATATCACATCACATAGCATACCCTGCAAAACCAAGTTAGACGTCCTCTAATTGTTGTTGCATGTTTTACGTGGCTGCTATGGGTTTCTTGCAAGAACGTTTCTTACCTACGCAAAACCACAACGGTGATATGCCAATTGCTATTTACCCTTCATAAGGACCCTTTTCATCGAATTCGATCCTACTAAAGTGGGAGAGACAGACACCCGCCAGCCACCTTATGCATCAAGTGCATGTTAGTCGGTGGAACCTGTCTCACGTAAGTGTACGTGTAAGGTTGGTCCGGGCCGCTTCATCCCACAATGCCGCCGAATCAAGATAAGACTAGTAACGACAAGCAAATTGAACAAATCATCGCCCACAACTACTTTGTGTTCTACTCGTGCATAGAATCTACGCATAGACCTAGCTCATGATGCCATTGTTGGGGATTGTAGCACAAATTTAAAATTTTCTACGCATCACCAAGATCAATCTATGGAGTAATCTAGCAACGAGGGGAAGGGGAGTGCATCTACATACCCTTGTAGATCGCTAAGCGGAAGCGTTACTAGAACGCGAATGAGGTAGTCGTGCTCGTAGCGATTCAGATCGCGGTCGATTCTGATCTAAGCGTCGAGCAACGGCGCCTCCGCATTCAACACACGTGCAGCCCGATGACGTCTCCCATGCCTTGATCCAGAAAGGAGAGAGGGAGATATTGGGGAAGACTCCGTCCAGCAGCAGCACGACGGCGTGGCAATGGTGGAGAGAGGTAGGGCTGCGGCAAGAGGGAGATCAAATCATGTGTTGGGCAGCCCCCAATACCTCAAGTATATATAGGGGAAGGGGAGGGGCTGCGCCCCCTTCTAGGGTTCCCTCCCTAGGGGGGCGGTAGCCCTAGATGCCATCTAGGGTGCGGCCAAGGGGGAAGAGAGGGGGGCGCCCTAGGGTGGGCCTTAAGGCCCATCTGGACCTAGGGTTTGCCCCCTTCCCACTCTCCACGCGCCTTGGGCCTTGGTGGGGGGGGGGCGCACCAACCCACTTGGGGCTGGTCCCCTCCCACACTTGGCCCACGCAGCCTTCTGGGACTGGTGGCCCCACCTGGTGGACCGCCGGGACCCTCCCGGTGGTCCTGGTACGTTACCGATAGCACCCGAAACTTTTTCGGTGACCAAAACGGGACTTCCCATATATAAATATTTACCTCCGGACCATTCCAGAGCTCCTCGTGACGTCCGGGATCTCATCCGGGACTCCTAACAACATTCAGTAACCGCGTACATACTTTCCCTATAACCCTAGCATCATCGAACCTTAAGTGTGTAGACCCTACAGGCTCGGGAGTCATGCAGACATGGCCGAGACAAATCTCCGGTCAATAACCAACAACGGGATCTGGATACCCATGTTGGCTCCCACATGCTCCACGATGATCTCATCGGATGAACCACGATGTCAAGGATTCAATCAATCCCGTGTACAATTCCCTTTGTCTATCGGTACGATACTTGCCCGAGATTCGATCATCGGTATCCCGATACCTTGTTCAATCTCGTTACCGGCAAGTCTCTTTACTCGTTCCGTAACACATCACCCCGTGATCAACTCCTTGGTCACATTGTGCACATTATGATGATGTCGTACCGAGTGGGCCCAGAGATACCTCTATGTTACACGGAGTGACAAATCCTATTCTCGATTCGTGCCAACCCAACAGACACTTTCGGAGATACCCGCAGTGCACCTTTATAGCCACCCAGTTACGTTGTGACGTTTGGTACACCCAAAGCATTCCTATGGTATCCGGGAGTTGCACAATCTCATGGATTAAGGAAATGATACTTGACATTAGAAAAGCTTTAGCATACGAACTACACGATCCTGTGCTAGGCTTAGGATTGGGTCTTGTCCATCACATCATTCTACTAATGATGTGATCCCGTTATCAATGACATCCACTGTCCATGGTCAGGAAACCATGACCATCTATTGATCAACGAGCTAGTCAACTAGACGCTTACTAGGGACATGTTGTGGTCTATGTATTCACACATGTATTACGATTTCCGGTTAATACAATTATAGCATGAAAATAGACAATTATCATGAACAAGGAAATACAATAATAACCATTTTATTATTGCCTCTAGGGCATATTTCCAATAGTGTGGCCATCAATCCGGTATGAATTACATATAGCTGCACCGGACTCGTCTAACCGTGTCTGTGGTCTTGACGACCTATCAAATGCTTTAGTTGGTGAGGCCGTTTTTAGTGTGCGGCTGCCAAGGCAATCGCACTCTCTTCGGCGTGCAAATATCGCTCAATATTTCCATTCACTGTAATGATGCCACGTGACCGGGCATCTTGAGTGTGAGGGAAGCGTAATGCGGTATTGCATTAAAGCGAGTGAAAGCTTCACGTCCAAGTAGTGCTTGATAGCCACTTTGGAACGGAGCAATGTGGAAGGTTTAATGTTCACTACGGAAGTTATCGGGGAAGCCGAATATAACCTCTAGTAGCAGGGAGCCCGTGCAGTGAGCCCCTGGTCCTGGCGTTACTCCTTTAAAGGTAGTGTTTCTATGGAAAATTTTCATTGGATCTATCCCCATTTCGCGGATTGTATCCTGGTATATCAGGTTTAAACCGCTGCCACCGTCCATTAGGACTCATGTAAAGTGGTATCCATCAATTATTGGGTCTAATACTAGGGCAGCCCATCCTGCACGCCGGATACTTACTGCGTAATCATGATGGTCGAAAGTGATCGGTTGAGACGACCAGTGGCAGGACTTCACGGTGATAGGCCCTTGGGCATATTTTTCTGGGAGTGCCTCTTTGTTTCTTCCCTTGATCACGTGTAACACGTTGACTGTTTTGACTTCTGGTGGAAACTTCTTTTGTTCCCCAATGTCTTGCTTGGGAGGCTCATCCTCGTCTTCGCTTGGTGTATCCTCCGCCTTGTGTACGGCGTTGAGCTTGCCGGACTGCTTGAAGTCCCAACATTCTCTGTGGGTATGATTAGCGGGTTTACCAGGGGTGCTATGGATCTGACATACTTGGTGCAGAATTTTGTTTAGGCTAGACAGTTCATCTCTGGCGCCTTTAGAGGGCGGCTTTTGCTGACTTGGCCGAGAGCTTTTGAATCCGGCGTTTACTGCCGTGCTCTTCGTGCTGTTTTCTTTATTCCGGCGTTTGTTATTGTTGTTGCGACGTGGTTTCCCGTTTCCATCTCTAACTTCGGATGTACTGGGATCGCTGATGCTGCATCTGGCTAGCCAGCTATCCTCGCCCGCACAAAAGCGGGCCATGAGGCTTGTTAATGCTGCCATTGTTCTCGGCTTTTCTTGGCCGAGGTGTTTGGCAAGCCATTCGTCACGGACGCTATGCTTAAAAGCTGCCAAGGCTTCGGTGTTTGGACGGTCGACTATTTGGTTCTTTTTAGTAAGAAACCTGTTCCAAAGCTTTCGGGCTGACTCTCCGGGCTGTTGAGTTATATGACTCAAATCGTCCGCGTCCGGAGGTCGGACATCAGTCCCCAAAAAATTTGCCCGAAAAGCATCTTCGAGCTCTTCCCAGCTTACAATTGAACTTTCGGGGAGGGTCTTAAGCCAGTGCCGAGCTGGCCCTTTGAGTTTGAGGGGTAAATACTTAATGGCGTGGAGGTCATCTCCTCGAGCCATATGGATATGGAGGATATAATCCTTAATCCAGACACCAGGGTCTGTTGTTCCATCATATGCCTCTATATTTACGGGTTTGAATCCCTCTGGAAATTCATGATCCAGCACCTCATCGATGAAACATAGGGGGTGTGCGGCACCCCTGTCCAGGTGTACCGTGTTCTTCGGATATTTGTTGTGTTGCGTTGTATGCTAGAGCGCGCTTACATGGTCCATAAATTGAATCTGGTTGTGCTGTCCTTTTGATGCGAGTCCTCGCGTAGATCACGTATTGGCTTATGTGCGGTGTTGTTTGCCGCTCTATGTTGGCCATGAGGTCGCCTATCCGGCCAGATGGCTGTTTTCATTTTTGGTTGTGGGGGATCTAAGGCCTCCTCATCGAATTCAGGTAGAAACTTCCGCTTCGGGTAGCTCTTGGTACGGCGCTTACCACCGTACTTCGCTTCTGTGTTGAGTACTTTCTTCCATCTGATTTGGAGTGTGTCTTGCGCAGCTTTGAGCCTTTGCTTCTGCTTTTTTAGACTCCTCGTGGTGGCAACGAGCCTTTGATGGGCATTCTGTTGCTCCGGGTGTCCGTCCGGTGTGACGTCATCTGGACTATGATCTTTGACAGAGTCGGGTTGTTCGGCTTGATTCTCCGTGTTGCCGTGGTCCGACAATGGTTCCCCCTGCTCTAACACTGGGTCTGTATGATCGTTGTTTCTGCCGAGGCGGGATTTGGGGCGGCGCTTACGCCGCCGTTTTGACTTCTTCTCGAGGGAACAACCCTTAGTTGCGTCCTTCCGTTCCTCGTCGTCGTTTTCCTTTGGTGTGTCCACCATGTATACGTCATGTGGTGAAGTGGGCGTCCAGTGCCCTGGGGGCAGTGGTTCCTGTTCGTCTCCTGCATCATCGTCCATGCCGTCGATGTATTCGGAGTCGGAGTCGAGCATGTCGGTTAAGTCATCGACCGTGGCTATTAAGTGGGTGGTGGGTGGGCCACGAATTTCTTTGTCGTCCGTATCCCAGTCCTGCCGGACGTAGTTCGGCCAGGATCCTCCTGACAAGGAGAGAGACCTTAATGAGTTCACTATGTCGCCAACGGGCGAGTGCTGAAAAATATCCGCGGAGGTAGACTCCATGATCGGCGCCCAATCGGATTCAATAGGAACGGGCGCAGGCGGCTCGGAGTCCGTGGCCGGAGAAGGATCCGGCAGTTTAACAACACGGCTCTCGTGCAAGGTAAGGTCGATGTTTGGCTCGATCGCTGCTGAGGGTAAGGCCTCCGTGGCGGGGTCCATCCACCCGTCCATGGACGGCGCAACTTTGAGGGTCGGAGCGGCTGCTTGTGCGATCTCCTGAACACTATCCGATGGTAGAGCTAAATCGTACTCATCGTGACTGTGTGACGCACAAGGCAGAGGCTCGAGTCCGTCGAAGATCAAGTTTCCATAGATATCGGCCGTGTAGTTTAAGCTTCCAAACTTGACCTGGTGGCTAGGGGCATAACTTTCGATCTGCTCCAGATGGCCAAGCGAATTGGCCCACAGTGCAAAGCCGCCGAACACGAAGATCTGTCTGGGGAGAAAAGTCTCACCCTGTACTGCATCGCTATCGGTGATAGTAGGAGCCATCAAGCATGACGGCGATGACACAGAGGAACTCTCAATGAAAGAACCAATGTCGGTGTCAAAACCGGCAGATCTCGGGTAGGGGGTCCTGAACTGTGCGTCTAAGATGGATGGTAACAGGAGGCAGGGGACACAATGTTCTACCCAGGTTCGGGCCCTCTTGATGGAGGTAAAACCCTACGTCCTGCTTGATTAATATTGATGATATGGGTAGTACAAGAGTAGATCTACCACGAGATCGAGAGGCTAAACCCTAGAAGCTAGCCTATGGTATGATTGTATGTTGTCCTACGGACTAAAACCTTCTGGTTTATATAGACACCGGAGAGGTTAGGGTTACACAAGGTCAGTTACAAAGGAAGAGATATGCATATCCGTATTGCCTAGCTTGCCTTCCACGCCAAGTAGAGTCCCATCCGGACACGAGATGAAGTCTTCAATCCTGTATCTTCATAGTCTAACAGTCCGGCCAATGGAGATAGTCCGGCTGTCCGGAGACCCCCTAATCCAGGACTCCCATAGTTGTCATAATGGTTCGACCGATAAAGTTCTTCATAGAATATGTAGGAGCCAATATGGGCATCCAGGTTAGGCTATTGGTTATTAACCGGAGAGGTGTCTCGGTCATCTTTACATAGTTCTCGAACCCGTAGGTTCCACACACTTAACGCTTGATGACGATATAGTATTATATGAGTTATGTGATTTGGTGACCGAATCTTCTTCGGTGTCCCGGATGAGATCATCAACATGAGGAGGAGTCTAGAAATGGTTGAGAGGTAAATATTGATATATAGGACGATAGTATTCGGACACCGAAAGTGTTTCGGGGAGTACCGGGTACTTATCGGGTCACCAGAAGGGGTTCCGGGCACCCGTGACTAAAGATATGGGCCTTATGGGCCAAGAGGGGAAATGCACTAGCTACAAGGGGCTGGTGCTCCCTGTTGGGGAACGTAGCAATTTCAAAAAAATTCCTACGCACACGCAAGATCATGGTGATGCATTACAACGAGGGGGGAGAGTGTTGTCCACGTACCCTCGTAGACCGAAAGCGGAAGCGTTAGCACAACGCGGTTGATGTAGTCGTATGTCTTCACGATCCGACCGATCAAGTACCGAACGCACGGCACCTCCGAGTTCAGCACACGTTCAGCCCGATGACGTCCCTCTAACTCCGATCCAGCCGAGTGTGGAGGGAGAGTTTCGTCAGCACAATGGCGTGGTGACGATGTTGATGTTCTACCGACGCAGGGCTTCGCCTAAGCACCGGTACAGTATTATCGAGGTGGACTATGGTGGAGGGGGCACCGCACACGGCTAAGAGACGATCAACTTGATCAACTTGTGTGTCTAGAGGTGCCCCCCTGCCCCTGTATATAAAGGAGCAAGGGGGGAGGGGGCCGGCCTAGGAGGAGGGCGCGCCAAGGGGGGAGTTCTACTCCCGGTGACTCCCACCGGGAGTAGGACTCCTCCTTTCCTTGTTGGACTAGGAGTGAAGGAAAGAGGAGGAGAGGGATAAGGAAAAGGGGGCTGCACCCCTTGTCCAATTCGGATCAGAGGGGGGGGGGGGCGTGGCCTCCTTCCTTTTGGCCTATCTCCTCTATTCCCATATGGCCCAATAAGGCCCATATACTCCCCGGCGAATTCCCATAACTCTCCGGTACTCCGAAAAATACCCGAATCACTCGGAACCTTTCCGAAGTCCGAATATAGTCGTCCTATGTATCAATCTTTACGTCTCAACCATTATAAGACTCCTCGTCATGTCCCCGATCTCATACGGGACTCCGAACTCCTTCTGTACATCAAAACATATAAACTCATAATATAACTATCATCGTAGCGTTAAGCGTGCGGACCCTGCGGGTTCGAGAACTATGTAGACATGACCGAGACACGTCTCCGGTCAATAACCAATAGCGGAACCTGGATGCTCATATTGGCTCCTACATATTCTACGAAGATCTTTATCGGTCAGACCGCATAACAACATACGTTGTTCCCTTTTGTCATCGGTATGTTACTTGCCCGAGATTCGATCGTCGGTATCTCAATACCTAGTTCAATCTCATTACCGATAAGTCTTTTTACTCGTTCTATAATACATCATCTCGCAACTAACTCATTAGTTGCAATGCTTGCAAGGCTTAGGTGATGTGCATTACCGAGAGGGCCCAAAGATACCTCTCCGACAATCGGAGTGGCAAATCCTAATCCCAAAATACGCCAACCCAACAAGTACCCTCAGAGACACCTGTAGAGCACCTTTATAATCACCCAGTTATGTTGTGACGTTTGCTAGCACACAAAGTGTTCCTTCGGTAAATGGGAGTTGCATAATCTCATAGTCATAGGAACATGTATAAGTCTTGAAGAAAGCAATAACAACAAACTAAACAATCAAGTGCTAAGCTAACAGAATGGGTCAAGTCAATCACATCATTCTCCTAATGATGTGATCCCGTTAATCAAATGACAACTCATGTATATGGTTAGGAAACATAACCACCTTTGATCAACGAGCTAGTCAAGTAGATGCATACTAGTGACACTCTGTTTGTCTATGTATTCACACATGTATTTTGTTTCCGGTTAATACAATTCTAGCATGAATAATAAACATTTATCATGATATAAGTAAATAAACAATAACTTTATTATTGCCTCTAGGGCATATTTCCTTCAGTCTCCCACTTGCACTAGAGTGAATAATCTAGTTCACATCGCCATGTGATTTAATACCAATAGTTCACATCACCATGTGATTAACACTCATAGTTCACATCGACATGTGACCGACACCCAAAGGGTTTACTAGAGTCAATAATCTAGTTCACATCTCTATGTGATTAACACCCAAAGAGTACTAAGGTGTGATCATGTTTTGCTTGTGAGAGAAGTTTAGTCAACAGGTCTGCCACATTCAAATCCGTACGTATTTTGCAAATTTCTATGTCAACAATGCTCTGCATGGAGCTACTCTAGCTAATTGCTCCCACTTTCAATATGTATCCAGATTGAGACTTAGAGTCATCTGGCTCAGTGTAAAAACTTGCATCGACGTAACCCTTTACGACTAACCTTTTGTCACCTCCATAATCGAGAAACATATCCTTATTCCACTAAGGATAATTTTGACCAATATCCAGTGATCTACTCCTAGATCACAATTGTACTCCCTTGCCAAACTTAGGGCAGGGTATACAATAGGTCTAGTACACAGCATGGCATACTTTATAGAACCTATGGCCGAGGCATAGGGAATGACTTTCATTCTCTCTCTATCTTCTGCCGTGGCCGGGTTTTGAGTCTTACTCAACTTCACACCTTGTAACACAGGCAAGAACTCCTTTTTGACTGTTCCATTTTGAACTACTTCAAAATCTTGTCAAGGTATGTACTCATTGAAAAACTTCTCAAGCGTCTTGATCTATCTCTATAGATCTTGATGCTCAATATGTAAGCAGCTTCACCGAGGTCTTTCTTTGAAAAACTCCTTTCAAACATTCCTTTATGCTTTGCAGAATAATTCTACATTATCTCCAATCAACAATATGGCATTCACATATACTTATCAGAAATGTTGTAATGCTCCCACTCACTTTCTTGTAAATACAGGCTTCACCGCAAGTCTGTATAAAACTATATGCTTTGATCAACTTATCAAAGCGTATATTCCAACTCCAAGATGCTTGCACCAGTCCATAGATGGATCGCTGGAGCTTGCATATTTTGTTAGTACCTTTAGGATTGGCAAAACCTTCTGGTTGCATCATATACAACTCTTCTTTAATAAATCCATTAAGGAATGCAGTTTTGTTTATCCACTTGCCAGATTTCATAAAATGCGGCAATTGCTAACATGATTCAGACAGACTTAAGCATAGATACGAGTGAGAAACTCTCATCGTAGTCAACACCTTGAACTTGTCGAAAACCTTTTTGTGACAATTCTAACTTTGTAGATAGTGACACTACTATCAGCGTCCGTCTTCCTCTTGAAGATCCATTTAATATCAATGGCTCGCCGATCAATGGGCAAGTCAATCAAAGTCCATACTTTGTTCTCATACATGGATCTCATCTTAGATTTCATGGCCTCAAGCCATTTCGCGGAATCTGGGCTCATCATCGCTTCCTCATAGTTTGTAGGCTCGTCATGGTCAAGTAACATGACCTCTAGAACAGGATTACCATACCACTCTAGTGTGGATATCACTCTGGTTTACCTACAAGGTTTGGTAGTAACTTGATCTGAAGTTACATGATCATCATCATTAGCTTCCTCACTAATTGGTATAGTAGTCACAGGAACAGATTTCTGTGATGAACTACTTTCCAATAAGGGAGCAGGTATAGTTACCTCATCAAGTTCTACTTTCCTCCCACTCACTTCTTTCAAGAGAAACTCCTTCTCTAGAAAGGATCCATTCTCAGCAACGAATATCTTGCCTTCAGATCTGTGATAGAAGGTGTACCCAACATTATCTTTTGGGTATAGTATGAAGATGAACTTCTCCGATTTGGGTTTGAGCCTATCAGGTTGAAACTTTTTCACATAAGCATTGCAACCTCAAACTTTAAGAAACGACAGCTGAGGTTTCTTGCCAAACCATAGTTCATACGGTGTCGTCTCAATGGATTTAGATGGTGCCCTATTTAACGTCAATGTAGCTGTCTCTAATGCATAACCCCAAAACGATAGTGGTAAATTAGTAAGAGACGTCATAGATTGCACCATATCTAATAAAGCATGGTTATGACATTCGGACACACCATTACACTATGGTGTTCCAGGTGGCGTGAGTAGTGAAACTATTTCACATTGTTTTAACTGAAGGCCAAACTCGTAACTCAAATATTTTACTTCTGCGATGATATCGTAGAAACTTTTATTTTGTTACGATGATTCTCCACTTCACTCTGAAATTCTTTGAACTTTTCAAATGTTTCAGACTTGTGTTTCATCAAGTAGATATACTCATATCTGCTCAAATCATCTGTGAAGATCAGAAAATAATGATACCTGCCGCGAGCTTCAATATTCATCGGACCACATATATGTATGCATGATTTCCAACAAATCTGTTGCTTGCTGCATTGTTCCGGAGAACGGAGTCTTAGTCATCTTGCCCATGAGGCATGGTTCACAAGCATCAACTGATTCATAATCAAGTGATTCCAAAAGTCCATCAACATGGAGTTTCTTCATGCGCTTTACACCAATATGACCTAAACAGGAGTGCCACAAATAAGTTGCACTATCATTATTAACTTTGCATCTTTTGGTTTCAATATTATGAATATGTGTATCACTACGATCCAGATCGAACGAACCATTTTCATTGGGTGTGTAACCATATATGTAAACAGAACAACAATTTATTCTCTTCCTTAAATGAATAACCGTATTGCAATAAACATGATCAAATCATATTCATGCTCAATGCAAACACCAAATAACACTTATTTAGGTTCAACACTAATCCCGAAAGTATAGGGAGTGTGCGATGATGATCATATCAATCTTGGAATCACTTCCAACACACATCGTCACTTCACCCTTAACTAGTCTCTGTTCATTCTGCAACTCCCGTTTCGAGTTACTACTCTTAGCAACTGAACCAGTATCAAATACCGGGGGGTTGCTACGAACACTAGTAAAATACACATCAATAATCCGTATATCAAATATACCTTTGTTCACTTTGCCATCCTTCTTATCCGCCAAATACTTGGGGCAGTTCCACTTCCAGTGACCAGTCCCTTTGCAGTAGAAGCACTTAGTCTCAGGCTTAGAACTAGACTTGGGCTTCTTCACTTGAGCAGCAACTTGCTTGCCGTTCTTCTTGTAACGCCTTGAGACCGTTGTGCCAGGTGTCTTCCAGTTATTCGCTGACGTTGTCATGTCATTTGCTTGCGTGTTGCATCTTGCCATGTCATCATCTGCACTGCATCATCATGTTTTCAAAACTTGCATCCGTCCTGGTCTCCTCGTTCCTTCCGTTGTCCTTTCTGAGCCCAGACACACTTGCACGCGCCCGCGGCATGTCCGAAATAGTATTTTATAAGTGGCCAGAAAATGTTCTCGGAATGGGTTGAAAGTTGGCATGCGGTGTTGTCTTGTTGTCAGTAGACCGCCTGCCAAGTTTCATCGCATTCGGAGTCCGCTTGACGTCCCAACGGGTAAATATAGCGGCAATAGTAGCCGGTCTAACGTCGGACGTTTTCGGCCTCCGGAAACCCTGCCGGCTGCATCTCTCCCCTCTACTCTCAGACCAACCCGCTCTTCACAATCCGCCAGACCCAGCCTAACCCTCTCTGCACGGTGCATCGACCCCTCGCGCGTGTCCGAAGCTGTCCCGGACCCGAACCGGACTGTCGCCACTGTTGTGTCCGGAACATCCCCAAACATCTACAAAACATCTCCGTTTTGTTAATTGGACTCCCTGGCATATTTATTCTCGTCTGTCGGATTTCGATCGGATGATCCAAAAAATCCCTTCTTCCCTTATATATAGTCTATCCCTAGTCCATTTTGGACCTAACCCTATTTCCTAGGGATCCTCTTAGCCGCCGCCACTACTCCCCATCACATCGCCCAGATCCGTCGGCACCCACCTCCTCTGTTTCCGTGCCTGACCAACCCCGCTCCTCCTCCCGATCCCCATGTTTGTTGTTTCCCCTTTGACCCACATAGCAGCAGCTCCATCTCGGAGCTCCATCACCACCTGTCGCCCCTCGCTGGAGCAATACCAGCAGGACTGTGGCCTTCTTCTCCCTCCCCTCTATTTTTCCTCGTGCTCCCTGGCTCTCTCTCACGATCTCCCTCTCTCTCTGTATTTCATCTGCTGCAGGTCCCGAGCACCTTGTTTCCCTCCTCCCATGCCTCGATCCAGGGTGGATCGGGAGCAGCGCCACCCTGCGTAAACCGCCGGAGCAACGTCCGCCCCGGCAAACCTCGACCTCCTTCGAAGCCATGGAGCCTCCCTGCCGTTCCCGACCTCAACTCCCTCTCGTCTCGCCATGGCGTCTCCGAGCCCAGCCATGAGCAGTGGTGGCCGGAGCTCGTCTTCCCCGCCCGCACGTGCCCGCCGTCGACCAGAGTCGCAGGCCACCATGGACAGCCCTAGGAGCTCCCTCGCAGCCGCCTGGATCTGGCGTCTCACCGGAGACGTGTCCTCGCCGGACCCCGCGAGCGCCGCCGCACCTTGATGCCAGCTCGTCTCCACGGCTGGATCCTGCGCCGTCCCGGCCCTGCACCGCCCTTGCCTGTTCCCGCGGCGCCCTGAACCCGTCGCTGCCTTTTCTCTTTCGGAACGACGACCAGCGCCAGCGACCGCTCGACCACGTTGACTCGATCGAGTCAACCGCCAGATCCACCGTGCCTGGATCGGCCTCGTCCCGATTCCAGACCCAGCGCCTCGCCTCTGCTGCCTGAGACGCGCAGCGCCTGCTTACCCTTCGGCCTTCAAGGCCAGCTCAAGCCGGCCCAGCCCAGCCGCCTGCCTCATCCTGCCCAGCATCGCCCCTACAGGCCTCCCTCCTCCCACCGACTGGGCCAGGCCCAGGGTGAACAGCCCCCGCAGCGCCCCTCCTCTATTTTTTCCTCCTGTTGGGCCAACTTGTTTCGGCCCATTTCTATTTTTTTCCTGTCTAGCGGATTTAGCTATTATCCCAGGTTTTGCAGTTTTGCAGAAAAACCCTCATACTTCATGCATTTAATAACTTCTCAACCATGCATCGGATTAAAATGAATTATATATGAAAGTTGCTTAGAATTTTGTGTAGATTAATAATATCCAACTTTCATCTATGTTTAAAATGTTGTTTGTATAAATCTGCTTAAATAACTTGTTAAAATGATTTTCTCTCATAACTAAATAACCGTAGCTCGGATTTCAATAAACTTTATATGTAAATGGGGTAGAAGAATGCCTAGTTTAACATGGTGGCTTCACTTTGCATGCTTAACAACTCTAAAATTATGTTTATGGCAGAATAGTACCAAACCTAATATATGCATATGAGGAGTTTCCGGAATTGTTGTTCGTTGTTTCTGGCCTCATTTAAACTTGACTAGATAGGTAGTTTTCATTTGCTTCACCTCTTGCCATGCTTAATAACATTTAATATTGTTGGGTACATAACCGAGAGAGAACTAAATAAGGCATGTGGTGTTCCGTCAATATGCAACTCGTTGCATATTGAGCTCCACTTCATTTGTAGTTTTGGTTGTTGCACTTTGCCATGCCATGCCTCTTTAATCCGGACATGCATCATACTTGGTTGTGCATCATGCCATGTTTATGTGTTGGTTGTTTACTATGTTGTGTGCTTATTTCCGGTGTTTGCTTCTTCGGGTTGGTTCCGGTAACATCGCGTTGTGAGGACCCGTTCGTCTATGTCCGTTTGTCTTCTTCATGGACTCGTTCTTCTTCCTTGCGGGATCTCAGGCAAGATGACCATACCCTCGAAATCGCTTCTATCTTTGCTTGCTAGTTGCTCGCTCTTTTGCTATGCCTATGCTGCGATACCTACCACTTGCTTATCATGCCTCCCATATTGTTAAACCAAGCCTCTAACCCACCTTCTCCTAGCAAACCAATGTTTGGCTATGTTACCGCTTTGCTCAGCCCCTCTTATAGCATTGTTAGTTGCAGGTGAAGATTGAAGTTTGTTCCTTGTTGGAACATGGAGATGTTGTTCCTTGTTGGAACATGTTTACTTATTGGGATATCACAATTTCTTATTTAATTAATGCATCTATATACTTGGTAAAGGGTGGAAGGCTCGGCCTTATGCCTGGTGTTTTGTTCCACTCTTGCCGCCCTAGTTTCCGTCATATCGGTGTTATGTTCCCGGATTTTGTGTTCCTTACGCGGTTGGGTCATAATGGGAACCCCTTGACAGTTCGCCTTGAATAAAACTCCTCCAGCAAGGCCCAACATTGGTTTTTACCATTTGCCACCTAGCCTTTTTCTTTCCCTTGAGTCGGCCGGCTCAAGGGTCATCTTATTTTAACCCCCCCGGGCCAGTGCTTCTCTAAGTGTTGGTCCAACTGAGCGATGTCCGAGGCTACCAGGGGCAATTCTAGGCTGGCTTACCGGACGTCTTGCTCATCTGGTGTGCCCTGAGAACGAGATATGTGCAGATCCTATCGGGATTTGTCGGCACATCTGGGTGGCTTTGCTGGTCTTGTTTTACCATTGTCAAAATGTCTTGTAACCGGGATTCCGAGTCTGATCAGGTCTTCCCGCTAGAAGGAATATCCTTCGTTGACTGTGAGAGCTTGTGATGGGCTAAGTTGGGACACCCCTGTAGGGATTTGAACTTTCGAAAGCCGTGCCTGTGGTTATGGGCAGATGGGAATTTGTTAATGTCCGGTTGTAGAAAACATGAAGTTGACCTTAATTAAAATACATCAACCGCGTGTGTAACCGTGATGGTCTCTTCTCGGCGGAGTCCGGGAAGTGAACACGGTGTTGGAGTAATGCTTGACGTAGGTTGTTCTAGGATCACTTCTTGATCATAGTTGTTCGACCGTGCTTTTGCCTTCTCTTCTCGCTCTCTTTTGCGAATAGGTTAGCCACCATATATGCTAGTCGCTTGCTGCAGCTCCACCTCATACCTTTACCTTACCCATAAGCTTAAATAGTCTTGATTGTGAGGGTGCGAGATTGCTGAGTCCCCGTGGCTCATAGATACTTCCAAAACCAGCTTGCAGGTGCCGATGAGACCGTGTAGTTGACGCAACCAAGCTCAGGAGGAGCTCGATGAAGATCTTGTCCTTTGTGGTGTTTTGTTCTAGTTGATCAGTAGTGGAGCCCAGTTGGGGTCGATCGGGGACCTTGTCGCATTTGGGGTTCTTCTTTTATTTTGGTTCCGTAGTCGGACCGTGATTGTATTTGGATGATGTAATGCTTTATTCATGTAATTGTGTGAAGTGGCGATTGTAAGCCAACTATGTAACTTCTTCCCCTATTTTATTACATGGGTTGTGTGAAGATTACCTCAATTGCGACATTCCTTCAATGCGGTTATGCCTCTAAGTCGTGCTTCGACACGTGGGAGATATAGCCGCATCGAGGGCGTTACACTTCTTGAAGTTCCCCTTCTTCTCTTTTCCCTTTTCTTGAAACTAGTGGTCTGGTCTACCATCAAGACTTGATATTTTTCTTGATTTCTACCTTCGTTGATTTCAGCATTACGAAGAGCTTGGGAATCGTTTCCGTTATCCCTTGCATATCATAGTTCATCACGAAGTTCTACTAACTTGGTGTTGGTGACTAGAGAATTCTTTCAATCACTATCTTATCTGGAAGATTAACTCCCACTTGATTCAAGCGATTGTAGTACCCAGATAATCTGAGCACATGCTCATTGCTTGAGCTATTCTACTCCATCTTTTAGCTATAGAACTTGTTGGAGACTTCATATCTCTCAACTCGGGTATTTGCTTGAAATATTAACTTCAACTCTTGGAACATCTCATATGGTCCATGACGTTCAAAACGTCTTTGAAGTCCCGATTCTAAGACGTTTAAGCATGGTGCACTAAACTATCAAGTAGTCATCATATTGAGCTAGCCAAACGTTCATAACGTCTGCATCTGCTCCTGCAATAGGTCTGTCACCTAGCGGTGCATTAAGGACATAATTCTTCTGTGCAGCAATGAGGATAATCCTCAGATCACGGATCCAATCCGCATCATTGCTACTAACATCTTTCAACTTAATTTTCTCTAGGAACATATCAAAAATAAAACAGGGAGCTAAACGCGAGCTATTGATCTACAACATAGATATGCTAATACTACCAGGCCTAAGTTCATGATAAATTAAAGTTCAATTAATCATATTACTTAACAACTCCCACTTAGAAAGACATCCCTCTAATCTTCTAAGTGATCATGTGATCCAAATCAACTAAACCATAACCGATCATCACGTGAAATGGAGTAGCTTTCAATGGTGAACATCAATATGTTGATCATATCTACTATATGATTCACGCTCGACCTTTCGGTCTCAGTGTTCCGAGGCCATATCTGCATATGCTAGGCTCGTCACGTTTAACCTGAGTATTCTTCGTGTGCAAAAACTGGCTTGCACCTGTTGTAGATGGACGTAGAGCTTATCACACCCGATCATCACGTGGTGTTTGGGCACGACGAACTTTGGCAACGGTGCATACTCAGGGAGAACACTTTTGTCTTGAAATTTAGTGAGAGACCATCTTATAATGCTACTGTCAATCAAAGCAAGATAAGATGCATAAAAGATAAACATCACATGCAATCAATATAAGTGATATGATATGGCCATCATCATCTTGTGCTTGTGATCTCCATCTCCGAAGCACCTTCATGATCACCATCGTCACCGGCGCGACACCTTGATCTCCATCGTAGCATCGTTGTCGTCTCGCCAATCTTATGCTTCCACGACTATCGCTACCGCTTAGTGATGAAGTAAAGCATTATAGGGCAATTGCATTGCATACAATAAAGCGACAACCATATGGCTCCTGCCAGTTGCCGATAAATCGGTTACAAAACATGATCATCTCATACAATAAAATTTAGCATCATGTCTTGACCATATCACATCACAACATGCCCTGCAAAAACAAGTTAGACATCCTCTACTTTGTTGTTGCAAGTTTTACGTGGTTGCTACGGGCTTAGCAAGAACCGTTCTTACCTACGCATCAAAACCACAATGATAGTTTGTCAAGTTGATGCTGTTTTAACCTTCGCAAGGACCGGGCGTAGCCACACTTGGTTAACCTAAAGTTGGAGAAACTGACACCGCCAGCCACCTGTGTGCAAATCACGTCGGTGGAACCAATCTCGCGTAAGCGTGCGCGTAATGTCGGTCCAGGCTGCTTCATCCAACAATACCGCCAAACCAAAGTATGACATGCTGGTAAGCAGTATGACTTATATCGCCCACAACTCACTTTTGTTCTACTCGTGCATATAACATCAATGCATAAAACCTGGCTCGGATGCCACTGTTGGGGAACGTAGCTATTTCAAAAAAATTCCTACGCATACGCAAGATCATGGTGATGCATTGCAACAAGAGGGGAGAGTGTTGTCCACATACCCTCGTAGACCGAAAGCGGAAGCGTTAGCACAACGTGGTTGATGTAGTCGTATGTCTTCACGATCCGACCGATCAAGTACCGAACGCACGGCACCTCCGAGTTCAGCACACGTTCATCCCGATGACGTCCCTCTAACTCCGATCCGGCCGAGTGTTGAGGGAGAGTTTCGTCAGCACGATGGCGTGGTGACGAAGTTGATGTTCTACCGAAGCAGGGCATCGCCTAAGCACCGCTACAGTATTATCGAGGTGGACTATGGTGGAGGGGGGCACCGCACACGGCTAAGAGACGATCAACTTGATCAACTTGTGTATCTAGAGGTGCCCCCTGCCCCTGTATATAAAGGAGCAAGGGGGGAGGTGGCCGGCCTAGGATGAGGGCGCGCCAAGGGGGGAGTCCTACTCCCACCGGGAGTAGGACTCCTCCTTTCCTTGTTGGAGAAGGAGTAAAGGAAAGAGGAGGAGAGGGAGAAGGAAAAGGGGGCTGCTCCCCTTGTCCAATTCGGATCAGAGGGGGGGCGCAGGCCTCCTTCCTTTTGGCCTATCTCCTCTATTCCCGTATGGCCCAATAAGGCCCATATACTCCCCGGCGAATTCCCTTAACTCTCCGGTACTCCGAAAAATAACCGAATCACTCGGAACCTTTCCGAAGTCCGAATATAGTCGTCCAATATATCGATCTTTACGTCTCGACCATTCCGAGACTCCTCGTCTTGTCCCCAATCTCATCCGGGACCCCAAACTCCTTCGGTACATCAAAAAATATAAACTCATAGTATAATTGTCATCGTAGCGTTAAGCGTGCGGACCCTACGGGTTCGAGAACTATGTAGACATGACCGAGACACGTCTCCAGTCAATAACCAATAGCGGAACCTGGATGCTCATATTGGCTCCTACATATTCTACGAAGATCTTTATCGGTCAGACCGCATAACAACATACGTTGTTCCCTTTGTCATCGGTATGTTACTTGCCCGAGATTCGATCGTCGGTATCTCAATACCTAGTTCAATCTCGTTACCGATAAGTCTTTTTACTCGTTCTGTAATACATCATCTCGCAACTAACTCATTAGTTGCAATGCTTGCAAGGCTTAGGTGATGTGCATTACCGAGAGGGCCCAGAGATACCTCTCCGACAATCGGAGTGGCAAATCCTAATCTCAAAATACGCCAATCCAACAAGTACCTTCGGAGACACCTGTAGAGCACCTTTATAATCACCCAGTTATGTTGTGACGTTTGGTAGCACACAAAGTGTTCCTCCGGTAAACGGGAGTTGCATAATCTCATAGTCATAGGAAGATGTATAAGTCATGAAGAAAGCAATAACAACAAACTAAACGATCAAGTGCTAAGCTAATGGAATGGGTCAAGTCAATCACATCATTCTCCTAATGATGTGATCCCGTTAATAAAATGACAACTCATGTCTATGGTTAGGAAACATAACCATCTTTGATCAACAAGCTAGTCAAGTAGAGGCATACTAGTGACACTCTGTTTGTCTATGTATTCACACATGTATTATGTTTCCGGTTAATACAATTCTAGCATAAATAATAAGTATTTATCATGATATAAGGAAATAAATAATAACTTTATTATTGCCTCTAGGGCATATTTCCTTCACTCCCCCATATGGTCCGGCCAAGGAGGAGAAGGAAAGAGGGGAACGGAAAGGAAAGAGAGGAATAGGATTCCCCCTTCCACATTTTGAACACTAATTTCCGTCCCAATAGGTGACGGTTGGCGTTCCCTGTCCGGCGATTGCGGAGGCAATCATGTCTAGGGCCTAGGGTTCTCGTTTCCAGATCCTGTGGTCTCCGATCTGGTTCCGATCTCGTGAATTTGCCATCGCCCTGGGGTCTCTCGCTCTAGCCGTCCAGCGATCCTCATACTGTTCTCTCCACCAAAATCCTTCTACCCGTTTCCTGGGGGTGCGCGGTCGTAAGACACCCGAACCCTAGGTGGAGGTGTGAGGGGTGTGGAGGGAGGAAGTGATGGAAGGGGTTCCCGGTCTGATGAAGGGCCTAAAGTTGTCGCAGGAGGAGAGGAGGGGGGTCAGAATTAAGATCTCAGCCAAGGAGAAGGCGGTTAGGGGAGAGGTGCATGCGGTGGGGAAGGTGATCTCGAAGAAACTTGCACATCCAGATGCGATGAAGTTGTCCTTAGGTAAAGCGTGGTGTCCCATCAAGGGGATTGATTGTAAGGACGTGGGGGAGAATATGTTTTTCTTCATGTTCTTCCAGGAATCTGGTAAGAGGAAGGCGATAGATTGCGGCCAATGGATGTTTAACAAGGAGTTAGTCGTGGTTGAGGATTTTATCCTGAGCAAAAGATTGGAGGACTATGAGTTCATCAACATACCAATTTGGGTCCGAGTGTTTAATATTCCATTGGGTATGATGAATGCTGACTCTGCCGAGGAGATTGGGAACATAATTGGCCAGTTTGTAAAAGCGGATACAACATCTGATGGGAATGCTATTGGGAAGTTCTTGAGGATTAAGATCAGAATGCTCATTAATAAGCTGTAGGATCGAAAGTGTGTCTAGAGGGGGGTGATTAGACTACTTGACCAAATGAAAATCTAGCCTTTTCCAAATTTTAAGTCTTGGTAGATTTTAGCAACTCAGCACTAGTCAAGCAATCAACCTACACATGCAAATCTAAGAGTATAGCAGCGGAATGTAAAAAATTACACGTGAAGTTAAAGGGAGGAGTTTGGAGGGAGGAGCAAACGCAATGTAGACACGGAGATTTTTGGCGTGGTTCCGATCGGTGGTGCTATCGTACATCCACGTTGATGGAGACTTCAACCCACAAAGGGTAACGGTTGTGCGAGTCCACAGAGGGCCCCACCCACGAAGGGTCCGCGAAGAAGCAACCTTCTCTACCCCACCATGGCCATCGCCCACGAAGGACTTGCCTCACTAGGATAGATCTTCACGAAGTAGGCAATATCCTTGCCCATACAAACTCCTTGGTTCAACTCCACAATCTTGTCGGAGGCTCCCAAGTGACACCTAACCAATCTAGGAGACACCACTCTCCAAAAGGTAATAAACGGTGTGTTGATGATGAAATCCTTGCTCTCATGCTTCAAATGATAGTCTCCCCAACACTCAACTCTCTCTCACTGATTTGGATTTGGTGGAAAGATGATTTGAGTGGAAATGAACTTGGAGGAGGCTAGAGATCAAAATTCATATGGTTGTAATGGAATATCTTGGTATCAACACATGAGTAGGTGGTTCTCTCTGAGAAGATGAATGTTGGAAGTGTAGAAATGTTCTGATAGCTCTCTCCACGAATGAAGAGTGGGTGGAGGGGTATATATAGCCTCCACACAAAATCTAACCATTACACACAAATCACCAAACTCGGTGGGACCGAATAATGAAACTCGGTCAGACCGATTTAGTTCAAAATGTGAACATTAGGCTTTTCGGTGGGACCGACATGTCAACTCGGTGTGACCGATTTCATTAGGGTTAGGGCATAATGTAATCTCGGTGAGACCGATTACACAAACTCGGTGGGACCAATTTTGGTAATAAGCAAACCAGAGAGTTGGTCAGGCAAACTCGGTGGGACCGATTCACTCATCTAGGTGAGACCGAAATGTTATGAAGGGGAAACAGAGAGTTTGCATTGTGAACTCGATGGGACTGATCGCTCATCTCAGTTGGACCTTTTACGAAGGGAAACAGAGAGTTCACAATCCCATCTCGATGAGACCGAGATCCCTATCGACAAGACCAAAGTGACTAGGGTTTGTGGCGGTGGCTATGTCAAATGAACTCGGTGGCGCCGGATAGAAAGTTTCGGTGGGGCCGAGTTTGACTTTTGGTTTGGGACATATGTAGATATGAGAAAGTAGTTGAGGGTTTTTGGAGCATACCACTAAGCATTTTGAGCAAGCAACCCAGTAGGCAACACCTCATCCCCTTTTAATAGTATTGGCTTTTCCTATGGACTCAATGTGATCTTGGATCACTAAAAGTAAAATGTAGAGTCTTGAGCTTTAGAGCTTGAGCCATTCTTTTGTCCTTAGCATTTTGAGGGGTCCAGATTTCTAATCCATGCAATGCCAATCATTGAGCTTTCCTGAAATATTTATCTTGAGATATCATTAGCTCAATGAGCTATATGTTGTTAGGAATTACCAAAACTACCCAGGGATAGTTGCACTTTCAATCTCCCCCTTTTTGGTAATTGATGACAACATATAGATCAAAGCTTCGACAAATGATCATAAGATTGAAATACATCGTCTCTTTGAGAAGTATGTGATAAACAAGAGCTCCCCCTAAATTTATGCATTATTTAAAATTTGCTTCTGAATGCAAATGCACAATCGATTAGGATCATGGGTTACTCTTCCATATCAAATACATCTTGGTGGAGCGCTCAAAATGATATGAATTAAAACATGCACTCATCACCAAGCAAAGTGAATGATCATATAAGGATATAAAGGATAATGTCATCCAAGCAAGCATTAAGGTAGCATATGATCAAGCACATGATCAAACTAGTATCTCGCACAGACATAGAGTATCGACCAAGCACACAATAAAGTTCAACCAAAAGCAAGAGAGACAAAGAAGCAAAAACACTCTCTCTCGAAGCCTATGATCTATACATTTCTCCGCCTTTGGCAACAAGTTACCAAAAAGTTCGAAAATGCATAGTGCTATGTGTCTCTCAGGCTCGGTCTTCGGGCGGTGGTGTAGAGAGAACTCCAAGGACGAAGGCATCTGTTGATGTAGTTGCAGCTGGTGGAGTGGGTGCTGGAGGTGACACTGAAGTTGTAGTTGCTGGTGCTGATGATGTAGCTCTAGAATTTGGTACTGGCACTGCAGCAGACCTCTGACTCCTTGTGGCACTCGCTAAAAAGCATCCGTAGTTGCCTTCCCTCTCTTCTCCTTAGCTTCCTCCTGGAGCTGCTCAATTGCAGTCTGTATCTCAGTCACCTTGAGGTCAAGATCATAGAATTTTGTCACAACAATCCTTTCCAAGCTCTCTTGATTCTGAGTTAGGGTGGCCAAGCCATTCTCAATCCTCAGTGTAGCTTGAATCAAATAACCCAATTTATCTTGTTTGCTTTTTCAGGGACACCTGAGATGCTTCCTCAACAGTTGGCATCCTTGTAGCTTTTTCTGCCTTTGCCTTAGATCTCTTCTCCTGTGCTTGAGCTGATGAAGGTTCATTCTCATTCATCACAACTGTGTTATCTTCAAGTTCTGGGTGCAAAGGTAAGTGCTCCTTTTCCAACAGGTAGGTGCATGTGCCCATCTTTGAGTTGATGAGCTCCTGATTGTGTGGAGCATACCCACAAGATCTTTTCTGGTCAGCAACTATCCTCTTGATTGTCTCTACAATCAGACTCATTACCTTGAATTTTTGAGGTACATCAAAGATTTGCAGCAAGTTGATGGAATGTCTTCTAATCATCTTGTGATCTACAGACTTGGGTACCAAAGTATGCCTTAAGATGGTGTTGATAGTAGGCAAACCAGACAACAAATAGTGCATAGATCCAAGCTTGTGTGTCTCCAAAGCTTTATGAGGGATCTCTTTGTACATGTTTGCCATAGAGTTGTGGTCTTTCTTCTTCTTGGCATACACATCCAAATCATCATCATGTTCCTCTAGGGCATTGATCAACTTGGCCCATTCTTCAACAGTTGATTGGTACCTCGTACCTTCAGACATCCATACCATCCTTTCATCTGGATAGAAATGAGCAGTGGATTAAAATTACATAACTAGCTCATCATTCCATTTGGCCAACTTTTGACCCACAAACTCATCAACTCCACAAGCTCTGGAGCTTTCATGTACACATGGGAAGAAGTCTTCATTCTCATCAATGTATTCCCAATCGACCCATTTCATATCACAGATAATTGGCTTCTTGTCAAGTAGAATAGTCTCATAGAAATCCTGCTGTTCCTTGGTGTGGAACCTATAGTCAACAACAGTCCTCATCCTCACAACATAAGTGTCGGTGTCAAAACTGGCAGATCTCGGGTAGGGGGTCCCGAACTGTGCGTCAAGGCCGGATGGTAACAGGAGACAAGGGACACGATCTTTTTACCCAGGTTCGGGCCTTCTCGATGGAGGTAATACCCTACTCCTGCTTGATTAATATTGATGATATGGGTAGTACAAGAGTAGATCTACCACGAGATCAAGGAGGCTAAACCCTAGAAGCTAGCCTATGGTATGATTGTTGTGTATGGAGTTGATTGCCTACAGACTACAACCCTCTGGTTTATATAGACACCAGATAGGGTTAGGGTTACATAAAGTCGGTTACAATGGTAGGAGATCTTGAATATCCGCATCGCCAAGCTTGCCTTCCACGCCAAGGAAAGTCCCATCCGGACACGGGACGAAGTCTTCAATCTTGTATCTTCATAGTCCAGGAGTCCGGCTGAAGGTATAGTCCGGCTACCCGAACACCACCTAATCCAGGACTCCCTCAGTAGCCCCTGAACCAGGCTTCAATGACAACGAGTCCGGCGCGCAAATTGTCTTCGGCATTGCAAGGCGGGTTCCTCCTCCAAGTCCTTCATAGAAGATTGTAAACACCAAGAGTAGTGTTCGGTTCTGCAAAATAAGCTTCCACATATTGCCATAGAGAGAATAATATAAACACAAATCAAATCTGCTGATGTATTCCGCAGTGTGCCATCACACTACGGCCAAGTCCTTTACTCGAATCGTTTTTACTTTTCCACCTCGGCATGTTTTGCGAGGAGGTTTCCTTGGCACGTCTTGTCAAAGCAGAGATCGTGTACCCCCTTTACGGGATTCTCATCAATACGAACGTGGGTAACCCAACTGCACCATTTATCACGGCGCTTGGGAGGCATGGGAGTTTTACCAGGCTGGCGGGGACGCACAACCGCATCCGCCCATATAAGGGGATAAGGATCCACCTTTTTACCTACGCCTTCTTCCTCCTTTGCCAATCCATCTCCTGCGCACCCGAGCTCCAGCGCCCAAGCCCGCACTTCCCACCTCAACCTTCTCCAGCAATGTCCGAAGCGGGAGGCAAGTGGATGGTCTCCTTCATCACGGAGGGTGACGTCAAAAAGCTTAGGAAGGTCGGATACTTATCCAAAGACATCGCGCACCGGCTTCCTGAGAAGGGGCAGCTCCTCCCCACCCCGAGGCCCCACGAGAGGGTAGTATTCCTTCCCCACTTCCTCCGCGGACTGGGTTTGCCACTTCACCCATTTGTCCGGGGGCTCATGTTCTACTACGGCCTGGATTTCCACGATCTGGCCCCGAACTTCATCCTCAACATCTCGGCGTTTATCGTCGTGTGCGAGGCTTTCCTCCGCATCCGCCCCCATTTTGGCCTCTGGCTCAAGACCTTCAATATCAATCCCAAGGTGGTGCACGGCAGCCAGGAGGAGTGCGGAGGCGCCATGGCAGGCAAGATTGCCAACGTCCTGTGGTTCGAGGGCTCCTTCTAGAGACCCTAAAGGGGTGTCAAGCCGGGTGGTTTTATATCACCGAGGCACGCGATCCGAAATGGATCGCAGCCCCCAAGTTCCGATCCGGACCCCCCACGCGGCTCATGTCCTGGAAAGAGATGGGCCTATCGTGGGGTAATGAGGAAGAGGTGACCGAACTGAAGACATGCATCCAGTCCCTGGTAAACAAGCCAATCAGGCTTGTAAATGTAGTCCAGGTCATGTTCGTTCGCCGAATCCTCCCGTGTCAACCATTGGACTTTACTCTGTGGGAGTTCGACCCGGCACAGCACCGAACCCTTAACAGGCTCTTCGGCACGACGTATGAAGACGTCTGGAAGGCGCTAATCAAAGGTGCCGAGGCTCCCGCATCCGCTTCCGAGGACCGCGGATACAGCTCGCAGCGTCACGCTAGCGAGGTAAGCTATTTTCACCTTTTACAGGGTGTTTAGCTTTTGTCATAGTTTAACTCTATGCGAGATCTAAACTCCCTTACCTTTGACAGTCTTGGCGGGCGATATCCGGACCGATTAACTGTCCGGGTCCGCTGCCCGAAGACCCAGCCCCAGCTCTACTAGTGAAGCTGGTGGCTCCGGCGCCTTATGTGGTGCCGTAAAAGAAGGCCAAGAAGAAGAAGACCACGGGGACTCGAAAGAGTGCCCGTAACATGGTGGTGTCGGACTTGTCGTCCGACGAGTCCGAGATGCCCTCTTCCCGTGAAAACAAGGAGGAGGAAGAAGAAAACTCTCCCCCCAACGGAGGGAGGAGAGAAGAGGAAGGCCGCCCCAACGGGGGAGGCCGAGGGGTCTAGGAAAAGGAAGACCCCTCCGCCGGACTACGCCCCCAACACCGAAGAGGGCAAAGAGGAGTGTCCAAACAGGGCCAAGCGTACGGCGAAATCGTAAGTTCGGATATCAGAATAACTCATGATGTTCCTTTGTTGCATAGCTTTCCCTAATGTCGAATGTAATTATGCAGTCTGCCCTGGGACGAACTCAACGAGTCATCGAGCGGCTCCCTGGATTCATCGGACGTGAACTCAGTTCCGCCCGCTGTCTCCCCCCGCACTGCGGACGATGCCGAAGTGGCGTCGCAACGAGCTCCGGGGCAGGAGGAGGTGGTCCTGGAGGAGCCCCAGGGCAACCTCCCGGACCCCAGGAGTAAAGGGGACAAGACCCCCCAGGGCTCCAAGTCCGGCTTTGTGCCGGACACCGCACCGGAATCTTCAACAGTTCCGGACCGCGGTAGGCGAACTCCTTCCAAGAGGAGCAACCCTTCTAAGCCGGTGGCCTCCGTCCAACCGGAGGTGCCGGACAATCTGCTTGAGGTGCTTGACGGCGCCTCCATCGACGAGGAGCACCGTACTATTATGAGTATGGTGATCCAGAAGGTTCAGTCCGCCAAGAGCGGACTGACTGAAGCTTGCGCTAGCCTTCTAACAGCCTTCGAGGTAAGTAAAAAATATGTAAGAATATAACCGCATAGACAGTAGCCCCTGATGCTCTATTTGGCATTCGGAAAGAAAAGCCGAATAGAGGATCTATTAAATTTCGCAGGAATCTAACAATAAAGAGTCAATATGCGTATGCAGGCTTCGCTGCTAGCCACCGCCGCACTGAAACAGGGACTGAAGCGGACCAAGCAAGAGCTCGGTCTTGCCAAGCGGCAGCTCGAGGAGAAAGAAGGTAAGAAATACCTTACAGAAAAAAGTGCCTATAGAGAGGCGTGATTGCAAAAAATAACAGGATTGCACTGCTCATTATAGGGGCCACGACTGAGGTGGCGACCCTCAAGCAGGCGCTGTCCGAGGCCGAAAAGAAAACGGCCGCGGAGCGCACCGAGCGAGAGAAACTTGGGGCTGAGGTCGGCGAGGTGCAGCAAGAGCTTCAGGCTCTCATGAAAAAACATGAGAGTTTGGAGCTTGAGTCAAAGACCCAAGCGTCCGAGCTCGCGGCGGCCCTTGAGACTGCCAAGTCTGCCAAAGCTGAAGCCCAAAAGACCCTCCAAGAGTTGGAGGAGATGAAGAAGATAGCGACGGGTAAGGCATTCTTTATGCAAAGAAGAAATATAAAAGTAAACTACTTGTTACTTACCCGAATCCGGAGTTCTCCAGGGGCATTCGCAGATCTTCCCTGCAGCGTATCCGACGCCGCCGCATTCTACCGAGCTGAAGAGGGTAGCTCGACGGAGAAGGTGTTCTGGTCTCAGTATGCTGAGGCCGGACACCCTGTGCCCTTGAGCGACCAGCTGAAACAGCTGGTCGAGCTCCACAAGGCGGCCGAACAGGCCATGAAGGGCTTCATAGTCCGGCTATGGCCCGGAGAGGCCTTGCCTAGGAGCTACTTCGGGCTGGTGCGACGGCTGGTGGAGGCCTGTCCAAGGCTCGAGGTCATCAAGCGCTCCTTCTGCATCGAAGGTGCCCGTCGGGCCCTTGCCCGTGCAAAGGTGCACTTGGGTAAGCTGGACGGTGAGAAGCTTGTGAAGGACGGGCCGCCGCCGGGGAAGGAGCATCGCAAGCCCGAGAACTATTACAAGGATGTTCTTGTGGGTGCGCGCCTTGTGGCGGATGAATGTACCAAGGATGTAATTTTTGAATAAACTCGCTCGTTTTTATCCTGTGCGCTGAAAACTTGTTCATAGGCGCTTAAGAAATGCTCGTTGAATTTAAAATATTATTTTCTGTGCGGCCGTTTATCAAAAAATTGAGAGATGGCCAGTCGTCGGCTTCTGCCCCTATGCCACTAGTGCTGGGGTGTTCGGGATAAACCTGAGCGCTCTTTTTCCCATAGTTGGGTCCTTCGAGGGAGGCGCTCAGCACAACGAACCAGGCAATCGCACTATAATGCTTGAACACTCTCACTTAGCCATAGAACTTTATAATTTTAAATTTCGGCGAAGCCCCTAGTTCGGAAGACCGAGTTCGGGGCGCTATCCATGCCTTGGCCGGAAAAATTCAGCTCCTCGCTCGAAGCGGCATAAGTCTTTAGGGACTCGAAAAACCTCTCGAACAGCAACCGGTCTCTCGCCTCATCATGACAGTCAGTTTTAGCTTTCTCCACTGAGGTGCTTAACCCAGCTCAACCGGGGCACAATCACAGTGGTTCTCCTAGTGCTACCTTAGCCGATATAGCGGAACGTAAGGCACCAAAACATAGGAGCCGGGCAAACCCAACTATTGACCCAAATCATGATTCAGAGCCGATGCATATAGTGCTATAAGTTCAGGGTGCCGCACTTGTGAAAGTGTACGGACTTCTCACACCATATTAAAGGGTACTGAAGCCCCTGGCGTACTTGCCGTACCATAGTGTACAGGTGCAACATGTCATTAATGAACATATATAAAAGAGAGTAATGCAAAAAATAGACAAAAAGCTAAGCATTGTTTATAGAGAGGCTATTTATTAAAGCCGAACGATACAAATAGTGCGGTAAGCAAAAGATATTGGACTATTCAGTATGTCCTGACCAGGGGCAGGCTGCGGAATTGTATTTAAAACAGGTATAGCGCTCGTAACAGAGACCACCTGGGAGTTCCATAATGCGGCATGGCTTGTCTGCCTCCCTGGATCTTGCATCGTTTGTGCGGCAGTCGAATTGCCGAACAGGTCGTCCGAAGTATGGAGTCCTGAAAGTAAGAAAAAAATTAAAAAAGGAATCCGGCAGCCCCTAGTACGTTTTAAGCCGTATTTTGGGCATGCCGTTATTGTGCCCCTTCCCCTGTGCCCATGGTATTTCAAGGGCGTAGTTATGTACGCGAGGTACTGGTTTCGCTATGTCGCGAAAGCTGGGGTTGGGGCCGCATTGCTACGCTTGCTCAGAGTGTGCCAGGCGGTCCTGCTGTGGGTTACTCTGGGCGCTCTTGGCAGTGTCTGGATTTTTAATGGCCGGACTGGAGAATTGCCGGAGAAGGCTACTTTGTACCTCCGCTGCGAGAGCCGCCGTATGCTCCTCCATACGGAGGGAGTGCTCGGTGTTTCCGTTGACCGTAATTACTCCTCGAGGGCCTGGCATCTTGAGCTTGAGATATGCGTAGTGCGGCACCGCATTGAATTTTGCGAATGCGGTTCGTCCGAGCAGGGCGTGATAGCCACTGCGAAACGGGACTATATCGAAGATTAACTCTTCGCTTCAGAAATTGTCCGGGGATCCGAAGACCACGTCAAGTGTTACTGAGCCTATACAGTTGGCTTCTACACCTGGTATAACGCCTTTAAAGGTCGTTCTTGTGGGCTTAATCCTTGAGGGATCTATGCCCATTTTCCGTGCTGTATCCTGATAAAGTAGGTTCAGGCTACTGCCGCCGTCCATGAGGACTCTTGTGAGATGAAATTCGTCGATGATTGGGTCGAGAACCAATGCGGCGAAGCCGCCATGACGGATGCTAGTGGGATGGTCCCTTCGATCAAAAGTGATCGGGCAGGAGGACCATGGGTTGAACTTTGGGGCGACTGGCTCCATCGCATATACGTCCCGTAGCGCACGCTTCCGCTCCCGCTTGGGAATGTGGGTTGCGTATATCATGTTCACCGTCCGCACTTGTGGGGGGAAGCTCTTCTGTCCATTGTTGTTCGGCGGCTTGGGCTCCTCGTCGTCGCTGTGCAGCCCCTTGTTTCTGTTTTCGGCCCTTAACTTGCCTGCCTGCTTGAACACCCAACAATCCCTGTTAGTGTGATTGGCTGGCCTTTCGGGGGTGCCATGTATCTGGCACAAGCGATCGAGTATTCGGTCCAAACTGGACGGGCCCTGAGTATTCTTTTTGAATGGCTTTTTCCGCTGACCGAATTTATAGCCTTTTAATCCGGCATTGACTGCCGTGTCTTCATTGCTGTTGCTGTTAACGTGGCGTTTTTGCTTATTCCGACGTGTCCTGCCACTTTTGTCCTTGGTATCCGAATTACCAGGGTTCTTTGATAAGTTGTTACTGCGAGCTAGCCAGCTGTCTTCTCCCACGCAAAAGCGGGTCATGAGTGTCGTGAGGGCTGCCATGGATTTCGGCTTTTCCTGTCCCAGGTGCCGGGCAAGCCACTCGCCGCGGATGTTATGCTTGAAGGATGCTAGGGCCTCTGCGTCCGGACAGTCGACTATTTGGTTTTTCTTTGTTAGGAACCGTGTCCAGAATTGTCTGGCCGATTCCTCTGGCTGCTGAATTATGTGGCTTAAGTCGTCAGCATCCGGCGGTCGCACGTAAGTGCCCTGGAAGTTGTCGAGGAATGCGGCTTCCAGGTCCTCCCAAGAATCGATTGAGTCTGCTGGCAAGCTGTTAAGCCAATGCCGGGCCGGTCCTTTAAGTTTGAGCGGGAGGTATTTGATGGCGTGTAGATCATCGCCGCGTGCCATGTGGATGTGAAGGAGGTAATCCTCGATCCATACCGCCGGGTCTGTTGTGCCATCGTATGATTCGATGTTTAAGGGTTTGAAACCCTCTGGGATTTTATGATCCATTACTTCATTCGTGAAGCATAGCGGGTGTGCGGCGCCTCTGTACTGGGCTATATCACGACGCAGCTCAGAAGAGCTATGTCTGTTGTGTTCGGCCCGGCCAGATTTGTTGTATCCGGAGTGAAGATCATTGTCACATGCCGTAGGGCGCCTGCGCGATCCGTAGATCGATCTTGTTTATCTTGCCTTATCCTCCAGTATGTCTCGCAGGTCGGGCGCGTTTTCCCGTGCCTTAGTTGAGCGGCGTCGGGGCATGGCTTGGGTGGAGGGCCGAGAGGCCTCTCTATCGCGGCCGCGAGGTGGCCGGTCTGCCATGTCATGCGCTGGTGATGTAGGTCCTTCCTCCTCTGATTGGGGTAGCGGCCTGCGCTTCGGGTAACTCTTGGAGGGGCGTTCGAGTTCATACTCTTCGGCCGCAAGGACTTCAGTCCATCTGTCAGCTAGCAAATCTTGGGCAGCTCTAAGTTGTTGCTGCTTTTTCTTGAGGCTGCTTGCCGTGGCTAAAAGCCTGCGTTTAAAACGCTCTTGTTCGGCGGGGTCTGATGGTATGACGAATTCGTCGTCATCGAGGCTTGCCTTGTCTTCGGAGGGAGGCGTATTGTTATCATCCTCGACCTCTCGGTCTGCCGCTCTCTCATGAGGGCTGGCTTTTCCATCTTCCTGTGCCGAATCTTGCGGAGGTGGGTGTTCTTTGGCGCTATCCGGGGTAGTATTATCTCCCGTGCCGGAATCACCATTTTTGCTTTGGCGGGATTTAGGGCGGCGCCGCTGACGCTGGCGCTTTGGCTGTTTCTTGGGGGCGTCATCCCCCACTATTCCATCGCCATCTCCATCTTTTGGAGTATCCACCATATATATGTCATATGACGCGGTGGCCTTCCAGCGCCCTACAGGTGCTGGTTCCTGTTCGTCTCCTACATCGTCGTCCATGCCGTCGATGTCTTCGGAGCTGAAGTCAAGCATGTCGGTTAGATCGTCGATAGTGGCTACAAAGTGGGTGGTGGGTGGGCTTTGACTTTCCTTATCGTCCGTATCCCACCCTCGCTGACCGTAGTCCGGCCAGGGCTCTCCTGATAAAGAGAGAGACTTAAGAGAATTCAGGATGTCGCCAAAAGGCGAATGCTGAAAGATGTCTGCAGCGGTGAACTCCATTATCGGCGCCCAATCGGATTTGATTGGCAGGGGCGCGAGGGGTTCGGAGTCCGGGGAGGAGTCCGGATCCTCGGAGTCACGGGTCGTGCAGAGTGCTGGGCTAGAGTTCGGCTCGATCGCCTCTGAGATCGCAACCCCTGAGGCAGCGTCCAA
The DNA here is from genome assembly GCF_002162155.2 of Triticum dicoccoides. Lineage (NCBI taxonomy): Eukaryota > Viridiplantae > Streptophyta > Magnoliopsida > Poales > Poaceae > Triticum > Triticum dicoccoides. The sequence continues at coordinate 381,197,888 of NC_041388.1, forward strand.
CCGCTGATCCTCGATCGGCGCAGTATGCTCCGAATCAATGGTCGAAACCGATGCGTATGCGGCCTCCAAGGCGCTGTTCGGCGGCAGAGCTATATCATGCCCATCAAGACAGTGTGGCGCGCTTGGCTGTGGCTCAAATCCGTCGAAGATCAAGTCCCTGTGGATGTCAGCCATGTAGTTTAGGCTTCCAAACCCGACCTGATGGCCAGGGGCGTAGCTTTCGATCCGCTCCAAGTGGCCGAGTGAATTAGCCTGCAGAGCGAAGCCGCCGAAGACGAAGAACTGTCTGGGGAGAAAAGTTTCACCCTGGACCGTATCATTGTTGATGATCAAAGGAGCCATCGGGCCTAAAGGCAATGACACAGAGGAACTCTCAATGAAAGCACCAATGTCGTTGTCAAAACCGGCGGATCTCGGGTAGGGGGTCCCGAACTGTGCGTCTAGGCCGAATGGTAACAGGAGGCAGGGGACACGATGTTTTACCCAGGTTCGGGCCCTCTCGATGAAGGTAAAATCCTACGTCCTGCTTGATTAATATTGATGATATGGGTAGTACAAGAGTAGATCTACCACGAGATCAAGGAGGCTAAACCCTAGAAGCTAGCCTATGGTATGATTGTTGTGTATGGAGTTGATTGCCTACGTACTACAACCCTCTGGTTTATATAGACACCGGATAGGGTTAGGGTTACATAAAGTCGGTTACAATGGTAGGAGATCTTGAATATCCGCATCGCCAAGCTTGCCTTCCACGCCAAGGAAAGTCCCATCCGGACACGAGACGAAGTCTTCAATCTTGTATATTCATAGTCCAGGAGTCCGGCTGAAGGTATAGTCCGGCTACCCGAACACCCCCTAATCCAGGACCCTCTCAATAAGGATCAGACAGTCTCCGCAATCTCAGTCCTGCATCTTTTCTAATGTTCATGTCCCCAGCTACTAGATGAGCATCATTGTGGTCTGGAATCTTGGGTTTCAATTTTCTTAGCACTAGGGCTTCATCATCCTCTTCTTCATCTCCAGGCACTAGGGCCTTGTTCTTCTCTTCAGTTGGGATGTTTCTATTGCTTCTCTTGGGATTAGAAGGCTTCTAAGCTTGAGTTGTTGCTTTGGGAGCTGTTTTGGGCTTTGATGTGGCAGCCCCTGACTTGATAGCATCTCCCATGAGCTTCTGAGTTTTGGGAGCTGGAGCAGCATCCTATTCATCTTCTTCTGGCTCTCTCATGATGGAGGATCTACCAAGAACTCTGGTAGTGATCTTCTTGACCCTCTCCTTCCTCTTCTTGCCATCTCCAGCCTCTTTGGGTTCAAGAGTGAACTCCATAGTTTCTTGAGTGGAGGCTCTGGCCTTAGAAATAGGAATTCTTTTTGCTGGTGCCTTTTTATATAACCCTGGCTTGGTTGTTGCAGCTGTGCCATACTCTTTCTTCATCACCTTCTTCTTGGAGCTGACTTCCTCCTCAACAGCCACATAGTCCTCATCTTCAGAATCTGAGGTTTTCTTCTTCCTTGACCTGGTGGATGCCTTTGGAAAATTACTGGGAGTGCTCCTGCTGCCATCATCTGAAGTACTTGAGGGACTAGTGCCCTTGCTCATTTTCACTTGCTCTTCAGACCTGTTCTGGCTATCACTCTGGTCTAACATCTTGGCAATCAAACTAACAACAAACCCTGTGAATAGATGTAGATGAGGTAGAATGGATGAGCATCACAAAGTGCAGAGTTTTTGCAAAACAGATGACTCAAAAACTTAGTTTTAGTTCTCCACATAAAGCATTTCGGAGCTACCGATTTGTTAAACTCGGTGATACCGAAGCAATTTTTGGAACCTAAACTAGTGAACTCGGCCAGACCGAGTCACAGTTCGGTGGCACCGAGACTGCTAGGGTTTCAGAGAGAATCGAACTCGGTCATACCGAGTTGCAATTTTTGGTCAGACCAAAAACGCATGTGCAATGGCCTAAGCCAAATTGGTGAGACCGATTTCTACAACTCGGTCAGTCTGAGATGAGTTCGGCGGAAACCTAACCCTAAATTTTCGAATCAAACCTAACCTAAAGGATGTTTTCTCTAGATAGATTGTTTTCATACATGGTAAAGATCATGGCAAAACAATGTGCTATGAATCAGAGTAAGGAAATAGCACAAAGAGTCGAACCCATACCCTAGTTTGGCGGGAGTTCTCTATGGTGACAATGGCAGAGCAGAATTCCGTTGACAGTGACGGAAACCATCGGCGGGAGGTCGCTGGCGACAAGGAGATGATCCAGAGACCCGAGGAGATAGAGCAGGACACACGCGCGGGCTGAGGAGTTTGAAGAAATTTCCAAAATCTCACCTGTGGGTTTATATATCCCAACCCTGTCGGTGTGACCGAGTGGAACAACTCAGTGGCACCGAAATGCAGAATCGCAAGCGGTTACTGCAACTCGGTGTGACCGAAAAGTTCAAATCGGTTGCACCAAGATGGAAAACCTAGATCAACTTAGTAAACTTGGTGTGACCGAAGTGGATGACTCGGTCATACCAAAATGCACAAAGAGGTTTTGGAAGTTTAAGTCTATGATGAATCGGGGACTCCGAGTGCTCCTCACACAGAGTGGTTCGAATCTGACTTGATCAAACTTTGTAATGTAGCATGAATAGAGTTTGAGACGAGAAAAGCATAGATAGCTAGAGGAGTTCTTAGGCATTCTTCTCCATCCACTTGGCAAAAGAGAAAACGCCAAACAATCAAAACAACAAGTGGATGTCCACGAATGAGTAAAATATGCAATCAACATGCTCACACAATAAAATGGCAAACAAAATATGTGACAAATCATGCACAAACACTTTAGCATCTATCAAGCAATTGGCGATGACTAGGTCATCTATATATGAGTATATTGACTGAGGATTCAAATGAGAACATTTGATCGTAGGTCATACTCATCGTTTAAGCACAAGTGGGGTTGCCACTTTTACATAAAGCATTGTTGTGCTCACACCTTTAGAGTTGCTTTAGCTCAATTGATTAGAGTAAATCTCCCCCTAGATGTGATATCCCCCCTAAGAGGGATGAACTAACCTTGGGTTTTGTCGATGATGACTTCATGTAGGTGTTTAAGATGTAGATGCTCAATGTTGATGTAGATCATTCCGAGGAATCCATTGGAGTGAGTTGCACTTTCAATACCTACATCAGTTAGTCCCACAAGGAACAAACAAGGATATCCATAGACATAGAGTGATGTTCACATAAGATGATGTCCATGAAAGCATTAGGTTACCTTGTCCCTTGTCTTACCAGCAAGAGGGTTTGTGACTCCTAGAACTAGTGCAAGATGTGGAATTTTTTGCACATGTCCTTGCCAAAAGATATGAGTGAAGTATGTTGGCGGAGTCACCCTCAAGAACTCTCTAGTTCTTCTTCTTCGGGATCCACATCATCTTGATGGGAATCCTTGGAGTTGTGGTCGTACTTAATGTAGTAGAACTTGATGTAGTCTTGGGAACCCACTTGACCAAGGCCTTGGGAGCTTCTTCAAATGCATCAATCTTCTCTTGAAGCTTGTCCTTCCCTTTTACCTTGTGTTCTTGTGGTGGAAGATCATCTGGAGCTTGTGTCCCTTGGAAAGAATTAGGATCATACTTCTCTTGTTGAGGAACAAACTTTGTCTTGGGGTATTGATCTTCTTCCCACTCAACTCCATTGGCATTGAACTTTCGTTCAAAACCAATTCCTTGATTCATACGGTGTCTTCCTTGCTTGCGTACAATTTCCTCAAATTGCTTACTCCCGGCAAGGCTCTTGTAAACACCTTTCTCTATAATTCCCTTCAATAAGCTATTTTCTTGCTCAAGTGTAACTTGGCTAAGAGATTCATTAGTGGAATCAAGAGAACTACTAGAAGCAACAACATTGGATTTAGCATGATTATTGTTACTACTAGAAGAAGAATCTTTCTTACTCTTGTTGCTTGATTTAACTTGTGGCATGTAAGTTGACAAGAGTAAATGCTTGGCAATGTAAGAAGAACTTTTCTTGCGAAGATCATCATTGATTACCTTTAAGAACCCATGCTCTTACTCAAGGTTGAGCTTTTCGAAGCGTAATTTTTCATGAGTCTTTAAAAGTTCTCGATGATCTTCCAAGGTAGTTTCATGAGCTAACTTAAGAGTGTTTAGTTCTTTAGTCAGACACTCAATCTCCTTCATATCATCGTCATTCCTTTTATCTTGATTAGCATGATTAATAGCAAGTTCATCATAGTTTTCATAACTACAATTGTCAACAAGTAAATCATCATCTCCTAGCATATCATCTTCATCACTATTGAAATCAACATACCCGGGGTGTGATACCTTTAGGCCTTTAGCCATGAAGTATCTTCCAATTCCTTCATTTGGTGAGTCAAATATGTCGTAGGAGTTGGTTGACACAAGTGCTAGACCGGCAACACCTTCATCTTGAGTATATTCGGAGTCAGAGTGATAACTTGTCTCGGAGTGATTGTCGGAGTTGGAGTTGGATACCCATTCACCAACATGAGCTTGATGTCTTCGTTTTGTGTAGCCTCTTGATGACTTGTCCTTCCTTTCCGAACCTTGCTTCTCCGTGATGTTCTTCGTTCATAACGATCATCTCTACTCCTTCTCTCTCTTGGTGGTGATTCTTCTCTTCTACTTCTCCTTTTGGGTGAATCTTCTCTTCTTTTGTAGGGAGTCGTACACTCATTGGAGTAGAGTCCAGGTCCTTAACAATTGTAGCAATTTCGTTCACGACTTGAAGATCTTTTGTCATTGTAGGACCTTGACTTGGAACTTCTCTCCTTGCTTATACTCTTGTAGAACCTGTTGAAGTTCTTCACCATTAGACTCAATTCTTCATTGAAGGTTTGTTTCTCACTTGACGATGCGGGAGCATCACATGAGGCTTTGTAAGCACCACTTGACTTGTTGTGAAGCTCTTCCTTATCCTTGAGTGACATCTCATGAGCAACAATTCTTCCAATGACTTCCGTTGGCTTGAGATCTTTGTAATTGGCCAGCATTTGAATCAATGTACACACGGTATCATATTTTCCATCCAAGGCTCTTAGGATCTTCTTTATGATGAATCTATCGGTCATCTCTTCACTTCCTAAGCCGTCAATCTCATTTGTGATGAGAGCAATCCTGGAGTACATTTCAGCGACACCTTCACCATCCTTCATTTTGAACTTGTCAAGTTGACTTTGAAGCACATACAATTTGGATTCCTTGACAGAGTCGGTACCTTCATGCATATCAATCAAAGTATCCCAAATTTCCTTTGCATTCTCAAGACGGCTGATTTTGTTGAATTCTTCGGGGCACAATCCGTTGAAGAGGATATCACACGCTTGAGCATTGTATTGCAGCATCTTCAACTCTTCCGCGGTAGCTTCACGGTTTGGTTCTCTCCCATCAAAGAATTCACCTTGCAAGCTAATACACACAATAGCCCAAACGACGGGGTTATGTCCAAGAATATGCATTTTCATCTTATGCCATCAAAGTAAGGACCTCTATGGTGGTAATTTCCCTCACTAGACGCCATACTCTCCTAGGTTGTGAAACCAAGGCTATGATTACCAAATGCTATGGAAATCAAGGCAAATGGATACCAAAGCTCTGATACCACTTGTAGGATGGAAAGTATGTCTAAAGGGGGGGTGATTAGACTACTTGACCAAAAATAAATCTAGCCCTTTCCCAATTTTAAGTCTTGGTAGATTTTAGTAACTTAGCACTAGTCAAGCAATCAACCTACACATGCAAGTCTAAGAGTATAGAGCGAAATGTAAAACATTGCACGTGAAGGTAAAAGGAGGAGTTTGGAGGGAGCAAACGCAATGTAGACATGGATATTTTTGGCGTGGTTCCGATAGGTGGTGCTATCGTACATCCACTTTGATGGAGACTTCAACCCACGAAGGGTAACGGTTGCGCGAGTCCACGGAGGGCTCCACCCATGAAGGGTACACGAAGAAGCAACCTTGTCTATCCCACCATGGCCATCGCCCATGAAGGACTTGCCTCACTAGGGTAGATCTTCATGAAGTAGGCGATCTCCTTGCCCGTACAAACTCCTTGGTTCAACTCCACGATCTTGTCGGAGGCTCCCAAGTGACACCTAACCAATCTAGGAGACACCACTCTCCAAAAGGTAATAGATGGTGTGTTGATGTTGAACTCCTTGCTCTTGTGCTTCAAATGATAGTCTCCCCAATACTCAACTCTCTCTCACTGATTTGGATTTGGTGGAAAGATGATTTGAGTGGAAAGCAACTTGGAGAAGGCTACAGATCAAGATTCATATGGTTGGAATGGAATATCTTGGTCTCAACACATGAGTAGGTGGTTCTCTCTCAGAAGATGAATGTTGGAAGTGTAGGAATGTTCTGATAGCTCTCTCCACGAATGAAGAGTTGGTGGAGGGGTATATATAGCCTCCACACAAAATCTAACCATTACACACAAATCACCAAACTCGGTGGGACCGAATAACGAAACTCGGTCAGACCGATTTAGTTCAAAATGCGAATGTTAGCCTTTTCGGTGGGACCGACATGTCAACTCGGTGTGACCGATTTCATTAGGGTTAGGGCATAACGTAATCTCGGTGAGACCGATTACACAAACTCGGTGGGACTGATTTTGGTAATAAGCTAACCAGAGAGTTGGTAAGGCAAACTCGGTGGGACCGATTCGGTCATCTCGGTGAGACCGAAATTTTACGAAGGGGAAATAGAGAGTTTGCATTGCAAACTCAGTGGGGCCGATCGCTCATCTCGGTTGGACCTAAACGTTACGAAGGGAAACAAAGAGTTCGCAATCCCATCTCGGTGAGACCGAGATCCCTATCGGTAAGACCATAGTGACTAGGGTTTGTGGAAGTGGCTATGTCAAATGAACTCGGTGGCGCCGGATAGAAAGTTTCAATTGGTCCGAGTTTGGCTTTTGGTTTGGGACATATGTGGATATGAGATAGTAGTTGATGGTTTTTGGAGCATATCACTAAGCATTTTGAGCAAGCAACCCATTAGGCAACACCTCATCCCCTTTTAATAGTATTGGCTTTTCCGATGGACTCAATGTGATCTTGGATCACTAAAAGTAAAATGTAGAGTCTCAAGCTTTAGAGCTTGAGCCAATCTTTTGTCCTTAGCATTTTGAGGGGTCCACATTTCTAATCCATGCCATGCCAATCATTGAGCTTTCCTGAAATATTTATCTTGAGATATCATTAGCTCAATGAGCTATATGTTTTTAGGAATTACCAAAACCACCCAGGGATAGTTGCATTTTCATAAGCCGCTCATGAGGGGGTTCACGATAGATGAAGAAGAGGAGGACAAGGATCATGGGGCTGTTTTGAGGAAGGGTGGAGGAGCTGGGAGTGAGAAGGAGGAAGAGGAGGGAGAATGGTGCCGTTTTGAATATGAATACCTCCCTGACTTCTGCTACACATGTGGTATGATTGGGCACGGGGAGAAAGACTGCCTGATTAAGCTGAAGAAAGGGGAGGCACCGTAGTTTGGCCGATGGCTGAAAGAAGATATGGGGCAAAGGAGAACTGGATCAGAGGAGGGGTTTTGGCATAGTGCTGGGCGTTGGGCTGGAGGTAGCAGAACCCTCGGCTATAGTAGATCAAATCAAAGGTCTGGAAGCGGCAGTGACAGTCTGTCCTGGCGCAAGAGTGACTCATGTTCTAGCGGTCGCGCTGACGGCAAGGTAGATGGAGGAGAGGAAGTGACAAGCCCACCCAAAGCTGGGTATGTGCGTGAAAGGGCCGACGTCCCAAGGAAGTTGATGTTGGAAGAAGATGGGAACAAATAGGGAGGGCTATGTGGTGCCAGGTATTAGAGGTGACCAGGGGGATTCGAAGGGGGAGCGGGCGAGTGATATGTTGGTGGATCCGAAGGGTCTTAAGGTCCTGCATGGAAAGGGGAGGAGGACTGAGGGAGTAGGAGCGAAAAGTAGAAAATCTGCGGGTGGTCAAGGGAGGAAGGTGGATGGCAAACGTTATAGGAAGCAGGGGAGAGAGAGAAGAGAGATTCAGAAGGGTAGGGATAGTGAGAGGGAGCAGGTACTGGGAAGGAAGAGAATTTTATTGGAGGATGGGAAGGAGGGGAACCATAAGAAGGGCAAGATGGTAGAAGAGTTGCAAGCGGACCGGGAGGAAGCTTTTGAGAAGGTTGCAAACAAAACTAGCATACCGGTCGGGCTGCTGGAGCAGCCCCACCGGGAGCAATGAAACTGATTGGTTGGAACTACCGGGGGCTCGGGAATGGACCGACAGTTCATAGCCTCCTCGAATTGGGGAGGGTGTAGGATCCCGACAGTGTGTTTCTGGCGGAGACTAAGATGACAACGAAACAACTGGAGAGATTCAGGTGGGTGCTTGGCCTTGTTCATATGACAGCATGGAGCTCGGAGGGAAGGAGCAGGGGTGTGGCTTTGTTTTGGCAAAGGGGAATTGATGTAGCGCTGAGATCGTATGGTAGGAGACACATAGATGTGGATGTGAGGGAAGAGGATGGAAGGTTGTGGAGGATGACGGGTGTGTACAGTGAATCAGTCACGGAGCGGAAAGTAGAAACGTGGCGTACGCTAAGAATCCTGGGGAAACAGCACCAGGATGGGCGGCCGTGGATATGTCTAGGAGACTTCAACAAAATTCTTTCGAATGATGAGAAGGTTGCTGAGGGAGTGCTGGATTAGGGGGTGTTCGGATAGCCGGACTATACCTTCAGCCGGACTCCTGGACTATGAAGATACAATATTGAAGACTTCATCCCGTGTCCGGAAGGGACTTTCCTTGGCATGGAAGGCAAGCTTGGCGATACGGATATGCAGATCTCCTACCATTGTAACCGACTTTGTGTAACCCTAGCCCTCTCCGGTGTCTATATAAACCGGAGGGTTTTAGTCCGTAGGACAACATTAACAACAACAATCATACCATAAGCTAGCTTCTAGGGTTTAGCCTCTCCGATCTCGTGGTAGATCTACTCTTGTACTACCCATATCATCAATATTAATCAAGCGTGACATAGGGTTTTGCCTCCATCAAGAGGGCCCGAACCTGGGTAAAACTTCGTGTCCCTTGCCTCCTGTTACCATCCGGCCTAGACGCATAGTTCGGGACCCCCTACCCGAGATCCGCCGGTTTTGACACCGACATTGGTGCTTTCATTGAGAGTTCCTCTGTGTCGTCACCGTTAGGCCTGATGGCTCCTACGATCATCAATAGTGATGCAGTCCAGGGTGAGACCTTCCTCCCTGTTCAGATCTTCGTCTTCGGCGGCTTCGCACTGCGGGCCAATTCACTTGGCCATTTGGAGCAGATCGAAAGCTATGCCCCTGGCCGCCAGGTCAGATTTGGAAGTTTAAACTACACGACTGACATCCGCGGGGACTTGATCTTCGACGGATTCGAGCCACTGCCGAGCGCGCCGCACTGTCACGACGAGCATGATCTAGCTTTGCCGCCGAACAGTGCCCTGGAGGCCACACCCGCATCGGCTTCGACCCTTAATTCAGAGCCAACTGCGCCGATCGAGGATGCGTGGTTGGACACCGCCTCGGGGGCTGCGCTCCCAATGGCGATCGAGCCGAACACCAGCCCTGCACTCTGCGAGACTCGTGACTCCAAGGAGCCGGACTCCTCTCCGGACTCCGAACCCTCCGCTCCCCTGCCGATCGAATCCGATTGGGCGCCGATCATGGAGTTTACTGCCGCGGACATCTTTCAGCACTCGCCTTTCGGCGATATTCTAAAGACACTAAAGTCTCTCTCTTTATCTGTAGAGCCCTGGCCGGACTACGGTCAGCAAGGTTGGGATACAGAGGATGAAGGAATTCAAAGCCCACCCACCACCCACTTTGTAGCCACTGTCGATGATTTAACCGACATGCTCGACTTCGACTCCGAAGACATCGACGGTATGGACGCCGATGTAGGAGACGATGAAGAACCAGCGCCTATCGGGCCCTGGAAAGCCACCTTGTCATATGACATATACATGGTGGACACCCCAAAAGAAGGAGATGGCGATGGAACAGCAGAGGATGACCCCTCCAAGAAACAGCCTAAGCGCCGGCGTCAGCGGCGCCGCTCAAAATCCCGCCAAAACAAATACGGCGATTCCAGCACGGGAGATAATAATACTCCGGAGAGTGCCGAAGAAAACCCCCTCCAGCAAGATTCAGCATAGGAGGATGGAGAAACCAGCCCTCATGAGAGAGCGGCAGACAGAGAGGTCGAGGACGATAATCATATGCCTCCCTCCTAAGATGAGGCAAGCCTCGACGACGACGAATTCGTCATGCCAGAGGATCCCGTCGAGCAAGAGCATTTTCAACGCAGGCTTATGGCCATGGCAAGAAGCCTTAAGAAAAAACAGCAACAACTTAGAGCTAATCAAGATTTGCTAGTCGATAGATGGACTGAAGTCCTTGCGGCCGAAGAGCATAAACTCGAACGCCCTCCAACAGCTACCCAAAGCGCAGGTTGCTACCCCGATTAAAGGAGGAAGCACTCGATACGGCCGACCGGCCACCTCGTGGCCGCGACAGAGAGGCCTCTCGGGCCTCCACTCAAGCCGCACCCCGTACTAAGGCACGAGAAAATGCACCAGACCTGCGAGATATGTTGGCAAGGCAAACAAGATCGATCTATGGATCACATGGGCGCCCCACGACTCGAGACAATGACCGTCACGCCGGACATAAATCCGGTAGGGCCGAACACAGTAGACAAAGCTCATTGGAGCGATATGGCCCAGGATAGAGGCACCGCACATCCACTATGCTTCATAGACGAAGTAATGGACCATCAAATCCCCGAGGGTTTCAAACCCGTAAACATCGAATCATATGATGGCACAATAGATCCTGCGGTATGGATCGAGGATTATCTCCTTCATATCCACATGGCCCGCGGCGATGATCTCCACGCCATCAAATAGCTCCCACTCAAACTTAAAGGACCAGCTCGACATTGGCTTAACAGCTTGCCAGCAGGATCAATCAGTTGTTGGGAGGACCTGGACACCGCATTCCTCGACAATTTCTAGGGCACTTATGTGCAACCACCAGACGCCGATGACCTAAGCCACGTAATTCAGCAACCAGAGGAATCGGCCAGGCAATTCTGGACACGGTTCCTAACAAAGAAAAATCAAATAGTCGACTGTCTGGACGCAGAGGCCCTAGCAGCCTTCAAGCACAATATCCGTGACGAGTGGCTTGCCTGGCACCTAGGACAGGAAAAGCCGAAATCTATGGCAGCACTCACGACACTCATGACCCGCTTTTGCGCGGGAGAAGATAGCTGGCTTGCTCGTAGCAACAATATGACCAAGAACCCTGGTAATTCGGATACCAGGGCCGGTAGTGGCAGGTCGCGTCGCAACAAGCAGAAGCACCGCATTAACAGCGACAATGCTGAGGATACGACAGTTAATGCCGGATTCAGAGGCTCTAAATCCGGTCAGCGGAAAGAGCCATTCAAAAGGAATCCTAGGGGCCCGTCCAGTTTGGACCGAATACTCGACCGCTTGTGCCAGATACATGGCACCCCTGAAAAGACGACCAATCACACCAACAGGGATTGTTGGGTGTTCAAGCAGGCAGGCAAGTTAAATGCCGAAAAAAAAGACAAGGGGCTGCATAGCGATGACGATGAAGAGCCCCGGCCACCGAACAACAATGGACAGAAGGACTTTCCCCCACAAGTGCGGACGGTGAACATGATATACGCAACCCACGTCCCCAAGAGGGAGCGGAAGCGCGCGTTAAGGGACGTATACGCGGTAGAGCCAGTCGCCCCAAAGTTCAACCCATGGTCCTCCTGCCCGATCACCTTTGATCGAAAGGACCACCCCACTAGCATCCATCATGGCGGATTCGCCGCATTGGTTCTAGACCCAATTATTGACGGATTTCATCTCACTAGAGTCCTTATGGACGGCGGCAGCAGCCTAAACCTGCTTTACCAGGATACAGTGCGGAAAATGGGCATAGATCCCTCGAGGATTAAGCCCACCAAAACGACCTTTAAAGGCGTAATGCCAGGTGTAGAGGCCAACTGTACAGGTTCAGTCACACTTGAACTGGTCTTCGGATCTCCGGATAATTTCCGAAGCCAGGAGTTAATCTTCGACATAGTCCCATTCCGCAGTGGCTATCACACACTGCTCGGGCGAACCGCATTCACCAAGTTCAACGCGGTACCGCACTACGCATACCTTAAGCTCAAGATGCCAGGCCCTCGAGGAGTAATTACGGTCAATGGAAACACCAAACGCTCCCTCCGAACGGAGGAGCACACGGCGGCCCTTGCAGCGGAAGTACAAAGCAGCCTCTCTAGGCAGTTCTCCAGTCCGGCCATTAAACGACCGGACACCGTCAAGCGCGCCCGGAGTAACCTACAACAAGACCGCCTGGCACGATCCGAGCAGGCGTAGCAATGCGGCCCCAACCCCAGCCCTCGCAAAAAGGCGACGCCAGTGCTTCGCGTACATAACTACGCTCTAGAAATACCATGGGTACAGGGGGAGTGGCACCATCACGACACACCCAAAACACGGCTTAAACCGCACCAGGGGCTGCCGATTTTTTAATTTTCTCTCACTTTCAGGACTCCATTCTTCGGAAGGCCTATTCGGCAGTTCAATTGCCGCACAAACGATGCAAGAACTAGGGAAGCAGACAAGCCACGCCGCATTACGGAACGCCCAGGTGGTCTCTATCACGAGCAGTATACCTGTTTCGCATACCATTCAGCAGCTTGCCCCTGGAACGAACATGTTAAATAGTCCAACCTTTTGCTTATCGCATTATTTATATCATTCTACTTTGATCGCAGCCCTCTTTAATAAACAATGCATAGCTTCTGTCTATTTTTGCATTACTCTTTTTCTATAAATATATGTTCCTTAACGACATGTTGCACCCGTACACGTTGGTACGGCCAAAATACGCCAGGGGCTTTAGTACCCCTCAATATGATGTGAGAAGTCCGAACACTTTAACAAGTGCGACACCCCGAACTTATAGCATTATATGCATCGGCTCCGAATCATGTCTTGGGTCAATAGTTGGGTTTGCCCGGCTCCTATGTTTTGGTGCCTTACGTTCCGCTATATCGGCTAAGGTAGCACTAGGAGAACCACTGCGATTGTGCCCCAGTTGAGCTGGGTCGAGCACCTCAGTGGAGAAAGCTAAAACTGACTGTCATGAGGAAGCGAGAGCTGGTCGCTGTTCGAGAGGTTTTTTTGAGTCCTTAAAGACTTATGCCGCTTAGAGCGAGGAGTCGGCTCTGTCCGGCCAAGGCGTGGATAGCGCCCCGAACTCGGTCTTCTGAATACTAGGGGCTTCACCGAAATTTAAAATTATAGAATTCTATGCCTAAGTGAGAGTGTTCACGCATTATAGTCCGATTGCCTTGTTCGTTGGGCTGAGCGCCTCCCTCGAAGGAGCCAAACATGGGAAAAAGAGCGCTCAGGTTTATCCCCGAACACCCCAGCACTAGCGGCACAGGGGCAGAAGCCGACGACTCGCCATCTCTCAGAATTGATAAACAGCTGCACAGAAGGTAATATTTTAAATTCCAACAGCATTGCTTAGCGCATATGAACAAGTTTTCAGCGCACAGGACAAAACGAGCAAGTTTTACTCAAAAATACATCCTTGGAACATTCATTCGCCACAAGGCAGGCACCCTTCAGAACATCCTTATAGTAATTCTCGGGCTTGTTATGCTCTTTCCCCGGTGGTGGCCTGTCCTTCACAAGCTTCTCAGCATCCAGCTTGCCCCAGTGCACCTTAGCACGGGCTAGGGCCCTATGGGCACCTTCAATGCAGACAGAGCGCTTGATGACTTCGAGCCACGGACAGGCCCCCACCAGCCGCCACACCATCCCGAAATAGCTCCCAGGAAGAGCCTCTCCAGGCCATAGCCGAACTATGAGGCCCTTCATGGCCTGTTTGGCCGCCTTGTGGAGCTCGACCAGTTGCTTCAGCTGGTCGCTCAGGGGCACGGGGTGTCCGGCCTCAGCATACTGAGACCAGAACACCTTCTCTGTCGAGCTGCCCTCCTCGGCTCGATAGAATGCGGCAGCATCAGACACACTCCAGGGAAGATCTGGGAACGCTCCTGGAGAGCTCAGGATTCGGGTAAGTAACAAGTAACTCACGTTTATGTGTTTGCTTTGCATAAAGAATGCCTTACCCGCCGCTATCTTCTTCACCTCATCCAACTCCTGGAGGGTCTTCTGGGATTCGGCCTTGGCAGACTTGGCATTTTCAATAGGCGCCGCGAGCTCGGACGCTCGCGTGTTTGAGTCAAGCTCCAAACTCTCATGTTTTTCATGAGAACCTGGAGCTCTTGCTGCACCTTGCCAACCTGGGCCTCGTACTTCTCCCGCTCGGTGCGCTCCGTGGCCGCCCTCTTCTCGGCTCGACCAGCGCTTGCTTAAGGGTCGCCACCTCAGACGTGGCCCCTACAATAGCCACGATAATCCTGTCATTTTTTGCAATTGCACCTTTTTATATATATTTAAACAAGGTATTTCTTACCTTCATTGTCCTCGAGCTGCTTCTTGGCGCGCCCGAGCTCTTGCTCTGACCGCTCGAGGTTCTGCTTTAGCGTGTCCAGTTCCGCAGTCAGTGCGGCGGGCGCAAGCAGGGAAGCCTGCATACGCATATTGACTCCTTTTTGTTAGACTCCTGCGAATTTTATTTGATCCTCTATTCGGCTTTTCTTCCCGAATGCCAAACAGAGCATCAGGGGCTACTGTCTATGCGGTAATATTATTTACACATTCTTTACTTACCTCAAAGCCTGTTAAAAGGCTAGTACAAGCTTCAGTCAGTCCGCTCTTGGCGGACTGAACCTTCTGGACCACCGCACTCATAATGGTGCGGTGCTCCTCGTCGATGGAGGCGCCTTGGAGCGCCTCCAACAGATTGTCCGGCGCCTCCGGTTGGACGGGGGTCACCGGCACGGTGGGCTTGCTCCTCTTGGAAGGAGGTCCCCCGCCGGACTCTGGAACCTTTGAAGGTTCCGGAGCGGTGTCCGGCCTAGAGCCGGACTTGGAGCCCTGGGGGGTTTTATCCCCTTTACTCCTGGAGTCTGGGAGGTCGCCTTGCGGCGCCTCCAGGACCACCTCCTCCCGGCTTGGAACCTGTTGAGACAACACTTCGGCGTCGTCCGTAGGGCGGGGGGAGGAAGCTGTCGGAAGAGAATTCACATCCGATGAGTCCACTGAACCGCTCGACGATGCGTCGAGCCGGTCTTTGGGTGGGCTGCATAATCATATTCGACATAAGGGAAAGCTGTGCAATAAAGGAATACTATGAATTACTCTGGTATCCAGATACTTACGATTTTGCCAGGGGCTTGGCCCTGAGCGGCCACTCTTCTCCGTCGTCGTCGGCGTCGATGGAGTAGTCCGGGGGAAGGGTTCTCCCCTTCTTGGACCCTCCGGCCTCCCCAGAGAGGGCGGCCTTCCTTTTCTTCTCTCCTCCCGTTGGACGGGGAGAGGTCTCTTCTTCCTCCTCCTCGTCTTCATGGGAGGAATGCGCCTGGGAGCCGTCGGGTGATGAACCCGACACCTCCTGGCGTCGGGCACTCTTTCGAGTCCCTGTGGCCTTCTTTGTGGCCTTCTTCTCCGGCACCACATAGGGTGCCGGAACCAGCAGCTTCGCCAAGCAGGCATCGACTGGGTCTTCGGGCAAAGGAGCCGGACAGTCGATCTGTCCGGACTTCGCCTTCCAACTCTGTCAAAGGAAAGGGAGCTTAGATCCCATATTGAGTTAAACTATGGAAAACTAATACCCTGTAAAAGGTACAAACAACTTACCGTGCTAGCGTGACACTGCGCGCTGAATCCGCGATCCTCGATGGCGGATGCGGGAGCCTCTGCGCCCTTGAAAAGCACCTTCCAGGCATCTTCGTACGTAGTGTCGAAGAGCCTGCTTACAGTTCGGTGCTGCGCCGGGTTGAACTCCCACAGATTGAAGGCCCGTTGTTGACACGGGAGGATCAGGCGGATGAGCATAACCTGGACTACGTTGACAAGCTTGAGCTGCTTGTCCACCAGGGTTTGGATGCATGTTTGCAGTCCAGTCACCTCTCCTTTGTCGCCCCACGACAGGCCCGTCTCTTTCCAGGACGTGAGCCGCGTTGGGGGTCCGGACCGGAACTCGGGGGTTGCGACCCACTCAGGGTCGCATGGCTCGATGATGTAAAACCACCCCGATTGCCACCCCTTCAGGGTCTCCACAAAGGAGCCCTCGAGCCATAAGAGGTTTGGCATCTTGCCCACCATGGCACCTCTGCACTATGCCTGGTTGCCGCGCACCACCTTTGGCTTGACGTTGAAAGTCTTGAGCCATAGGCCGAAATGGGGGCGGATGTAGAGGAAAGCCTCGCACACGACGATAAACGCCGAGATGTTGAGGATGAAGTTCGGGGCCAGATCATGGAAATCCAGGTCGTAGTAGAACATGAGTCCCCGGATGAATGGATGGATCGGGAAGCCTAGTCCGCAGAGGAAGTGGGGAAGGAACACGACCCTCTCATGGGGCCTTGGGGTGGGGAGGAGCTGCCCCTTTTCGGGAAGCCGGTACGCGATGTCGTTAGAAAAGTATCCGGCCTTCCTCAGTTTTTTGATGTGTTCCTCCGTGACGGAGGAGACCATCCACTTGCCTCCCACTCCGGACATGGCTGGAGAAGGTTGAGGTGGGGAGTGCGGACTTGGGTGCTAGAGCTCGAGTGTGCGAGAATGGATAAGCAAGGGAGGAAGAAGGCGTAGGTGAAAAGGTGGATCCTTATCCCCTTATATGGGTGGACGCAACTACGTGTCCCCACCAGCCTGGTAAAACTCGCTTATCTCCAAGCGCCGTAATCAATGGCGCGGTTGGGTTACCCACGCCCGTATTGATGAGAATCCCGGAATAAGGGGACACAATCTCTGCTTTAACAAGACGTGCCAAGGAAACCGCCTCGCATGATGCGCTGAGGTGGGATAATGAAACGACTCGGATAAAGGCTTGGCCGTGGTGTGTCACACTACGGAATATGTCAGCAGATTAGATTTGTGTAAATATTATTCTCTCTATGGCCATATGTGGAAACTTATTTTGCAGAGCTGGACACTATCTTTGTGTTCAAAATCTTCTATGAAGTACTTGGAGGAGGAACCCGCCTTGCAATGCCGAACACAATATTCGCGCCGGACTCGTCGTCGCTAAAGCCTGGTTCAGGGGCTACTGAGGGAGTCTTGGATTAGGGGGTGTTCGGATAGCCGGACTATACCTTCAGCCGGACACCTAGACTATGAAGATACAAGATTGAAGACTTCGTCCCGTGTCCGGAAGGGACTTTCCTTGGCGTGGAAGGCAAGCTTGGCGATACGGATATGCAGATCTCCTACCATTGTAACCGACTTTGTGTAACCCTAACCCTCTCCGGTGTCTATATAAACCGGAGGGTTTTAGTCCGTAGGACAACATTAACAACAACAATCATACCATAGGCTAGCTTCTAGGGTTTAGCCTCTCCGATCTCGTGGTAGATCTACTCTTGTACTACCCATATCATCAATATTAATCAAGCAGGACGTAGGGTTTTACCTCCATCGAGAGGGCCCGAACCTGGGTAAAACTTCGTGTCCCTTGCCTCCTGTTACCATCCGGCCTAGACGCATAGTTCGGGACCCCCTACCCGAGATCCGCCAGTTTTGACACTGACAGTTGCACTACAAAAAAAGACATTTTCTTGATGATACGTGTTTGTCACAGTAGGTCACGTTTTCTATCATGCATGTACATCCATGACAAATTTATACTAGAATCAAGATAGTCATACCTGTGCTGTCATAGAAGTGTTCCATGACATTACCAAAATTATCATCACAGAAGTGCCACTTCCATGATGATAAATCACGCGTCATAGAAGTGCTTTCTTCAAGGGTGACCGACATGTGGCATCCACCATAATGGGACGCCGTTAAGCTATCGGGTCCGGTTTTGGATCCGATAACCCGTTAACAGCCCGGACCAATGGGAATTTTCCATGTGTAAAATTCTCATTGGCCGGAGGAAACACATGTCGGCTCAACGTTCGGACAGATGTCATCCACTCATTGGACAGGAGGCGCCTATGATATGCCGAGACGTGGCACGACCCAATAGAGGCCCATTCCGGAGAAAAGGCCGGCCCGTTTGACTTGGTCAAAAGGTAATGGGCCGGCCCACGGAAAGCGTGTTAACGGGCTATTTGTATATAGCCCATTAACGGCCTGCTTACTACCGGCCTGTTATGGCCTTTCAGAATTAAGCCCAGTAGCTTCATCTGGGCGGTCCAATATGTTTCCAGGCCGTTGTAACTTCTGGCCCATGTATGGCCCATGATGTCTTTCGTCCCATATGAGTCCCTTTGTAACTCTCGGCCCATTGAAGGCCCGAGATGCAACTGGCCCATAATGAATAGTGTATCACTTTATACCCATTAACGACCTATTATTCTGTCGGCCGTTTCGAGCCCATGTTAACTTTCGGCCTTCTAAGGGCCCATTTATTCTTGAGCTCATTTCTAGAATTCGTTAGAGACAGTCCGTTACTACCCTGTTCCATTTCTGGGCCAAATACAGCCCGTGGTTACATTCGGCCTGTTTGTGGCCCATTAACCTGTTGGGCTGTTTTCATAGCATTATCAAATACGGCATATTAACGGCCCGTTATGGTCCACGAATAGTACTACCCATGTTTCATGAAATGATTATACGCCCCGTAGAAGGCCCATGGATCCTACGGCCCGTAGAAGACCAATGGATCCTACGGCCCATAGAAGGCCCATGGATCATACGGCCCGTAGAAAGTCCATGGATCCTATGGCCCGTAAAAGGCCCATGGATCCTATGGCCCGTAGAAGGCCCACGGATCCTACGTCCCGCAAGAGGCCCATGGTTACAATAGTTCGTGTGTTGCCATGATTATTGTGGCCTAGTTACCAAAACTAGGTTATTGTGGCCACTAAAAAACGCGGAAAAAGAACTGCAGTGACTACAAGCAAACAACTAAACAAGACAATAAGGAAATAAATAAGCAAGCAACTAACGCTAGCCTATTATAGCTATCACACATATTACATCCACTGGGCATCAAAGTTTGCCACCAGTGCAAATATATGGAACAAAGCAGCATATTACATACACTGGCCGTCAAAATTGGCCACCAGTACAAATAAACGCAGCAGCAAAACAAGTCCATAACTGAAACAACTTCAGAAGAGCTCAAGAAACGTTATCTTGGGTATCCACCATGCTGGCAATGAGCTTAGAAAGCTTAGCAAGCTTATTAGCGTTGTCTTGTTTGGCGCTAAAATCCTCCAACGCTTGTTGTTGCACCAGAAAGTATGCATCTGAATGCTCCAGGGACTTTCGTAGTCCTTCCGCTTCTTGTCACAGCACAGCTGATCGATGTCTTTCAGCTTGTAGTAGAGACTCAAGAAACCGAACTGATTTAGATAATGAGTTTGAATAGCTTGTGCAAGCGGTAGTGGCCAGTAACTCAAACAGTAAACCAAGACAGGACTTTGGGTTTGCCTCATTGTCTTCAAGATAGTTTCCCTTAGCTGTTTTATCAGCTTTGTTGGAGACCAACAAGGATGTCTCATGATCCTGAACCTTATCTGTATTACTTCCTTTACCATTGCTTAATAAGGAACTCTTCCCCAATATTCTGTCAGCATTTTAAAAGAAGAAACAAGAATACACATAACAGGTTTAGCATGTACTAGTATATGAAACTCATTTCGGTGAACCAGTTCATTAGTAAGGTGGACAAGATTAAACTACCAAGTCTTCTATTGCCAAGTAGTACATTATAAAGGCATCAAAAAAACATATATCTATGTCCTATGGTCACTGCATTGTCTTGCCAAATCAAAATAGAGACACGGTTCAAATCATATTAGTTCAAGAGAAAGCAGCACTGAAAGAATAAAAAGCGTGGGAAACTAAACGACACAACAATATTCTAGATGGGTACCACGGGTCTACATGTAGAACAACACTATTGGCCCTGTTATGATGCTAGTAATGTGCATGATATGAGAAGTCAACTGTATACACAATTGAAATTGAAATCAACAGAGCTATTTATAAGAGCAAACCTATTAAAGAAACATGCATAAACATACCTATTGTGCCATTGGAGTTTCATTGAATAGTTCAATTTGAAAATAAGTTTGTATGAGTAAATACAGTGATATACAAGAGCAAAGCAGTATGCACGATAGCAATGGAATATTAAATGAGAGCAGTTGTTCTTCAGGTTTAAGCACTTGTTCTACATGAAGAGAGTACAGTAAGACGCAAGCATATAGTACTTAAAATAAAATGAGCTCATAGACCTTACCATATTCTTGGTTCGGGACCAGTAAAGAACAAGGCGTTCCCAGTCATCGTCTAGTAAATGTGTCTCAGGAGAACGTAAGAGAATTTGATGAGTTTCTTTGCCAGTGAAGTACGTTTTCTTCAGGTAATTCCGATACTTCCACCAAGCATTCTTGAAGATAGCAGAGGTATTAGCACAGGTTACCTCATCCTGAGTTTCCAAATCGGTCCTTCTCTATAGAGAAAAATGGAAAAATTTGCTGTATTATAACCATCATGGAGGTAGAATGTATGGGACAAAGCAAAGTAATTGCCATGAATAACATTACTTACACCTAACTCCTGGACAAACACCTGCAACTGGCATTTTCCTTCATTTTTAGTATAATATTTCCATAATGGGAAGATACGCACATAGGATTTAACAACATCAAATGCAATAGTTGCTAAACTATGAATGGCTGGTTGTGCTTCCTCCACAGGAATAGGTGTACTAACTTGTGGAGTTGGGGTTCGCCGTGGTAGTACTGGCGCTTTGGGCACTGGAGCTCCCTTACTAACTGCTCTTGTTTGGGTGCTCTGTGGTGGAGATGGTGCTGTGTCAACAGGAATTGGGTTACTATCTGCTGGGGTTGGGGTTAGATTGGGTGAAGCTGGTTCTCTGTCCATCGCAGTAGGGGTAAAATCTGTGAGAGTCTGGGTTAGATGTGGTAGGGCTAGTTCTCGTGCATGTACAACCGGGGTGCTATCTCCACCAAGAGGTAGCACTATTTTATTTGAAGACCGTGTTTTTACTCCGCTAGATACTGCCGTTACCCGCTCCAATTCAAATGGTTGATAAACAGGAAACATAATTGAATGTACAGACATTGTATGAGAGACAGATGCAATAGATATTATGGAAAAAAGAGGGCATTAAATAATTGACATGTATATGGTTTAACTAAAATGGATAGCATGACATAATTTCACATATATGATGTCTATCTAAACTGGATAGCATAGCATAACATAATTCAAATATATGATGACTAACTAAACAGGATCGCATGACATAATTCACATACATGTTATCTAAGTAACCAGGATCACATGATTTAATTCGCATATGTGATTTATGTGCTAAGCGGAGGGCATTCGCATATATGATGTCTGAACTAAGAACATGGTGTTGAATATTGTGTATATGATGTCTAAACTATGCAATGCAAGACACCATATGCATGATATGAGGAGTAGAACCGTGCCAAGTTAGAGCATACACCTCAGTGGGGGAATAGGACTGGTCATCTGTCTCTGAGTCCATCTCTGAGGAGCTATCGGGACCCAGCAAGAGATCTGCTTCGACAGGTAGCATTGTCTGCTCTGAAGGCCTTGTTTTCACTCCAGATTTTTCCATCACCCACTTGGCTGATTCACAGGAAGAGTAGTTTAACATACAAACATTATAGACAACTAGAAATTTAATGAAGAAAGGATGGGCTAGATATCATTCAAATATACGATGCCTGGTTAAACAGGATGGAATTGCACATATCACATATATTATGGCTGGCTAAAAGACATGAGACTGCATAATTCCCATATATGATATTGAAACTAAACAGGTGGCATTACAGAACATGTCTAAACTAAGCAAATGACATATATGATGTCGAAAGTAGACACTGCAAGGCAACATATGCATGATATGACTAAAATCATCATGCCAAGTTAGAGCAAACACCTTGGGGGGTAAATAGGAGTGGTCAGCTGCGTCTGAATACGGGGGAGGGTTTGCCATTGAACCCACCATGGAGTGATGTCTGCATGACATTGTATTGCCGTGCAAAACTCTTCTCTTTTTCTCTACATGTTCAGCATGACTATGTACAATATCTGACATGCATACAAAAGATATAGTGAGATTATGTAAGGAGAGCATGCAGAAATCCAGAGTAATGGTAACAACCAGTGGATGGATCCAAAAATAATGATAGCAGGCTGATGATTGCTTTAATTTAATAAATAAATAGATGATGATTGCTTTACTATTTGTTTCCCACCCAAGATGAACAACATAGGCATACCCTAGGTGAACTAGATATTAGACAGAGATACTATTCATTGCTGCCTCGATATGTGCCCCACAACTAATTTAGAACTCAAGTTTGAACATCAATTTGGACCTGACTTGGAGTCTAAGAGGTGAACAGGACAATAAAGTAGCAGGTAATATTAAGCAATGCATAACATAAGCAGAAACAAAAGAGTGCGACCTCTCTTGTGGACCAGTGTACTCCTCAGGTTTATCTGCTGAGTCGATGATGGTGATGTCGTTGCGCTGGGTGTCGGCGGCAAGGAAGGAGATATGAGGCGGCGAAAGACGGCCAGGAGTCATGATGTCTAGTTTGGTGGATGCTTCTGTCGATGGAGCAGCTTAGGTGAGGTGGACAACGTCGCGGCACGAGCAGGACAAACCACACAAAGTTTTCTTCGACACCTACCTGCAAATGAAGTAATTCTATAAGGGCTCATTTGGCTTGCATGATTCTAAAAACGCAGGGATAGGAGGAAAAACACCGGAATAGGATAGGAATGCACATGGGAAACAGAGCATTTGTGAACACAAGTTTTCTGTCAACTTGGGTGTTTGGTTCACAGGAAAAGGAGGAGCAGAGGAATGCAAAGAAACATGGCAAAAATAAAGTGAAACCATATGAAAGCATGTACACTTAGAATGTTATTTTGCCACTAATGCACTTGGTCTTGTTTTCATGCATAGGATTTTGAAAAGTAGGTCCAGGTGGATGTTTTGCTCCATTCCTTTCAACAAAATGCATGAGTAATTGAATAGTAGAGTGCCATAGGAAAATTTCGTATTGCTATGTTTTTTCCATTGAACCACAATAGCCCTAATGGATCGACATGGATGTAGAGTAATAAGTGATGCGACAAGTGTACAACCTCTTTGCCGTAGCCGTGTCGACCTCAGCATCATTGGATTGGTCACTGAAGAAGTTAAGGCAGAGGTGGCTGTCGGAGGTGTGGAGAAAGATCTGAGGAATCTGTAGATGGCGTCCCGGGCACTGCTCTGTTATGATGGATCATTCCGTCCTTGGAGCAGCTCCGGTGAGCCGTAAGACGTCAAGGTTGAAGTAGCACAAGAGAGACATCGTTAATATCAAGTGGGATTCTAATAGCATCTCCAATAGATGATGTAAAATGCATTACCAAAAAGTGATAGATGTAAAATTTACATCACCAAAACCGACCTAACTACAACAGATGAGGTAAAAACCGTTGACTCTGAACTTAACTGTCGAAACTGAAATTTACTATGGAATCTGAATGTTACTGTCGAAACTGAACGCAATGGTAGCAGAGAGGCACTTCACATGGGATAGTTTAGGGAGGGCCTGCAGTTCATCTTCAACCTGCACCCCCCCTGAGCCGCTAGCCACCACTGGCCGAACCCCACGCCGCCTTGCCGCCCCGAAACAACTCCCCACCGTCGGTCCGCCGCTGCCTCGGCCAACCCTCTAGCCCCCCTGCACCAAGCTTTTTCTCCGGCGATCCCCACGCCACCGCCCCACCACTGCGCCCCCACCGCCGGCGTGCAGCACCCCACCCAGAACCCTAAGATAGATAGCGTGGTACCTCTCCGGCGAGCCCCCCTCCCCACTGTGGGTGGTTCTTCCTTAACTCCAGCGAGACCCACCACTCCCTGAAAATGGACTGACCCAAAAGTCGATTCAGTCGACTGAAGTGTAGCTAAATTAGAGCAGAACAGCAGCATGAGCGAGGGGGAGAGCAGCAGCGCGAGCAAGCGAGCGAGAGCCCGGGCAGTAGCAGCAGTAGCGCGAGCGAGTGAGTGACAGCCGGAGCAGCAGCAGCAGTGCGAGCGACCGAGCAACAGCCGAAGCAGCAGCAGCAGCGCGAGCGACCGAGCGGCAGCCGGAGTAGCAGCAACACATCCGGCTGGTATAGATGCCGCCACCAAAGGGGCCTCACACTGGGGAGAGCTGCCATGGAGATGTCGCCTGTGGCGCTAGCTTTGAGGTAGCCACTCCATGGGGGTGCGGGATGGAGCACCGTCAGTGCCTGGAGGTCAAGTTAAGGAGAATGTGTGATGCAATGAGTGTACAACCTCTTTGGTGGCGCCGAGTAGGCCTCGACTTCATCCGAGGAGTCGGTCATGATGCTGCGGTTCCGGTGGAGCAGGTTAAGGCGGCGCTGTGGGGATGGAATAGCCGCGATAGACGAGGCGATCATCGAAGCAGCTCCTTGGAGGTGGAGGATGGGGCGGCTGAACCGGCGGGACGATGAGATGCACGATGGATCCTCATCAGGGGAGGTAGATGAGGGACATCGAGCTGTTGCGGTGGATGACGTCGTCGAGGAAGAGGCTATGGCTGGGCAGAGGTGAGGTGGCGGACGGAGGAGGGTGGGATTTCGCGGCTAGAGCAGAGAGGTTATGGCGGCTTGGGATTTCGAATGGTGAAAAGGAGGCGATGGGAGGGGGGAACCATGACTTAGGGACACGCTTGTCCAAAATGTAGGTTGTCTTACAAAAGTACCCCCACCGATTTGAACTAGCGGCCCTTTCTGCTTAGGGTTAGAAGGGGGATTTCGCGTGTCAGGATTTGGCAGCTGGAGGGAGTTTTCGCGTGTGTTGTAATTTCGGGATCGCAAGGCGCGAGTTGTGAAGGCGCCAATTTAGGGAGCACGATATCAGAATTTTCGGGATATAACAAGGCGCGGGTTGAATTTTAGGGCCAAGCCTAACGTGTAATATTGTAGTTGTATGTACCAAATCAATTCACACTTTCCTCAATGAAAAAAACGAAAAAAATAAAACTATTCACACCAGACAAGGAGAGAGTCGTGTCCCGTTTTACCATACAAATGCTATTCAAAGCTACACAAAGAGAGAGTATGAATCCATGTTATGTCCAATTAAATTTTTTCGCTGGCTGTATAATGCATGTAACCTACTCATACCAACATTTTAGTGCATTCCAAATGTTTATACTACCGCTGCAATTCGAACTGAATTTGAATTCGTTTCTCTATTTCAATAAGAATCTACAATCATGATTGTTGCCAACTTCAACCATCATTCGTGTATTACCTTAACAACACACCACATGATTACTATAGAGATAGATATGAACTATGTGTACTATATGAACTCGAATTCAATCTTTTGAATACACTTGATGTTGATTCCAAATAATAGTACATTTGATGTACTAACTATATATTCATAATATAAACCATGTTCCATGCGCACACCGTGTTTATCACACAAAGTATAGTGCCCCGCCCCTACATTATGACAAGTATTTAGACCTGAGCTGCAAAAGCCACACATTAGCCCAAAATATAATCAATGTTCTATATATTATATGTAGTACTAGGAATATGCCCATGCATTCCACGGAACATCAACATGATCAAGGGGAGGCGTTATTTGCAAATATGGAGAGGGGTGTGGGTATCTTTTTTCAAAATTGCTATAGTTTCCTTCCTATCCGTCAGATATAAATCGGACGGCCTGTATTGCAGGATGGCACGCACACCATCATTGACAACTCTGTTTTTTATAAGAGTGGAGATAAAATATATTATATGTAGTATAACATGTTCATAACCACACCATGTGTCAGGACCCCGACTCGATGTCACATCGATCTAGCCTGTAGCACCTCATATCACTTTGCGGCCTCACGCACGGTATCCCCACGGGTGTCGCCTTACCTTTGCCCGGGACCGTTTGCGTCTTTTGGCTCACGTATATGATAGTGTCGCTAGCATCCATATGATAAGGAGCCCGGGCTGACATGACTAGTCGTAAACCCAAAGTGGCACAGACTTACAGGGACAGGCATCCATGACCCAGCATCGAACGTGTCGGTCATCAGCGAGTGAATCCAGGCTGTAGCACTGGGCTAGCAGGACTCCGGTGAACCGGGCTGTAGCGGGCTAACAGGACTCCGGTATTCATCGCGTGACATTTCCCCGAAGGGACAGACACAGGAACGAAGAAGGACACATGCCGGCCAGCCTAAGTGTTCCGGAGCAGTAGCAAGCTACCATGGCTCAGTGGAAACACTAGGAGACATTTCCCGGTAAG